>NW_008347189.1:1584866-1603646 GCF_000622305.1 Nannospalax galili
ATATATATATATTTATTTATCTGAATCCATCACTCTAGAGTCCAGCCATGGCAGACAAAAGAAAAATGAGGAGGACCAAAGAGAGGGATGCTTTTGGAAGCCCTTGTCAAGAAATTCCAATGGACTCTCATGTGAACATTTGAAAATTGCCATGTTCTGACTTTTTTCTAGCTCCCTGTCTAGAACTTGTAATGCTAATCACTCTTGCCTTTACTCCTCCTTCACATCTCCTATTCATGATTCAAGGACTTTCTTTTCCCCTTAGAGATAAGAGTTATGCAATTTGGGAGTCTTTTACATAGACCCACTGAAGGGGTACTCCAGTTGCCTCACCCTGTGTCCCTGTTCAGCATAGAAGAAGCCAGAGCGGTCTGTGTCCCATTTCCCTATTGGCAATTTGGGTAACCTCTTCAGAGAATGGTGTGATAAGACTAGGAGGTAGGAATTGGCTAGACAGTTAGGGTAAAAAGACCCCAAAGAAAAGTAGCCAGTTTCTTGGCTAAAACTCACAATGTCCTTGGGTCTCTTAGCAACATAGTCTGTTCCAAAGGCCAAAAGTGTTGAAAGTATTTGGGAGCTTTTATCTAATCCTTAAAAGATTTTTGAGTTACCTCTTCAGAGGGGGGAATATTAGAGTAGCCAAAAGCCCCCTTTAAAAAAATAAATCAAAGAAGAAGAAAGAGTATATGAAGTTATCAGAGAAAATTAATGGGGAGATATGGGAGGCATTGGAGGGGAGGGAGTGGGCATGGATTTCATCAAAACACCTTATATGCATGCATGAAATTCTCATCAATAAGTTATTTATTTAAAAATGCTTTTAAGTATCTAGTCTCTGGAAGGTCCTAGGTAGACCACAGCAGACATCCACAGCTAAGAAAACTTCTGAATTGCTGAGGTAGAATTCATTAGAATTATGTTTATTGGAAATCCTAGCACATTACTCAATTTCAGCTTTACTTCCCCTTCTTGCTCCAGGAAAATAGCCAAGATTATTCCAGGGAAGCCATTGACACTATGATGAAATATGTGACATAAACAACTTAAGGGATGAAGGATTTATTTTGGCTCATGGGTTCAGAGGTTTCAGTCAATCATGGTAGGAAGGTGTGACTGGGCAGAACAGCCTCCATCAAGGTAGTGAGGGAGAAGAGAGGAAGAAAGCCTGTGGCAGTGAGCTCTGTGGCTTTTCCTCTTCCATTCTTCCTAGGTTCTCGGCTTACAGGATAGTGCCCCCTACATTTAGGATGAGTCTTTCCCCTTTAGTTAATCCTCTTTGGAGATCCTCTTACAGAGACACCCAGAGGGATGTCTACTAATCACCTACTAATCACCTAAGCACCCCTCAATGTAATCAAGTTTACAGTAAAAATTAACCCTTTACGACTATCGAATAAGATGGTGTGCAAATATTTGCTTTTCTTTTTCATGACATTATCCTTGTCTTCTTTCCCCAGTCTTACTTTCTGTATAAAGCTCAATAGTCTCTCTCTCTCTCTCTCTCTCTCTCTCTCTCTCTCTGTAAAAGTAGATAGCTGTTAGCAACAGGGTGTCTCAGAGGGAGCAGTAGGGAGGGGCTATGCATGAAAAACTGTTAAGGGATAGATACTGGGTGGCTTTCAATAGATGTCTCCTCTTAAGATAGCATTCCAGTTTTGCTATAAGTTTGGAAGAAACCTCTCTGAAGTTAGATTTTTAGGAGTTAACTGTGAACCAGAGATCTGTGTGAGGGAAGTTTTTGGACAAAAATCACCCATTGGAGATTTGGCTGTGAGCTGTGCACAGCCAGACTACCCAGGGAGCTGAGGAATGAATGTCTGAGTCTTTGACAACAGAGTGTGGGGTTTGCTGTAGACCAGATGTAGAAAAGGGAAGGTGTATGCAGTTAGTGCCATACAGAGATTGCAAGTTGATTTGAGAAAGATAAAGAAGTTTAGGGAACTACAGAGACAGCTCAGTAGGTAAGCACTTGCTGAGTAAGTATGGGAAACCGAGATCTAATCCCAGCATCCTTGTGAAAGAAGCTGGATGTGACTATGTACACCCATAACCCTGTCAGTGAG
This sequence comes from Nannospalax galili, assembly GCF_000622305.1. Lineage (NCBI taxonomy): Eukaryota > Metazoa > Chordata > Mammalia > Rodentia > Spalacidae > Nannospalax > Nannospalax galili. The sequence continues at coordinate 1,586,930 of NW_008347189.1, forward strand.
TGACTGTGTCTCAAGGGAATAAGGTGGGGAAGAGTGATAGATGAGGAAACTTGGTCCTTTGCTTCCATGTATGCACCTGAACACATATGTGTGCATATACCACACATACATACACCACACTCAGACATTCACTAAATGCATACATAAATAAATACTTAAAGAGAGGTTCTGCGTCGTTCATTTAGGGAAAGTTGTTTAGCTGCCCAGTACCACTCTCAAGCATCGACCCTTTTTATTGCTTCTATGACAAAGGATGAGGATTAGAAGTCAAAGACCAGCCTTCTTTTCAACCTCAAATTTTAACCATGCTGAAAACCGTTTCTCTCTGCCTTGTGCATTCAATTTCTTTGAGCATTTCTATCTGTCTTTCTTTGCCTATCCTGATGAAATAGTATTAAAATAATTGTGCAAAGTTGGGTGGCAGAAAGAAAGCTAATCACAGCTAAAGGACTTCAATTTAGTGTGATATATGTTTATAAAACTTCTGGACCAAACATGTATCTTTGTGAATAATTTATTTTAGGTGACTAAAAATCCACAGATCAAGAAATTTCTTTAAAAAGCCATTTATTGTTGTTAAGAGCCAGGTCTTTCTGTATTGCTCTGGCTGTCTTCAAACTTACAATCCTCCTGTATCAGCTTCCCGAGTGCTGGGATTACAGGTGTGCACTAACAGGCTAGGTAGCCCATTTGTTTTGTTTATTGATTGAGACAGGGTCTGTACTCTGGTTGACCTAGAACTCAGGATCTTCCTGTCTCAACTTCCTGAATGCTAGGATAACAGGTGTGTATCACCAAGCCCAGCTGCAGTGATCTATTCCTAAGGGTAGAATTCGTGGTTGGACTAAATGATACATTTTTGAAAGGTAGGAGTCTTTCTTTGTAAATCCTTTATCCCTACAAGTTATTTTTTGTTTATTGCTGTTAAATTGGTGAAGAATCTATTTTCATACATACCTTAAGCAACACTGTGAAAACTACTGAAGGTAAATTCTAGCTTAATTACACAAAGTTCACAATCTGTCTACATGTTTGTTCATCCGTTGTAATTCCAGTTGTTAGTCATTCCCTTTTCTCCCATCTGAACTTCCATGTTTTACAAATATCAACCCCACCTACTGTATCTTTATTATTAATTCATCTAACGTCTGTTACAAGGAGATCAAGGCTTTACTCCTTTTTGAACAGCCACTTCCCGACAAGCTTGAAACTCTTTGACAGTATCAGCCGCCCCCATGAGCCTCTGTAAACATGAGTTTATGAGCTGCTGTGCAGGTGCCTTTGGTGATTTACTTTCTGGTTATTGGGATTTATTTATGTTTTGATGGACTGGTAGATTATGAGGCTGTGGGCTTTGCCAGGTTTTCAGGTATCAACTCAAAAAGCCTCGCTGGAAAAGCTGTGGTTGGCACTGCAACACAGAGAATGCCCAATGATGCAGCATATATATTTAATACATATATGTTTTAATAAACATTTCCCTCCTAAAGCAATGGATCTTAAAATAAGCTTTTGCCTTGAGCCATGTAGCTACCCGGCTGTGAGTTTTATAAGGCAACCATCTCCACATCATTAGATGTTATGACTAATACTCCAGCAACTGAAATAATAGCTGTTTACATGCACATAAAAAGTTAAAATGACATTTAAGGTGTTCTCATTCGAGTTCACCTTGTTAACTCCTTATAAAGATCCCCTGTAAAACAAAAAGGTTAAAAAGGTTGCCCTGACAGTCACCTGATGCCTATCTGACCTTGAGGGCAGGGTAGGATTGCCCCCTGTGCTAGATCTCTCTGTCCTTGAATGTCTAAGCTGCCTGAAGAACTCTATTGATTTCCGACTGTGTGCTTACAGCCTGTTCCTGCCTTTGTAGATAGCTTCCCTCTTTCCCTTCAATTTACTGTTCTGCTTCTCTACTTGAAATTTGCTTACATGGAACATTTGGTGAGTCTGTTGTGAATTTTACTAAAACAAATTGAAGTCGCCTTGTACATCTTATAGCCTTCTGCCCTTTCTCTGGCTTCATCTGCCCCCCTCAGTAGACATTCTCTCTCTCTCTCTCTCTCTCTCTCTCTCTCTCTCTCTCTCTCTCTCTCTCTCTCCTCTTGCTCAGAACAGAGCTTGCCTCTGCTCTTCCCCACCCTCATTTGGTCTTCCATTGTCAGTTACTTATCAAGGTTTCAAAGTGTCTGATGTATTGATTTTAAGCATACAATAATTATTTCACCATCTTGTTACATGACTGAAGATCAGTTTTCTGTTCCTTTTAAGTACTTTGCTCATAGACACGTGCCAGTGAATTGGACACGGAGGAGAACTTTCTCTTAACCTTTCTCCCGATGTTCTTCTGAGCATGTGAGGAAAGGAAGTAAGGAGGCATGAGCACAAGGAACTCGGGAGGACTAACTGCTTGACGGGTGGACACCAGTGCTTTGGCGCTCAGGAGGCGGAACTGTTTGAGAGGCAACGTCAGTGCTGTAGTTTTCAAGATGTTCAATAAACAACAGGGATTCGCCTCTGCATAGTCTGACTGGTTCAGCCCCAGTCATATGAGCAGGTCAATCTCAATCTCATCTGTTTTTTTCATTTCCTCTGTTTTGTTTTACTGTAGATCTCCATCACCCAGATGACCACTAAGTGTGCACACATGTGGTACACCTACGTACAAGCAAACATTCATACACATAAGACATAAATAAGTAATTTAAAAAACCTGACCACTGAGTGGCCATTCTTCCCCCCTTGTTATTTCAGCCCTCTGCCTAGGAACTTTGGTCTTTGGAAATATGAAATGGAGTAGCTGTTCCTCTACATCTCTCCTCTTCCCAGTGACCTATCCAATCAGAAGAATAAGTCGAATGTAATCGGCTTAACCACTGAATTTTCTCGAAATAAAATATTCAAATACAGCATAGGATCAGACTACGATTATGCGGAGGATAATTATTTCCTATACAATGTGCCTTTGATTACATAATTTGCAAGACTGTATTGAAGCATTTTATTTTAAAAACAAGCTTTACAGCTAGAGTCTCCTTTAGCACCCCTCTCTCTTTCTCTTTTTTCTGAGTATCTAAAGATATTTTCCCCATCCCTGGATAATATGGAAGAGTCAGTGAAAATCTCAAGCTTCTCCAGAGCTTTGTTTAGCTTCAACTGTAACTCTGCATTTGTAGAATGGTGTAGAGAGAATGCTTCCTCTCTTTAGCCTCTGAAAATATTTCAAGAAGTTATCAGTACAGAAGAAAACATGGGGTGAGCTGCAAGTCACCACACTCCTGTACTAAGTTTATGTCTAGCAACCAAGAGTTTTTGAATTATTTTACTTAATGATAACAGTATTGCTGCACAAATCTCTTGCCTTTAGTCATTTAAAATAAGTGGAGCATTTTACAAAGAAAGGAGAAAATAAGACCTCTCCTTAACTCTCTATAGCTTTATCAATATTAATGTAACTGCGTGAAAACGTTGCATCAAGAGAATACAAGAGAACTGGCCACAGGGTATCCAAGAAAATAGAGTTGCCTTCCAGTCAGCCTGAGTGCTCAGATGAATGGGTTCAGTTGCTTCTGATACAGGGAGAGATATTTATTCTGATGTGATTTTCTCTTTGGTTTTATCTATAGAAATCCAAGACTCCCAACAGAATCATCCTGGCATATGCTTTCTCCTTTGCTGTTTGATACAGAAGGAGGAAGACCCAGGTGCTCTGAAGTCACTGTACCACTCGCCCTCAGCTTCAGCTAAGTCTTCAAAGACTTTGCAGGTTATGACATTCTCCTAAATGTGCTGAGCTTTCTTTAACCTTTCATAAAACATTGTGATCTTTATGGACTGTATCATATTGTGCAGTAATGTGCTTTATTGTCCACAGAATAAGCTTTTCTTAAAGATAATTGGAAAGCTGGAAATGGCTGCTATCGGCTGATTTTTTAAAAATACATTATTTCAGAAATGGGGCTGGTGCAATAATGACCCTATCTGTTCAAGATTTAAGATTTGTCTTGGCAGAGAAAATTGATCCATTTCACCTTTGTCTAATGGAAATTTTTATCTAGGATTATCTGTTTATGTAAATGAATGTTCCTCTGAAAAGGGAACTTGAGGGGGCTGTAAATCTTGGTGACACTTCAGTTTCATAGGGGAGAAATTGGAAAGGATTCTAGTATTTATCTGCCTGAAATTGGTTATAAAAACAAAATTATCTTCGTGTACCTGCAGCATCTGATGTTTTCTGAAATTTCATTATATTTCTGAATAATTCAGTGCAGTTGTAGGAATGGTGTTTTTACATGACCTCATTTGAGAGTCGATTTTACTTTTTAAATTTTATAGTTGCTTTCTAATGCTGACATTAATAAGGAAGTGAGGCGTTTGTGTCCCTGCCCTTTTAAGAGTGAGATTGCTTTTCTGCATGATCTTCAGCTATTGTGGGCTAGTTATCTGTAGGTATATGAAGTAAAATGTATTAGCAGAATATCCACCCCTTTTCTCTCTAAAAATAATGTGGCTGATATAAATTCTATCCATGGACCAGAATCCTGAGGTCCAAATAAGAAGTGCTGCGTGTTTAAAAAAAAAAAAAGTTTTTCTTTTCTTTTTTCTTTTTCTAATTTAATGAATGAGCACAACCATCAACAAGCCCAATTGTGACTATGTTTAGTGATCAGGCTGAGCTGAAGTCGTGATGATTGTAGTTATTTTATGCAGAAAGGACTGCTGTATAGCATCATCTTATTAAAAGGACCTGTAATTTAAAAGGATTTGGTGCTAGGAGCCACATATGAGGGAGAACATGTCGTTTGAAAAAAATGTGTTTTTCACAGTGGTTGTTGGACCACACTTGTTCTTATACAGTACTGGAAGATGTCATGTAATAACTTTGAAAAGTAAGCTGCATGTGACAAATTCTTTTTCCTCAAGTCAAAGAGAAAAATGAGGCAAAGCAAAAAAATAAAAGTAAAAAGGAAAAGAAAAAAATCCATCAAGGTTACTTTAAAAAATGCATATGCAAATGCTAATTTATTTATAGGGACTGCTAACTTTATTATCTGACACATCAGAATTGTGCTTTTGGGGGTGGAGGTTGAGACAGGGTCTCCCAGTAGGCATAGCTATCCTGGAACTCACAATGTAGACCAGGCTGGCTCGTTGATCTCACAGAGATCTGCCATGTGCCTCTGCCTCCTGAGTGCTGGAATTAAAGGTGTGGCTCACATATTTAATAATAATTCACCTGACTAGAATTATAAATGTTCCTCTTGCAGCTATTTGCTTGCAAATTTCTTCCCTTTATGTAATATTTGAGCTAGTTCATTGGAATTCGAATAGCAATGTGTTTCCTTTGAAAGATGATACAATATTTAGCAGTGTGACACAAAGGCTGAAATTTTCAAGAACTTTGCTTTTCACAGCATGATTCTATTCACAACCAACGGTGTTTGTGGCTGGGAAGATCATCATGAAAAGTGTTATTTTAAAACCACTTTCCAGATTAATCATTGCATCTGCCTTTCAGTATTAAGTGGACATATGTGACAGCTAGTACCTAGAATCATCTCTGGTCTCCAGGACATTGAAGAAAAGTATGAGTGTGGGGAAATCTGGACTAGTAGTCCTGGGGAGAGAACTCTTCTGGAAGGTGGGAGAATTAGGTAACCAAGGAGTGGTCACTGTAGCCTCCGAGTGCCTCATTTCTTCATCCTTATGAGGAAAACTGAAAACCTATACCAACCTGTGCCCAAACAACTATTCCGTACGTATAACGTTCAATAGTTACATAAGATATTCAGTTCAATTTAAAAAGTTCCTTGGGAGCTGGGGAGATGGCTCAGAGGTTAAGAGCATTGGCTGCTCTTGCAGAAGACCAGGGTTCAATTCCAAGCATCCACATGGTGGCTAACAATAGTCTGCAAGAGGGGTGGATATTCTGCTAATACATTTTACTTCATATACCTACAGATAACTAGCCAGGGAGTCTGATGCCATCTTCTGACCTCTGTGGGCACTGTACGACATGGGCGCACCTACCTACATGCAGGCAACACACTCACACACATGAAATAGAAATAACAAATAAAATATTTTTTAAAAGCTTTTCGAATACTGGGTGTTGCATGGGATCACTGGGGAAATTATGTTTGAAAAATTTTAAACATTACATTGTGCATTTTAATTTTAGGTATAAGCCTTACAAAACTTTGTAGATTTTAACTACGGATCACATGGACAATATTTCTTTTTATATGTGTTTTATCCAGCTTATTACTATTTTGGTTCTTTGTGTTTCATTACCATTATGAAGGTCTGGTAAGATTATTTTCTATTTATGCATAATAAACCTCATCCTAGTTGGAGCATTGTTTAAGAAAAAAAGGGTTCCCAAACATATTGGGTATGGTGGTGCATACCTTTAATCCCAGTACCGTGGAGGCAGAGACAGGCAGATCTCTGTGAGTTTGGGGGTAGCTTGGTCTACATAGTGAGTTCCAGGCCAGCCAGGGCTACATAGTGTTACAGTCTATAGAAACAAACAAACAAATAAATTCATTACTGCAAGCTGAGCCTCTTTAAGTATTTTGTTCTACCTAGAATATTCCCAAACCCTGACCGTTCACCTCAGGGTCCTCTCAACAGCTTTTAGAGACATAAAAGGACAAACTCTGTCTGCCTCCTACTGACTCCTATGCCACTCACTGTGTTTCTTACTCAGAGCGCTGGGTTTTTCAGTTCTTACTTTCTCTTGGTCTAGTCCCTGTATTTTCAACTCTACACCTTCAACTCCACACTCCTTTTTCAACACCAGTCCTGCCTTGTTTGTTTTCACTTAGAGAAAGTTCCTCTTTAGTTGTCCTTACTGTTGACTGATTTCAGTATCTGTGTTGGTTGTAACCACCACAGACTGGTAAAACTACATATCCCCAGCTGTTAAAATGTTAAAGGGAGGATTATTTCTAAACAAAGACACAGGATTCAGGAGCTACAATTTGGCCCTGGGCTCTTAATTCCTTCATCTTGTATCTTAAGCTACATGACTGGATGGCTCCATCATAGAACAAGGAGATAATGGTAGCTGCTCCCTACCCACTCAGGATGATTGTTAGGATTTAATGAGTGAGCATGTGCTAAAATGTTTTGACAACTGTCAACTGCTTTGCAAAGTGAAGCAATCATTAAACAGAAATTTTATGCTGGGTGTGACCTTTCCCAACATCTAGTTCAAGGCCAGCCTTGTAATTTTAAAGATTAAAAAGTGTAACATTTTAGTTTTATCATACTAATTTTAAAAAGAGCTCTATGATTATAATAATTACAAAATTGATACACTTTACTGAAAGGCAATCCATCATTTAAATGCTTTAGTGTTATGAAAATGTAAATCACTAAATAATGTTGTTTAACAAGTTATTTCTTTTAAAGAGCAAGACCTCCCCTCCAGTAGACTTGAAGTTATTCCAGTATTTGTTTTATGAGGGTATTATTAAATTTTTATATTAGTTACTATGGAAAAATGGGAAGTCAGGAGGGTTCCCAGGAATATTTCAGAAATGTCAGACATTTGGGAGACAGGTTGAAAATTAGAATTGTTTTAGAAAGTAGGAGCTATTTGAGGGACCTAAGATCTAGACAGGCCTTTCTGACTAAGCTGGAGTTCTTGAGGGATAGGGACTGTCCATACTGTTCATTTCAGTGTGGCCATGAGGTAGCCTAACACAGGAGACTAGCATGTTTGAGGCAGCAGACCCAAATCTGAGTCTGCCTTTACAGCTTATTACTCATGGCACTCGACACTTGACTATGTTTTGCTTGCCCAACTAGCAAAATACATAGTTGGAACACACAGTGAGAGGACCTTGGTAAAGAGGCAGCTCATCACTAGTCATGTGCCGAGTTCCTTTCTCCCTCCTTGCCACCTCAGAGTCTGATGATCAGGTTTGAAGGAGTTTGATGAACAATATCACATTTTCCTACCTGAGAATCAATTCATTGATTTGGAGCTAATCATATTGCCAATCAATATCTATCTATCTATCTATCTATCTATCTATCTATCTATCTATCTATCTATCATCTATCTATCTATCTATCTATCATCTATCTATCTATCTATCATCTATCATCTATCTATCTACCTATCTTCTATCATTTATCCTCTATATCTATCTATCTATCTATCTATCTATCTATCTATCTATCATATCTATCATATCATATCTATCTATCATCTATCTATCATCTATCTATCTATCATCTATCATCTGTCTATCTATCTATCATCATCTATCATCATCATCATCATCATCTATCATCTACCTATCAATCATCTATCTGTCTAATCTATCTATCATCATCATCTGCTTGTCTGTCTATCTCTGTTTTGTTTTTGCTAAAAGCTGTTCAGAAGAAATGGTCTAATTATACAGTGGTACTCATCTTAATACAGAATCCCAGAATCAGCATGATCCATTAGAAACAAAAGTAACCAGTCTTGGGCCTCTCACATGAGTGTTTGCCTCTATATCTCTAAGGTGCTATGAAGAGAGAGTATTAGCTTTCGTTGAGTAGTTACACTTTCAAGAGGAGAGTGGAAAGGAACTAAGCCACTCATGTCGAGTTTCTCTTTTTAGACTCACCAGTCTGATAAATCACTTCCCTTGCTTGTAAAGTGAAAGAACAGAAGATAGAGGCCAATGATGCTCCTGTAATGGGTACACTTGCTGCTGATAAGGAAACATCAGCTCTAAAACTCATGATTTTCCTGAACACTCAACAGAGGAGGCATGGAGCATGCTTGATAGATAACTTATTTATTAGATAAGGGCAATCATTGCAGGCTGTACAGAGTGTTTTGAACTCCGATTCTCTCTTGTGCGGAAAAAAAAAATGACCCTCATTTCATATGCACTTTGAATCAGCACGATAAGTACACCATCAGTGTCCAGGATGAAACACTTCGTGGCTCACAAGGAGTCAACCTGCTGTTGAGGCCAACCTTCCCACTCCTTTCACTAGTTGCCAGTCTTCCCCAGCCATTAGTGATCTTGCTGAGCTACTGAATCCCTCGCACAGATCTTTTTAGCCATGGACTTGCTTAGCTGCTATGCTGAAGTGTGTGCTATGGAACAGGGAGATTTGGTGCAATAGAAAGTATGCTGGTGAACTCCAGCTCTGCCATCATTTACCAAGTTAAAAAATCTTATTAGCTTATAAAAAGCTATGTTTCATTATGACATTTTCAAGCAAAATTTCTTTGTTGTTTCTCCCCTCTTGCCCCTCCCTTCTTGGTGCAACGCCCACCCCGGTGACCTTTCCACTTTCATGTCTCGCATGACCCTTTCCCTCCTCCTCCCTCTTAGCATCTCTTTTCCCCTTCGTGTTCTCTTATCTACTTTCATAGCGTACCCCTGCACAACACACCCTTATTTACATATTAAATATTAAAAGTTGGGATCTGTGCCGGGCATAGTGGTGCACACCTTTAATCCCAGCACTCGGGAGGCAGAAGCAGGAGAATCTCTGTGAGTTCAAGGCCAGCCTGGTCTACATAGTGAGTTCCAGGTCAGCTGGGGTACTGGGAGAGACCCTGTCTCAAAAAGACCAAAAAAAAAAAAAAAAAAAAGTTGGGATCTGCATATGAGTGAGAACAAAATCAACTAATGAAACGAATATATAGTTCTTAAAATAAGAAACACAAAAGGTCAGGAAATATTTTTAAAATGTTCAACATGTTTAGCCATCAATAAAATGCAAATAAAAATCTCTTTGAGATGTCATCTCACCCTAGTCAAAATGGCTGTGATCAAGAAAACAAATGATAACAAATGTGACCAAGACTGTGGGAAAGAGGAACTCTTACCCACTGTTGTGAGATTGTATACCAGCATAATCACTATGGAAATCAGTATGGAAGTTCCTGAAAATATTAATAATAGACTATTATATCACTCCTGGATATAAACCCAAGGGACCCCATATCCTACCAGAGCTACTTGATATCCTACCAGAACTACTTGTACATCCATTTTTATTGCTGCACTTTTCCCACTGGAAATGGAACTAGCTTCAATGTCCAATAGAAAAATGGATGATGAAAATGTGGCATATCTACACAAAGAAATTTACTTAGCTGTTTAGAAAAATGAAATTAGCAGCAAAATGGATGTAACCAGAAAGTACTGTATTAAGTGATGTAACCCAGTCACAGAAAACAAACTTAAGTTTTAAGAACAAATATGAGTAACAGACATTCTACTTCTTATGGTAACTAAGAGTATATTTTTATTCCAAAATTAACCCATCAGATTTCATAATATTTAGCCTACTTTTTCATTGTTAGCAGAGTCTTGTTGACAAATGTTACTGTAGCCATACAGGCATCTGTACTCTCTAGGCAGAAAGAAAGCAAAGACCCAGACAATTTTCTTGATAGATCAGAATTCAAAAGGAGCAGCAGGAATGCTAGAGGCTAGTCTGGGTGGGAGAGACACACTCTGCGTGAACTCTTAATTTTAGTCAACCATGCTGAGAACAGAAGTCACTGCCAACTGGTTAGATCTAAAATAAATAAATATTATGTTCTTGGCAGAATAGGCCTAAATCATGCATCACAGTGATAAAAATCAGCACATTTATCACCCGAAATAAAAAGGGCATATTCTAAAACTTGAGGTCTGCCAGGTTGGAAGCATGTTTGTAGATGTTCCCCAAAGAAAACTTTCTTAAGGAATAGGAGACACAGCCCTGCAGGATTTGAGTCGTGGAGTTTATCTAGTGTCCTGGTGGTGGAGTTTTCATTAGAATGTTCTCTTTAGTCAAGAGGGGCGTAGGAATGCCAAATAAAAGGACAGAGGCCACAAAGTGTGTTGTTTTTCACTTCCAAATCCCGGGGAAGGCACTTGTCACCTGGCATCTAGAGTATTATGGTTTTCCTCTGTCTGGTATAGTCTTCATAGTCCAAGTCCTAGGGACGGCACTTGTCACCTGACGTCTAGAGTATTATGGCCTTCCTCTACACATTCCAAGACCTAGGGAAGGTGCTTGTCACCTGACATCTAGAATATTATGGTTTTCCTCTGTCTGATATAGTCTTCATATTGTTATTCATAAATTTTTCTATCTTATGGTGAGTATACATTTTTCTTTTGTCATCTGCTTACCAAATGTAACACCCATGGGTTTCAAATCATGCATGATCTGGCTTTCCTCTCTTACATACAATCAATGATAAAACGTTTGATTTTAAAATAATGAGTTAATAAATCTGCTTGTATTATCTATTTTTATTCAATGTATATTTTTGTTGAATTTTTGTGCTTTTCATACAAAACATCTTAATCATCTTCATACCCCCTCCCCCATCTGGAACCCCATAGCCCGCCCCACTGAATTTCATGTTTGCCTCCTATTAGCTCTTTCATTGACATAATGCCCTCTAGGTTCACTCATGTTGCTGCATTTTAAACTATTTCCTTTTTCAAAGGCCGAATACTATTTTAACTCATGTATATGCCACCTTTTCTTTGTCTGTTCCTCCACTGATGGACATTTGTTTGGTTGTCATGTTTTAGTTATTGTGAATATTGATGTAACAATTATGAGGCTGGTAGGATTTCCCTGAAATTCTGATTTAGACTTTTTGTTGAATAAATAAAAGCAACACAATTGCTGCATCACATACTCTTTCTATTTTTTTACCGGGGACCTTAAATGCTGTTTTCCATCCTTGCGACAGACTCCATTTTACATACCTACCAGCGAGGTGAAAGTTCATTTTCTCTACATTCTTTCCAACACTTTTAATCGCTCTCCTTTTGAATGATAGATATACTCAGGTGTGGGGTGACACCTTGCTGTGTTTTAATTGGCATTCTTCTAATGATTAGCTTTTGTTGGGCTCCTTCGTGTATCACTACTAGTCATTAAGTTATCTTCTTTGGAGAAATGCTTATTCAAGTCCTTCAACAAATTTTTTTTTTTGCTTTCTTAATTTTTAAAAAATTTTCTATTTTACCAACTATAGATTTGTAACAATTCATTGTATATTTTAGAAATTAAGTCCTTATCTGATTTTGATTTGCAGTATTTTCTTTCGTTCTATAGGTTGCTTTTTAAAATCTTGTTGATTGTTTACTTTGTTGTATAAATGGTTTTTAGTTTGAAACTTTTTTTTTTTTTTCTTTGAGGCAGGGTCTCCCTGTAGCTACAGTTGGCCTGGAACTCGCTATGTAGACCAAGCCGGTCTTGATCTTACAGAGATTCATGTGCCTATGCCTCCTGAGTGCGGGGGATTAAAGGTGTGCACCACTGTGCCTCACGAAAGTTTATTTTTGCTATTTGTAGTGTATCTATAAAATCATTGATAGGATCAATGTCATAAAGATCTGCCTTGTTTCTTTTTTTTTCTATTTTTTGTTGGATCTTATGTTTTAGTATGTTTTATTTAGTCTTTGATTCATTTTGAATTGAGTTTGTGAACAGCATGGAAAAAGGCCAAATTTCATTTTATTTTTTTGCTTGTGGATAACTAGATTTTTTTTTTTTTGTTTGTTTCTTTAAAACAGTATTTGTTAGATTATTCTTTCTTCACTCATAGGCTATATATGCATGGACTTATGTCTCTTTCTTCAATTTCATTGGGTTACTGTTTCTCTGTAGTAGAATACTGTTTCAGCTACCATAATTCTTTTACTTTATGTTATAATCAGAAAGTGTGGTGCCTCCTGCCTTGATCTTACCCCTGAAGACTGCCTTTGGCTATTCTGGGTCCCCTGTGGTTTGACACAAATTTTAGAATTTTAATAATATTTCTGTAAAGTGCCATTGAAATTTTGATAAAAATCACACTGCTTTGGGTATACATTTGAACAGTACTGAAGTTTCTAATTCACAAACACAGAATATCTTTCCATTTATTTCTTTAAAATTCTTTATTAATAATTTGTAGTTTTCAATGTAAAAACCTTTTACTTCCATAGTTCAGCTTATTGCTAGGTATTTAGTTCATTTCCATTTAATTGTAAAACCGGATTGTTTTGTTGATTTATTTTTCAAAGTGTTGTGAGTGTATAGATATACAATTGATTTTTCTGTGTTGTGTACTTGGGTTTCTATGTTATTTCACCTGGAAGCCAGGGCAGTTTTACTTATTTTTTTCTGTTTAGGAGGATGACTTCTATTGTTTTTCCTTATGTAACTGTCCTAGCCAAATTTCCAATGAGTGAAATCAGTGAGTAACTATCCTTGCTTTGTTACTGATTTTAGAAGAAAAAAAAATTGATTTCCACTATTATATTGACTGGGATATTTTAATGTGTGGTTCTCTCTTATTTTATTGAAGCAATTTCCCTCTAGTCTTAGTTTGCAGACTTTGGTTTTACACGAATATTTATTTTATTCAATGATTTTCTCTCTGTTTTGAAATATATAATTTTTGTCCTTAATTCTGTTAACATGATGTCTCATACTATCTAATGTTTTTCAGTTGAACCATCCTTGCATCCCAGGGACAAACCCACTTGGTCATGGTGTGTGGTCTTTTTAATGTGTCATATAATTAGGCTGTAGATACAAGTGACCTTCCTCTGTAATGGCCCTGATAATCATCCTCGGCTTCTTTTTTTGTGGTATCTTTGAATTTGATTTCAGGGTAATGCTGGTTTCATAAATTGAGTTTGGAAGTGTTTTACTTTCTTTAATAACTTGTAAGAGATTGAAAAGAAATGGAGTTAATTGTGTGTGTGTGTGTGTGTGTGTGTGTGTGTGTGTGTGTGTTTGTGTGTTTTCAAATCTGGCTCTGGGCTTTTCTTTATTAAGAGGATTTGGTTATTGGATTGAAATCTCTCCACTACTGGTTATAGGTATAATTGGATAGTTTTCATTTCTTCATAATTTGGTCTTTCTTTTTTTCTAACAATTTATTCCTTTTTCTAGGTTAACCAGTTTATAAGTATATAGTTGCTTATGAATCTTTTAGTTTCTGTGTCATAATTTGAAATAATTCTTCTTTCATTTCTTGGTTTATTTTTTAAATCTTCTTTACTTTTTCTTGGTCCTGTTAATTGTCAGTTTTTTAAAATCTTCTCCCCCAAATCAGTGCTAACTTTGCTGATAGTTCCTACCCCACACACTTCTGCCCTGATCGTTCTTTGCCATTCCTTATTTGTTTCAAGAAATTTTCTGGTTTTCTTTTTTATTGCTGTTTAAACCATTGATGGCTTTAGGATGTCTTGGAAGTTAATACTTTTGCCTCTTATTTGGTGAGTTTTCTCTACCCAGTATCATCAAGAGAGTCTCTATAACCTTTTGGAAAATTTATCACTCATATTTATATTTATATTTAATGTAGTAATTTGTGTGCGCTGTGTAATATTGAAGCTGGATTTATTTTTTACCATGTGATTATCTAATTGATCCCACAACATTAAGTCATTTGTACATTTGTAAATGGATCATTTCCAAGAAATTCTCTGTCTGACCCTATACAACTATCATACCTTCAACATTTCTTTAGATTTTTAAAAAATTCTTAAAAATTTATTTATGTGTTTATTAATTTTTATTTTGTGTGTATGAGTGTTATGACTGCATGTGTATAAGTGTACTTGTGTCATGCAGTATCCATGGAGGACAGAAAAGGTGTCCCCTGGAACTGAAGTCACAGATTGTTATTAGCCATGATGTGAGTGCTAGGATTCAAACCCGGTCCTCTGCAAGAGCAGCCAGTGCTCTTAACCACTGAATCATCTCTCTAGCCCCTAAAATTTTAATTAAATTATCCAATGCCCTCTTCTGGTCTCCCCTGGCATACACACACACACACACACACACACACACACACACTCACACATGCACACACACACTCAGTCACACAAACTCGTCCTTGGAACTGGAGCCACAGCCAGTTGTGAGCTGTCCAAGGTGTCGCAAAAGGAACTCCGGAGCTCTAGAAAGGCAGCAAGTGCTCTTAACTTCTGAGTCCTCTCCCCGTTCCCTAAGTTCCTTTAGTATTATTAAAGTCTTTATACCATGCAGAGCAGGCCATCTACTTTATATAGATATATTGGCTTATTTTTTTTTAAGATATTTGATAATGCTGATGCTCTTCTAAATGGTATTATGGTAGAGTGGCAAAAGAAAACAAATCAGTTTTACCAGCATATAAAGTACATGAATATATGCATTCTTTGGATATTCTACATATATAAATACATCTGCCAATCTCACTACTTTCTATATTTATATTCACATTGTTCTTGTTATTATCATTATTTACCTTGTTTTAGTATCAGAATACTACTGGACACATCAAAAGAATTTAGTAGCATGCTTTCTTTTTCTGCTTTATGGAATAGACTGAGAAGCATTGATTGGTGTGTGTTCCCTTTAAAGGTCTGGTAGAATTCAGCAGTGAATCCAAATGGGCTTGGGCTTTTGTTAGTCAGGAAAAAATTTTTATTACTGCTTTAATCTTGTTTGTTATACATCTGTTTAAGTTGTTTATCTCATCTTGGTTTAATTTTAGTAGGTCATATGTGTCTGGAAATTCATGCATTTCTTTCAGATTTGTCCAGTTTGGTAGCATATACACTTATAAGGTGTATTCTAATGATTTTCTGAATTTCACTGGCATTTGTTGTATTGTTTTCCTTTTCATTTCTAATTTTATTAATCTGGGTATTTTTTGGTTAGTTTAGCTAAGGATTTGCCAATCTTCATACTTTTTTTTTTTTTTTGGTCTTTTGAGACAGGGTCTCCCGTGTAGTAGCCCCAGCTGGCTTGGAACTCACAGAGATCCACCTGCCTCTGCCTCCTGAGTGCTGGGATTGAAGGCGTGCGCCACCACACCTGGCTTTGTCTATCTTTTTAAAGTGCTAACTCAAGCAACTCTTGTTTTGTATGTTTTTCCGTTTCATTTATTATTTCTGCCTTTATCTTGATTATTTCTTTCCATCCGCTGATTTTAGATTTGTATGTTCTTATTTTTCCATGGCCCTCAGGTGCTTTGTTAAGTTACTAATTTGAGATTGTTCTGATCGTTTTCACATAAGCACTTCTCACTGTACACTTTCCTCTTAGGACTGCTTTCAATGTATCTCGTAGATGTTGTTATGTTGTGTTTTCATTTTCATTCAGTTCTAAGAATTTTTTGATTTCTTCTATGACCCATTCATCATTAAATGGTTGTTCAGTCCATGAATTTGTATGTTATGTAATTTCTCTGGTGTTGATTTCTAGTTGTTTACCATTGTGATCATATAGAATATAAGAGATTGTTTAATTGTCCTATATTTGTTATGTTATGTTATATGATCTGATTTTTTTAATGAAGGTTCCGTGCATTTTTGAGATGAGAAGAATGTGTGCTCCGAAGTGTTAGAATGGAATGTTCTATAGATTTCAAAATGTCAGTTAGGCTCATTTGATCTTATTATGTCAGGTGTTCATCTGCTCCTTTTTTTGACAGGATGACTTTTCTATTGGTGAGAGGGAGGTACTGAAACCACTACTCTAGTTACTTTGGGGTTAGTCTGGGAAGTGACCATATATCTTATAATTAATTTTAGTTTGAAGTCTATTTTGTCAGACATTAGAATGGTAACATAAGAACCGGAACATCTGCTTTGTTTCTTAGTTCCATTTACTTAGAATACATTTTTCTGAGCCAAATAATTCTTCTTTTGTGAGTTCCCTAATGCTTTCAAACACACCTAAGTATTCT
>NW_008347189.1:1603701-1604244 GCF_000622305.1 Nannospalax galili
TCTTACTGTTAATGGCATTGACATATTCAAGAACAATTTCCAGACAGCTAAGATGCATCTCTTTCAAAATTCGCTGTAAATTTTTAGGTTTACAGTAGAATTATTGCAGTTATACAATATTGTACTCAGTATAAACCCTATAAGACATAAAATGAAATGAGGTTTTAAACTTTAAAAAAGATCTCCATTTCATTATTAAAATACAGTTTCATACAGAAAAAATTCATTTTTAATACAATTGACACTAAGATGCACATGTTTCTAATCTCTATATATCTGATTATTACTAGTCACAGTCGGTTACTTTCTGAGCTCCTTGGCATCTGAGCATGGATATAAAGTCATCAGGTAGATTTCAATGGTAATGGTTTTCACATCTACTAATTATTAAGGAGCAAATTTTATGCTTTGAAGACTTATTATTATCATTTTTAATCATTATTTAAAATTTTTTTAATAACTACATGATTAGAAGCTTTTTACTACAGCTTTAACATATTCAGTAACACACTCCAGAGCAAGAGTACATCTCTTTCACAAGTG
>NW_008347189.1:1604334-1604728 GCF_000622305.1 Nannospalax galili
ACATAAAATTGAATGAGTTTTTACCCTTTAAAGAAGATCTCCATTTCATTTTAAGATATGCTGTTTCCTACATTTTCAATGCTCCAAAACACTTACATGTTTGCACATGTGTCTCTAATCTCGATGTATCTGATTATTACTAGTCATAATCGGTTGCACTTGGATCCTTGGCACCTGTGATATCTATAAAGTCATGGGGTAGATTTCAATGGTAATGTTTATCATCTTTACTAATTAACACGATGTAAATTTCCATGCTTACTCCTCAAATATAATACATTTTAAAAAAATCATTAATTTTTTTGTGTCTGTGTGTGTGTATATCACACAGAACATCCCAAACCATCTTATTCAACTGTACACCCACTTCCCATATGGCACCCTCCCATAGCCT
>NW_008347189.1:1606082-1612334 GCF_000622305.1 Nannospalax galili
TCCCCAGGACATTCTTCACAGAACTAGAAAAAAAATCCTAAAATTCATATGGAATCACAAAAGACCCCAAATAGCCAAAGCAATCTTGAACAGATAAGAGCAATGCTGGGTGGATCACCATTCCAGATTTTAAGTTCTATTACAGAGCTATAGTCATAAAAACAACATGGTACTGGTACAAAAATAGACCCAGGGATCAATGGAACAAAATTGAAGACCCAAATATGAGTACATGCAATTTCAGCCACCTGATATTTGACAAAGGGGCCAAGAATTATTCACTGGAGGAAAGACAGCATGTTCAGCAAATGGTGCTGGCAAAACTGGATCTCCACCTGTAGAAGAATGAAACTAAACCCCTATCTTTCACCCTGCACAGAAATCAATTCCAAATGGATCAAAGACCTCAATGCAAAGCCTGAAACTCTGAAACTGTTAGAAGAAAACATTGGGAAAAACCTAAAAGATACAGGTGTAGGAAAGGATTTTCTGCCCGTATTTAAAATAAATTCAGTTAATCCAAAAGAGACTGAGTATCATTATTGACCAAGAAGACCATCACCTTTGCTCTTCTATCTATGTTTTACTACTTTGCAAAGACATTTAAAAGATCTCAATGAAGATCTCAAAGGGAGGTTTGGGAGACGGTTAGTAACGTGAATGGGTGGTTAGTAAAGTTTGCTGTAAAGCATGAGGACCTGAGTTTGGACATCTAGCACCCAGGTAAAAAGCCAGGTGTGGTAGCGCATTCCTGTCATCATAGCACAGGGAAGCAGAGGATTCCTGGAGACTGCCAGCTAGTTTTGCTGAATCAGTGAGATCCTTCCTCAAAAAACAAGGAAGGTGGAAAACAATAGAAGAAGACATCCAACATTGACCACTGGTGTAACACACACACACAGGCACAAAGCTCTCAACAGATTTATATTGAATTCATGAATTACTTTGTAGAGAATTAACATTTCCATAATATAAACCTTCTAACAAGCAGAATAAGTATCTCTCCATTTGCTTGTTTTTACTTATAACCATCAAATAAATTCTAAAATATTCTTTTTTGCATCTATTATATCATTTTTTTCTTTTAATCTGTCAGTATAGTAAATAAGATTAATACTGAAAAGTTGGATCAATATTCCATTTTATACAAATTATTGAGTGAGTTTGTTAAAATTTTTCTTAGGATGTTTTATGTTTTCTGTGCACACAATTTCCCTCACAATTTGGGTGAAATCAACATCTTTTTTTTTCTTATGCTGTTCTTTATGTGGCTTTTAAAAATCAAAGTTATGATATCTTCATCAATTACTTAGGAAAATTTTCTTCTGTTCTTTTCTAGAGACTTAAAAATATTAGAGTAGGGCAGGCATGTTTGTGCACACCTTTAGTCCCAGCACTTGGGAGGCAGAGGCAGGCGGACCTCTGTGAGTTCAAGGCCAGCCTGGTCTACATAGCAAGTTGGGGCTACAGGAAGACCATGTCTCAAGAAAAAACCAAAAAAAAAAAAAAAAATAGAATAATTGACTCCTTGAGGCATAATTTATCTGTAAAATTTGGAAATATTCATTTATATATTTATGTTGGCATAGGGTTGAGATAGTGTTTTAGCTACAGTAAAGTTTATTTCATGTTTTAATGAGATACAGGTTTTAAAATATTTTATTTATTATTTTTATTTTACAGGTATGATTGTATTCCTACATGTATGTAAGGGCACTTATGTCATGCAATGCCTGTGGAGGTCAGAAGAAGGTGATGCCCCTGGAATTGGAGTTTCAGATGGTTGTTAGCTGCCATGTGGGTACTGAGAATTGAACCCAGGTCTTCTGCAAGAGCAGCCAGTACTCTTAACCACTAAGTCATCTTTTCAACCCTGAGATACAATTTTTAAGCTGTTCTGTTTTGTAAAAGTTTTCAAACAGATTGGAATAACGTTTATAGCATTCTTTTATTGCCTATCTGTAGTTGGGCTCCTTTCGATTTTGCTTTTGATATTTCCTAAAAATTGCAAGTAATTAAATTTATTAATATTTTATTTTAGTGAATCTGGATTTCATGCCATAATTAAGCCGTTTCCTCATATGCTTTCCTTTAGCATCTGTGAGATTTTTTAAAACTTTATCTCCAGTTTATTAGACTTTATTTTTATTATACGAGATATTGATCCTATTATTTTTCAAGTAAATATCAGGTAGTGACCAAAAATTTTTGTTTAAAAATTTTCTATTCTTATGACTTAATGTCACCTATCTTACATAATGTCCTCATGCATTTGAATACATTGTTAAATTTTGTATACTGTTTTTCTTGTTTAACTATTCATGTGCAAGAGCTTTATTGTTTTATTTATAATATGTTTACTATACTATACTCATATGTCTATCCCCTCTAATAAGTCATTTTCAATGTTTATATGTTTATTATTTCATATCTTTTTTAAAGATTTATTTTTTATTTATTATGTGTATGTGCATGTGTGTGTGTTTATGTGTATGTGCATGTGAGTACATGTGCCTGTGGTGGCCACAAGAGGGTGTCTGATTCTCTGACTGGAGGTAGAGTTATTCTCTAGTCTCTCATATCTTGTTTTAAAATGCACTTTGTATAAACATATATAGTGCTACAAATTTTTAAAAAATTTTACTTATTATTCTATTTTATGTGTATGAGTGTATGTCCTGCATGTATGTGAGTGCACCCATGTCGTGCAATGCTGCGGAGGTCAGAAGAGGGCTTCAGATTCCCCTGGAACTGGAGTTAAGGACAGTTCGTAGCCACCATGTGGGTGCTGGGAATCAAACCCAGGTCCTCTGCAGGAGCAGTCAGTGCTCTTAACCACTGAGCCCTGAGCCACAAAAAATTTTTATCAGTATTTTTATTGGCATTATTTTATATTTATGAGCTAACTTAAAGCCACCTCAATTTTTAATTATTGTTAAATCCCCAAGCATAAACCACTATCTAACAAATATCTTTCAGATAAGCAAATAAATGAATAAATGAACACTTTCATACTATAAAATTTTTCCTTTCTTGAAAAATATCTTAACTGATTCTTTGAGAACTTCATATAATGTATTTTGATTACATTTTGACCCCTTCCCCATCTCTACCACCTCCTACTATTCTCCCCCCACTTTATGTTCTTTATTATTTAAAGAAAAGTTTTTACAGGCCTATCAAGTCTAATTTGTACTACACAAATTTCCTTGGGTGTGGGTCCATCCCTGGGGGTCTGGTCAACCTACCAGGCATCACACCCTTAAAGAGAACTGACTCTGTCTTCCAGTACCGATCTGTTGCCAATAGAGCCTCAGCTAGGACTGGGGCTTCTTGCCCACCTCCCCCATTCATGCTGGAGTTTTGTCTAGCTTGGGATTTCACAGGTCTTGTATATGTTTTCACAAGCACTTGGGGGTTCATATGTGTAGCTATGCTGCAATGTCCAGACAACATGATTTCCTTGCTTCCCTCTTCTTCAATGTTCCCTGAGCTTTGGGAGGAGAAAGTGTGATATAGATGTCCCATTTATGGATGAATGCTCCAAAATCTCTTATTCTCTGCATGTTGACCAGTTGTGGGTCTCTGTATTAATTGCCATCTGCTTCAAGAAGTAGATTCTCTGGTGAGAACTGAGATATGCACTAATCTATGGGTATAATAAGTTATTAGGAGTCAATTTAATACTATGTTTACTTAGCAGGATAATAGTAGTATGTTCTCCCCTATGACTTATGACCTGTCTAGCCACATGTTCTTGATCCTAATAACAGTGTCAGGTATGGGCTCCATTTTGTGATGTGGTCCTTAAATCCAGTCATAAGGTGGTTGGTTATTCCTGTAGCATTTATACCACGATCATACCATTGAGTATATCTTGCCAGGCAAGTTGTTATTGCAGGGTTCACAGCTGGACAAGACTGATGATTACTTTTCTCTTCCAGTAGCATGCATGGCACCTCCTACTACTCATGAAAACTAATCAGTAGAGGTGAAGCTTGAAGGTCAGGACCAACTTGATTTCTCCTAGTTTTTTTTTATGACTCATGTATGTAGTATCTTCAGTGGTAAGGTCTTACCATCAATTTCTGGTAACCAAGAACAATGGCAATAGGCAATATTGTTTAAGGGTCTATAGGACCCCTCCTAGTCAAGAACTCCAAAAGAGGTAACCCATTCCTGTCACTAGGCTTTTTATCTAGTAGCTTGTGGTGTCTTGTAGAGCCATTAAACCATCGTTATATGCTAACTACATTTAAACTCTTTCTATATTGTATTTTACATATTTTAAGAAGTTTCTGTAGTGGCAGGTTTTACAATTTTTAAAATAACACTAAAAGGCATGGCTGTGTGTGTGTGTGTGTGTGCATGTGTGTAGGTCAGAAGTCAACATTGGGTGTCTTTCTCTGTTGCTCTCCACCTTTTTTTAAGAAAAATTTTTATGTATTTTTTATTTTATGTGCATGAATGTATTGCCTGCATGCATGTAAGTGCACCCATGTCGTGCAATGTGGAGTTCTGAAGAAGGTGTCGGATCCCCTGGAACTGGAGTTACAGATGTTAGTTGCCATGTGGATGCTGAGACTCGAACCCAGGACCTCTGTAAGAGTAGTCAGTGCTCTTAACCACCGAGCCATCTCTCCAGCCCTGCCACTTGTTTTGAGACAATGTCTCTCACTGAAACTGGAACTCAACAATTACTAGACTGGTTGGCCAGCGAGCTCTGGGGATTCTTCTGTCTTCACCCAGTGCTGGGGTTACAGGCTTGAGCCACAATACCCAGCTTTCTATGATGGTGCTGGGGATCCTAACTCAGGCTCTCATGCCCATGTAGCAGCACTTTAAGATATGAGCCATCTCACCAGACCCCAAAGTCATGGCTTTAGATAAGCTTTTTTCGTTTAAATATTTAAAAGCAATCAATTTCACTGTTAAGAAATGTATTTTTTTTCCTATCCCTAAAGTTCTCATCATACAGGATTACTAAGAAACAGCCACTAGTAGTTCCTATAGCAAACTTTAAATACATTTTTTAAAGGATGCCCTTTCCTCAAAGGCTTTACTATCACTTGGCATAAAATGATCACATTCTGATGATTCGAAGGATAAATTACTTTCTTATTTAAATAAATTTGCAAATATATGAGTTATGCCATGTGGGTAGCTCCCTTCCTGATGGTGTAGTGACGAGGAGGCACTGTCATACAGGGTGTCTTATGTAGTAATGTTCAAACAGATCTGAAGTGGAAAACCCTTGGAACTGGAGTTACAGATGGTTATTAGCTGCCATGTATGTGCTGGGAACTGACCGTAGGTCCTCTGGAAGAGCAGCCAGCATTCCTAATGGCCAAGCCATCTCTCCAGCCCCTGTTGTGATTTTTATATGCAAATTCCAAATCTAATCAATGGAAGTCAAATCAGTAATTCATAGATTTTTCTCCTTAAAGTTTTCCATTGGTCTATATGTAATCTTTTCTGTGACACAGGCCATCTGAATTAGTTACTTTTCTGTTGCTGTGCTAGAAACACCATGACCAAGGGAACTTACAAAAGGAAGAGTTTATTTAGCTTACAGCTCCAAAGGGGCAAGAGTCAGTCCATTGTGGTGGGGAGGCACTGCAGCAGGTGACTGGAGGAAAAGCAGAAGCTAAGCTCTCACGTCTTCAAGCAGGTCCAGGAAGCAAGGAGTGACGAGATCCAGCAAGGCTTAAGAACTCTCTAAGCCTGGCCCTAGTGATGTTCTTCCTCCAGCATGACCACACCTTCTAAGACATCCCAAAACAGTGCCATCAATTGGGGACAAAATGCTCAAATACTTGGAGCCTCTGGGGGACATTCTCATTCAAACCACCATACTGTCTCTATAGTTTAAAAGATTTTATTTATTATTTTTATTTAATGTATGTGAGTATTGCTTGTATGTATATAAGAACACCTGTGTTGTACAATGCCTGCAGAAGTTAGAAGAGGGTGTTGAATTCCCCTGGAACTGGATTTATGAATGTTAGCTGCCAAGTGGGTCTCTTAAAGATTGAGCCATCTCTCCAGTCCCAGCCTCCTGTATTTTTAAGACAATGCTTATTATACCTTCTTCTGTATATACCCACAGGCATACAACTCCTTTTTCATTAAAGAAAAATCTAGTAAGTTTTTCAGTACCATGTTAGAAAGGAAGCTTCCTAACAACACCTCAAAGTTGAGTCAAGTGTGTGTGTGTGTGTGTGTGTGTGTGTGTGTGTGTGTGTGAGAGAG
>NW_008347189.1:1612777-1653411 GCF_000622305.1 Nannospalax galili
GAGAGAGAAAGAGAGAGAGAGACGCTATAGATAAATCTATATCTATAGTGGGGAAATAGCCACTAACCAAAGGTCAAATATATAAGCAGTGTGACACACTTTTTGGTTTATGTTTATGAGTGTGATTTATTGCCATTTGCATTACCAGATGGGCAATGAAGGCTCCTCCTAGATTAACAAGAAGTTTTTCTTTCTTACTTATGATCCTGAGCACATCTATGTGTGTCAAATTTAGGAACTGATGTTTGGTATAGATACCAGAGCATGTTTTTTGCTTATATCATGAACTCTTGGAATGCCTAAGGGATTTTAATACAGGTGTACCTATTGATCCTTTGGATAAGCTCTCATGACCTATCATGAGGCACATAATTCAGAAAGAGATGGTCTAGTGTAGTACTTAGGGTACTGCAAAGAATTTGTAGTCAGAGAGACCTGGTCCATGCCTTGGTTCTGTTGAATTACTTTGACATGTTAATGGCTGAGTCCTCTAAGCGTTAATCTCAATAAAATAAGGATATGGATACATGAAATGACACACCTATTGTAGAGCTACTGTGAGGGTTAGTATAGTGACTACTTAGCATGCTGCTAAATTTCATATTCATTAGGTAATACAAATCAAGAAGTCCATTCCAGCTAGCTAGTCATAAGAGTGAACCAATCAGAGAAGGTAGAGAAAAAGTTAATGGAGTGATACATTTGTATGATGTCTATATGCCATCTTAGTTACATAGAAGAAACAAGAGACTTAGATTTAATATTAAGTTACCTGCTTGTCCAGCAACAATAGATCATGGTAGCTTTTCAGGATATGTTAGATGAGTCATTTGGTACCTTCTAAAAGATGCATTGGTTTAATATGCTCACATACTGTGTTTGTTTAAGTTTCATTGCACTGCACTTTCCACTGATTCTCTTGTATAAAGTCTTATGGGATGTTAATAGGACAGGGAAACAAAAAGGGAAAACCGAAAAGAATTCTGTAATTTTAAAAATATTAAGAATCAACCAAAATCATGGCAAAATATCCACTGTTTGGAAATCTATTTTCCTTGGACAAAATTTCTGTGGTAATAGAAGTGTTCTAATTCTGTACCGTGTAAGTGGATGCCACAGAATGGAAAAACTGGAATTCAATGTTGTGATGTTAGTTTCCTAGCTGCTGGTTGGTGAGTTGAAGAACATGGAGTTATAGTGTTCAAATCATAAAGGAAAGTGTAATTATTCTAAAAGGAACATACCCTTTCACTGGACAGTGACAATTTTTAAAGATCAGTAGTATGCAGTGAACCAAAGAGTATGTTTTGCAAGGCAGCATCTGTATCTTCAGCACAACTCTTGAGACATGGTTTGCCAGCACTGAGTAAGGAGCTCTGTAAATTTGTTGTTTGGATGCACTGTAGTTCAACAGGACCGAATGCTCACCTGACTAGGGCGACTTGGCTGTGAAACCTTCTTTCTCCCCACCCCCACCTCAAGAGCTGTTATAAACACTGGGAAAAAATGTGGACCATCTGTAGCTGCAGATGGGGATTTGTGGATGATGTACAAGTTGCAGTCATGGAATAAGCAGGGATGCCCAAAATATGTCATCCAAATTGACCAGTCAGAATGTAGAGGCGAGTATTATCTTGTTCCAATCCTCAGTGTCACTAACTTACCATGGTGAATGGGCCCCTCAAGGGGTCACCGGCTCATTCTCTTTCCTCATTCTCTGATAGAACTACTGCTTTAACTTCTAGCAGGCTGGACTCAGAGACTGAGGGACAGGTTGGCTGTACAATCATCTGAAGCACCACAGAATGTATTGCCACCATCATTTTCTACCATTTGATTTTTACTGCACAAAATGGGTTGTGAGCAAATAATATTTTGACTTATTTGAAAAGGCGAGTATTGTGGGTAAATGGATTATGTCGATTTGATGAAGTAAGTTTATATTTGTATTCATCGTTTCTGAGTTTCAATTTTTTTGTGCATTCCCTAACATAATATGCTCGATTTTGTCTGTCAAGCTTAAAAATCAACATTGCAGTTGCTAGAATTTTCTGAGTAGGAAGCAGTGAACTGGGTAGTTAACCACATTAGAACACGAAGGCCATTTTAAAAACTCAGTTTATTTGTAAGTCCAACAGCTTCTTTTGTCTTTAGAATTTTACACTTTCTGAGATGCTTTGTTTTAATATTGAGTTTAAGATTCATTGAAATCAGACTTTAACATGGGACGGTTTGATCTGCTAGGACGACCCCACAGAGAACACCAATGAGGAAGAAAAACAAAACAAAACAAAACAAAAAAACAGAAACAAACCAACAAAACCCAAACCCATTAAACAGAGCACCATTAGTCCATGTCTTTACTTGGGGATACTGGGTTTGGGACCTTGAGGAAGCATTTTAACCTGGAGAAAGATGAGAACCCCAAACCCAATAAACAGAGCACCATTAGCTCAGGCCTTTATTTGGGAATACTGGGTTTGGGGCCCTGAGGAAGCATGTTAACCTGGAGAAAGATAAGGTTGTATAAGACTGTTGGCAGGAGGGAGCTTGGAGGAGTTCTGCCAGGTTCGTAATACTTCGTCAAGGATAATTCTTAGATGGCATATACATATCCTTTGGATGAACATCAATTTAACTGTGTTTCACCAATTTACATAGTTAAAACAGGATAAACAGTGCTTCCTTTCAAGAAGGCAAAGTTAGGTTAATGAAGTCCAAAGATGGGTTAGCAGACTGAAAAACGTATACTTTTAGGTGGGAACAGAACTAAGCATTTGGTAGTCCAGTGCTACAGCCATCCTAGGTGGGATAAACTTCCCCACTTCTTGTGTTCTTACCAAAGAACTTTATCAGAAGAACACTATAGTCCTCTGTCTACCTTTGGAGAAGGGGAGCTCAGTCTGATGAGTTTTTCTCAGGGATACACAGTGGGTGAAATTCAGATATAACCTCAGCAGCACAGATTTGACTGTAAAGTGCTGGCACCTAGCATATGAATCTTATTCAAGGGAGTGTGTATTAGCTATGCTTTTCATTGCTGTAGCAAAATATTTGATAAAATCAACAAGAAAGGAGTTTATTTGGCTCACAGTTTGAGGATACAATCTGTATTAGTCGGGGTTCTCCAAAGAAACAGAACCTGTAGAATGAATATATATGTATAGAGATTTATCAGCTTAGCTCACAGGATAGAGTCCGAGTAGTCCAATAATGGCTGCATCACAACGGAGAGGCTGAGAATCCGTAGTCACTCAGTCCACAAGGCTGGATGTCTCAGTAGTCCCAATCTGGTGCTTAAGGTCTGACGAATTCCAAAAGATCAGCTAGTCTTCAGTCTACAGCAGCAAAACGAACTCACCAGCGAGAGAGAAGGCAAGCAGCAAGAAGCCAGGCATTCTCTGCTGTGGCCTTTAATATGGGCTGCCATCAGAAGGTAACACCCACATTTAGGGTGTGTCTTCCGGCTTCAGATGATCCAATCAAGAAGATCGCTCTCATTTCAGTTAATCCCAGATCCAGTCAAGTTGACAGCCAGGATTAGCCATCACATCATCCATCATAGAGGGGAAGTCATGGCTGCAGGAGCTTCGAGTGACTGGTCACACTGCATTCACCAATGCTTATGCTCAGCCTTCTTTCTCCTTTATGTTTAGTCTGAGATCCCAACCCATCCCACCTCAATTAACTTAGTCTAGAATGTCCCTCATATACATGCCCAGAGGTCATATATGACCGACCTCCTGGATATTCTAGATCTGGTCAAGCTGACAGTATTAACCATCATGGAGTGTCAGCTAGTTTTGTGGCTGCAAACCTCACTCATGTTTTCTAGCTCAACTTTACCGATTATACAATTGACATTTTGATCTCCTCTTGTCTGAATTTTGCATCTTTTCCTTTATTCAGTTTCAAATGCAAGAGAATGGCAAATGATTTTGTTATTGACATGCCAAGCCTGGGGATCTATAGGACTTGGAACTCTCGATAAGTGTTAAATAAGTGGGTAATGCTATTATTCGAACATGGAGAAACACATGGTATGGTTGTGGCCCATACCACTTTCTTAGGACTTTTAAGGTAAATAGTAGCAGTGTTAATTATTATTATCATCTAAACACCTAATGTGTGGCTTCAGTACTTTATGTGTGTTATCTCATGTCTTATAATGACTCTGTTAGGTATGTGTGATGATTGCTTCTACTTTTTCAATTGCAGAGAATGTGGTTTAAAGAGAAATACTAACTTGTTCAGAGTTATAACACTAATAGGTACTCATTAATCCCACACAGTTTCTCATGCTTTTGAGCTCTTCATCTGTCTTTTGAGCTTCACTGACCCGTGCTTTCTCTGTTTCCTGGTGGCTAATACAAATGTATACTCTAGTGTATGGTCTTAACTTCCTTTCAGTTCTCTTTCACTTATTTTTTAAATCTTTCTCTGGTTTCATACCTGAATTTGGAGAGACGCTTCTGACCTAAATCTGTTTTGCTGATCTTCTGAACTCTGCTTACCCATTTTTATGCTGTTGCTTTCTCATATATTAGTTTTCTTTGCTCATATCTTTGTTTTTGTGCTTCAACTTACCTTAAATATAAATATTAGATACAATTTTGGTTCTTCAGAATTTAGTTTCTCTCTCTCTCTCTCTCTTTCTCTCTCCCTCCTTTCTTCTTTCCCTTACTCTCTGTGTGGGTGTATGTGTGTCTGCCTGTCTTTCTAGGAGCGCCCCCCCAGAAGTCCAATTCTCTCAGTATCTTTCTCAGGGAATGTACAGACCCCAACTTCTATCTCTACACTCCCCAGGTCCCCAAGCATCACCCAATAAGTTGTTCTTAAATGCTGTTTTGCCTCTGACTCTCAACTTCCACACCTGAATAGTAGTAGAATCCTGCATATCTTATCTTCTTTTAAAATTTTATTTTTATTTTATGTGTATGAATGCTTTACCTGTATGTATGTAATTGTATCATGCATGCAATGCTCACAGAGGAGAGAAGAAGATGTTGGATCTCCTGGAACTGGAGTTATGAATGATTATTAGTGCTGGGAACTGAAGCTGGGTCCCCTGCAAGAGCAGTAAGTGCTATTAACCACTGAGCCATCTCTCTAGCCCCAGATTTTATCTTCAAAGTGTTCCTTTAGCCATGTACTTCCCTACCCAGAAGCAAGTACTGTAATTGAAAGGCCATATCACCCTGCTCTTTCCACAACTTGGCAGTGCTTCCAAGCCTGCAAACTTGTGGTTCTCCACTCTGTTCTCCACTAAGCAGACAACACAGCAGTGTCTCTAGAATAATATCTTGACTAATCTCCTGTTCAAAATTCTTTAGTGGTTTTAGCATGGATGTGCCTGGAGAAGGGGTTATCTGGTCTACAGTGTGCAGGTGGTTGTTGGAGCCATTGGCATAGCTAAGACAGAAGGCACTTACAAAGAGAAGGAGGGGATAACTTTTCTGTATTCTTAGCAGTTAAAGATAATATTCACAATTTGAGTAAAGCCTTAATGCTTTCTGTGGTTTATTAGCAAGAAAATAATTTCTAATTTCTTTATTTTATCATTCAGTTTCCAAAAGGTCAGTTGGTTTCCTCTCTTATCTAAGGATAACTGAAGTTATGTTTTCCACTGAATACACTAAACATTCTCATACTTGTAGGAAAGGCCTCTTTCAAACAGGAGATGCACTGAACACTGCAAATAAATTTTATGTTTTATTATGATAAGACAGCGATTACTAAGTATTTGTTGGGTCCACCATAGAGCTTGTATAATAACACTTAATCATAAAGTATGCTTCTTGCCCTTTTGACAATCAATCATAAACAGGCAATCTGCCATGGAAAATCGCAATGAAGATTTATCAGTAGGAAGACAGGGAAGCAGAGAGCAAGGGCATATTTCTCTCTGCCTACCTTCCACCCCCAGCTCTTAGAGGCTGGCCTTGTTCTACATTCAGATGTGTTAGAACAACAGACAGAATTACACAAAATAGTGTCTTGGTAAATGTGGAACAACTGGCCACCAGGGAAACAAAACAAATCATAAGACAAGGCTTGATATAATTTGTCAGTTTCAGTGGTGTGAGTATTCCTATGCTGGCTAATTTCAACCTTCCATTCTGACCCCAGTGACCACAGAGCTGGAGAGAGTTATGCACAACCAACCCTGGCTGTTGGTAGAAGCCCATGCCCACATCCTCTTCACAGTTCTTCAAATGTTTCAGTCCACTTCAATGATGCATTATGTTATGTTGTGAGAGGTGCTATGTTTTCTTTCTTTTTTCTGAATTTGTTACCAAATATGTTAAGAGTGGATCCCAGATGGGCCCTTCTAAGAAAGTATGTGAAATCAAGGGGATAGTAGTGGTGAAAGGCAGGAGAGTTGAAGGAGGAGAGATTACTCATAAAGATCAAGAGACATCAGGGATACTACTTTTCCCTTGATTTTGTTCATAATACCTTGCATTGTGCTGATGAGTGGTGCTGGTGACTTTCTCAACAGACTGCCCATTATGCCTGTTAACCATTTGGTCAACTGCCATGTGCCTGAGAGTGAGGCAGACAGCCAGGTTTCGTGCTGAGGGGTGATGCTTCTGCTGCTGTGGAGTTCAGTCCTCAGTGTGTTCTTTGTGATGGGGGAAACATGGGATATTTGTCCAACTGCTTTTAGCTAACAAGTATCCAGGCCTCAAAAACCAGTGTCACTATTGTTTGTCCTGGTTTTGTCTTTCAAACCCCAAATTGCCTCTAATTCTTAAACCTTCACATTCTACATATTAAGATTTTGAATCATATGAATAACTGAAAAAGATCCTCAGCTGGTCCACACCTCTTCACATTGAGTGGAGAAAAAATGCATTACTCTAAAAGAGAATTCAGCAAGTTATTTAATAATAAAATATTACAATATTTCAGTTAAAAACTAAAAAGACTTTGACATAAATCTACTGAACAGAACTGAATGGCTTCTAAAAATGAGCTTTGGTTTAAGATACTATTTAGAACCCACATACCAATCCACAAAGCACTCTACTTAAGCAAATTGGCTGTACCAACATTTAAAAATAAATTCTAAAGGACTTTTTGGTCAATACAATTTCAAATACAATAAAGCAAAGGATAGTCATTTGCTTTGTTTAATCAGAGTCTTTGTTCTTGAATAGTTTGTGATTTTCTAATATCTTACATTATCCTATAGTCTAAATTTACCAAATAAAAGTTTTGTCTGTTCAAGGTTTATGTGTTAAGCCAAGATGTAGGAATCTCTAATCGTTTCAGTATAATGAATAAATGTAAAATAGAAATATCCACAGGGGTCATGGTTGAGAACTGATCAATCACCACCGAGGAAAGCGAAGCAGCCGGTGGTGTTTTCCCTCTGTTCCCTCTCTTTTTTCCCTCCTCTCTCCTTTCTGCTCTTTTCTCCCCACAACTCTTACCCTTACCACTGCTCCTGCCCTGCCCAATAAAGCCTCTGTACCTTCCTGCTTGTAATTTGTTGCTAATCAGCTGTCACTGTCATCGCCATGATGAGAGGTTCATCTCTGGCTGAGGGTAATGGCCTTAAAAGTCACAGAGTCAATGTCAATGGGATCGCTCCAATTCAATCACTGAGCTGAATGAGGGATGGCGCCTGCTGACATTAGCACTCATTTTGAGCTCAAGCATCTGGGCCCCAGTAAATAACCATCAGTGGGTGGGTCTGGGGGACAGGTCATTAGCCCCACGAAAAATAAATATCGCTTCCCTTGATGGCTGCGAGTAATTTAGCTCAGACGAGGAAATTTCACCCTAGATTAAGTATGATGAGCCAATATCAGTCAGAGGAGGCCAAACAGTGAGAGCTTGATGAGATAGAGGGAAATTTATATTCAGCTGGCTGCATGGGAGATGAGCTCAAAGAAACGAGAGACCCTTCCGGGCCATCTTCACGTGCACACCGAACAGTGGCCTTATCAGTGCTTGCCTCTTCCCGGTTAATATTTTTTGGGGGAAAGGGATTTGAAGGGAAGATTGGAGGCTAGGAAATTGTGACGATAGAGGTCGGGTTCAAACTGTCCTGCCGTTCGCCTTTCTAATTTTATCCTGTAACATGGGTGGAAAGCCCTAGCCCTTTCACCAGCTTTTGGCTAATGGACTGGCTTTGCCTAGCTTTCACACGCGGGCCACCTGGCCTGAGAGATCAGACACAGCTGTAGTTGTTTTGAAGCGCTTGTTTTTTCCTTTTGTAAATAGCTTGAGAGGGGCAAGTAGGCTCTGCCTGGTCCCCCTCATTGTTTTGAATCTTGAGAAAAAGGTGCCACTGCCTTTGCTTCACAAGAAAATCGTTTATTTGTCCTCCTGATGTGATTCATCAAACTCAGAGGGCTTATTAATGGACGTCTTTATTAGGAACAATTTAGCTCACTTTAAAATCATATTCATATTCATAGGGTCCTGCCCTTGGTCCTCCCTCTTCCTCATTGAACTAGACATATCTCAAAACTGGATAGATCAGCTTCCCAAACCATTTCTTAAAATAGATACTGGAGGCAATTTTTTTTTTTTTTTTTTTGCTGTTCCCTTGGATAACAGATTTGGAAGGTGGTTCCAATAGGAAATCAGGTATTAAAATATTTTTTAAGCCATATATACACACTTGACAAGTAGGCAAACATTTAATAATGTCTTTGGAAGAAAGGTTTTGTAATCTGACTTGTACATCTGAAGTTTGTTGTAATGACTGTAGGATAAATTTCACTAGAGTGTTGTGGAAGTATCAGTTACTGTTCTTGGTTGTTTCCAATTGCTGTGACAAAACCAACTTGGGGAGGAAAGGGTTTATTTGGTTTACATCTCCCGAGTCACAGCTCACACTCAGGGAGCCCAAGGTAGGAACTCAGGGCAGGAACCTGGAGGCAGGGTCTTAAGCACAGGCCATGGAGGAATGCTCCTTACTGGCTTGCTCCCCTGACCCATGTTCAGTTTGCTTTCTTATACAATACAGGACCACCTGCCCAGGGATGGCACCACCCACAGTGGTCTGGGCCCTCGCACATCACTGAGCAATCAAGAAGATGCCCCACAGACCAGTCCAATGGAGGCAATTCACCAATTGAGTCTCCTTTTACTCAGGTGTGTCAAACTGGCAACTAAAAGCTGTCCAGCACAGTTATAGAGACTCGGAAAGTGGTAAAGAATACGTACTTGAAGAGAAAAAAGAGTGTCTCAGGTGGAGGCAAGTGTTACCGGTGGATCACATGGGAGATAGGCTCAATCAGGATCTCTGAACTCTCTTAGGTTGGTTTATAAGAATTCAGTAAGTACTTCCTGATAGACTTATTGCAGTAATGAAATAAACCACATAAATGAACTCATGGGCCTTGTTCTTCTCAGCAGAGCAATGGTCACAATTCTAAATATAGAAATGCTTAGATAATTATTTATTCTTGACTACAGTGATCATTTAATACTAGGTAAATGAATGTGAAACAAATATTAGCTTTAAGTCTTCCCTTTTATATTTTAAGTTCCAGAGGGATAGGGCTAATTCTGTACCTTGACTGCTATATTCCTGGACTCTAACTCAGGGGATATTATAATAGTTGCTCAATCAATACTTTATACCAAATAAGAAAGTAAAAAATTATCTTTGCTAGTACTGGGGATCAAACCTTGTACAGCTAGACAAGTGCTCTACCACTAAGCTATGCCTCCAGTCCATAGTAAAACTTTTGTTGAGCCTGCTATGTCAGACACTATTATGATTTGGATATGAAGGGCTTGGTACAAAATGTGGAGGTGATATTTTTGTGAAATGATGAGATTACAGGAACTTTAACTTAATCAGTGGATTAATTCATGGATGGATTCATAATTTGAAGGTGTTAATGGGGACAGCATTGAAGCAAGGAGGTGAAGCCTAGTTGGAGGGAGTAGGTCAGTGGGAACATGTCTTTGAAAGGATCATATTGTCTCCTTTTCCTGTTTCCAAGCTGATGAAGTAAGCCTATTTCTTCATCATCCATGGTGCCTCGTGAATGACCCACAGCATTGGAGCCAACCTACTTTGGAATGCAACCTTTTAAAACCACGATTCAAAATAAATCCTTCTTTTAAGTTGTTTGTGTCAGATATTAGCAGAACAATGACAGGTTAACATAGGTACTGTGTGAGGGTCTAGTGGGTCTTTTGACATTGTGAGATGATGTTTTCATCTACACAGTTCAGTCTTGAAAACCGTTGAGTTAAAACATTTTCACAAAATCAAACAAAAGCAACTCACAATATTTTAAATAAGTTCACTTTTTGGGCCTCATCCATTGCTATATGTGGCCCATGGGCCACAGGTTGGATGTACCTGGAAAGAGTATGGTGTATACAAGAAGAGCTTATTACTTCATAGACATAACAAATGTATGGGCTGGAGAGATGGCTTAGCAGTTAAGAGCACTGACTGCTCTTGTAGAGAACCTGGGTTCGATTCCCAGTAATTTCTCCAAGTTCACCTATGTAATGAAAAGGCTGAGGCAGAGTTTGGAACCATCATCTGATCCCAAAGTCTGTACTTCTCACCCTGAATTTAATGAATGTTTATTCAATTTAATTGAGAAACAGATTTTTCTTTAGGTTATTTGGCCTATGTAGCCCTATAATATATTTATTTAAATGTCTCCTGGGAATATATATCTTGGGCTTCGTGATTGGAAGAAAGAGATTTTGCTGAAAAAGTAGGAGGATGTAGTATGTTTAAGTTTAGCAGGTCAGCTTGTGTAAAATGAGACTTTGTTGTTGAGGTTTTGCTTTTTGAGACAAGGTCTCACTATGTAGCGCTGGTTGGCCTGGAACGTACTATGTAGACCACAGAGATCCACCTGCCTTTGCCTCTCAAATTCTGGGCTTATGGGCCACCAGGTCCAGTGTAAAAGGAGAATTAAATTTAAATAGTATGAAACAGCATCACCATGGAAAAGAGGAAAACTTTTAATTTTAGATGATAAAATCTTTCTGCTTTTCACATCATTGAGGAATTATACATGTGGTTTCTATAGCCTAAAAAGAGAGAATAACAATGAAATACAACTGTCCTCAGAATTAGCAAAATCTGTTCACCACTAAGACGTTTGAGACGTCTGTAACACTCATTGCTGCTGGACTTCTTTTCAACTTAGTCTGAAATTTAACACGTCAATTTTACTTCTGATTATTTGTCACAGAAGAAGGGGTAACATTTGGCTTAGTTAGTTGTTTTAGGGTGTTAGTAGGAGAAGATAAAGGTCATCTTTCCTTATTAAGTGAGATTTGGGATAATTAGTGTACTAAACATTCCATTCCATGCTCCCCCCACCAACCCTTTGTCCTTCAAACTTACTTTATTAGATGTGGTGTTTTGAATGAAAAATGTTCCCCAGAGGCTCACATATTTGAATTCTAGATCTCCCATTGATGGTCCTGTTTGGAGAGGTTATGAAAACTTTAGGAGGCATAGGCTTGCTGAGGAAGTACGCCACTGGGGGTGGTCTTTGAGAATGAATAGCCTTGTGTACTTCTAGTTCTTTCTGTTTTTCTGTGTGGTTGAAGATGTGACGCTCAGTTCCTGCTCCTTCTGTCTGCTGCCATGCACCCCCTGCCATTATGGACTCTTTCTCTGGAACCATAGCTAAAATAAACTTGCTTCCATAAGTTCCTTTTGGTCATGGCATTTTATCAACAACAAAAAGTAGTGAATACAAAAGAACAGAGGTGTTCATTAAAATCTCCGAGTTTAATATTCCATCCTTTGTCTAGTGGGCAATGTTTCTGTGATGCAGTGATGATATGGATAGGACCTAGGTCACACCAATGGCAGAAGTAAGTCTTTAGATAATTCAACTGAATTACGGATTTCAGTAGAAGAGCCTTCAGTAGTAACAAATATATTCTCTAAATGTTTAAGGTGCCCCAAATAAATGATGGTTGAGTTCTGAGCCCTGAAGAGGGATTTCTACCACCTCATCTAAGGCTCAGGGAGCACTGTGGAAGTAGGTGTGGAAAGAATGTGATCCAGAAGGAAGGGAGAGGAACCTTGAAATATCATCTGTGTATGATATAGCCATTGCAATTGGGAACTCACAGCATCTGCTGTTACCTGTGCTGGGCCTGCAAAGATAGGCCCTGTTAACAGATAGTCATGGATAGGGTAGAGGATCATGGAGCACTACCCCTTTCTGATGAACTATTGGCTACTGATAGAGTCTGGGAGGAGGGGAGTCATTGTCTTTATTGTGTACCCTTGGTAAGCCCACCAGGCTCCAATGGATAGTTGCCAACCCATGGTCACACAGAGGGCCCTACTTCAACTCAATGGGTCACAAAACAAAACAAAAGGACAAGAATGCGGGAAAGGGATTTGTAGGGAAAGGGAGATAGGGATTGGTAGGGGTAGGAGGGAGATCAGAGAATGGAGCGTGAGAGTAATTAGAATGCATTATACACTTGTATGAAATTGTCAAAGAACAAATTTAATCAATAATAAAAATTAAATGATTTTTCAATTAAATCCTATGTTAAATCCATTGGAAAAATTTTTTATTAAAAATAACCACCCATGCCGGGTGTGGTTGTGCACACCTTTAATCCCTGCAGTCAGGAGGCAGAGGCAGATGAATCTCTCTGAGATCGAGGCCAGCCTGGTCTCCACAGGGAGTCCAGGCCAGCTGGGACTACAGGGAGATCCTGTCTCAAAATTACCAAAAAATATGTAAGCACCCCAAACCAGTTTATAACCGTCCTAATTTTAAAGGGTAAATTCTCTATACCTATTAGTTTTGAGAGGGCTATCTCCATTTATTTTGTGTTTATTTTAGTAAAGTGTCTTGTAAGTTTGATGATGATGAGGTGGTGGTGGAGGTGGAGGGAGGGGTAAGCAGCACTGGTACACGGTTCTGTAACAAGGTAGTCAAGATAAATTTCTGCAACAGTTTTGTCAGACATCTTAAAAGTGGTATTTGAGCTGGGCGTGGTGGCGCATGCCTTTAATCCCAGCACTTGGGAGGCAGAGGCAGGCGGATCTTTGTGAGTTCAAGGCCAGCCTGGTCTACATAGTGAGTTCCAGGACAGCTGGGGCTACAGGGAGACCCTGTCTCAAAAAGACAAAAAAAAAAAAAAAAAAAAAAAGGAGATTTTGGGGGTATGAGCAATATAAAATCTACCACAAGAGGATTATAACATCTACCTCAAAGAAGAGCTGACATTTAAAGTTTTATTTTTCACTTTTTGCATTCCTCCTTTTACTTTGAGGTCTTATTTGCATTATCCCTCCTATCCTGTAGTAGCTGGCATTTATTATGATTTGGTATCTGTCTGCAGTATTTGTGCACAAGAAACTAATGAACAAACAGTTGACAAAGTCATCATGAGAAAGTGGTTTGATGCCATTGCACAGATCTTGTGTGCATTCTTCCAGATGACATTCTGCACTTCTCCCCTCATGCACGTTGCTTTCTGCCATCTAGAGAACAGATCAAAGATAGGCATTCCCAATTAAGCCTAGTAAGGTCCTATGCCTTCTAATGATCCATTAACTTGCTGTGTGCCACTGTAAGACATTTTGTCAGCAAGTTGCTTTGAGCACCCAACTGCACAATAAACAAGCAGAAAAATAGAATTCTTGTGAAAGTGTTCAACTGAATCTTACTGTGAATTAATAATACTTTTGTGTTACCTGCTTTTAAAAATTGTTTTTCTTTAAAAGATATTTTGGCAGTCTAATAGGAAGACTAAGATTTGAAAGTGCTAAGGAAGAAAAGCAGTTCCTAGTATCAGTTAAAAGACTCGTGAGATTTTACACACATATTGTAGGAGGAAATTCAAATTTGAAGTAATTAAAATGTTGTGGGAAGGGCTATCTGGATGGTTGATTGGATAAAGGTGCTTGCCACCAAGAATGACGCCCTGAATTCGATCCCTGGGACCCACATGGTGGAAGGAGAGAACTGATTTCCACAAATTGTCCTCTGACCTTCACAGATGCGTGCGCGCGCACACACACACACACACACACACACACACACACACACAAATAAGTAAAATAATTGTAATAAATAACATTGTGGGAGGAGATTAGCAACATAAATAAGATCCCCACAAATTTAACCAGATTGTACAAGCAAAGATTGTTACAAGGATAGGATGGGAGACTGAGTTTGTGCAAATCAGAAGAGTTTTGCTTTACTTTCAAGTCTTGATTCTGTTCCATTTTTTTTTCCTGTTTAAATTTTATGTTGATGGGGAACCAAACCATTCAGATTTATATCACTGTTATGCTGACAAGAAGGAAGATTCTAGAATGAGCTGCTCATAAATGTGTTATATTTTGGTTGCTTTACTTGTAGGCATTGTACAGAAACACGGAGAAAGTAGTTGGTAAACTAGAGAACAGCTGCTGTTTAGCCATCTTACACAACATGCCTCTCCCTTTGTTTTCATTTTCATGATCATGTTTCCTTACAGAATTCTCTTCTTTACAGTTACTGAGATTTGGAATCACCCTGAATAGATACCTTTGGTAAGTTACTCTCCATGGTCTTGTGCTTGTGAGGGGTGCCATTGTCGAATAGATGACACCTTAGTTCTGCGTAACTTTACCACCCAGGTCTTTGATTACAGCTATTTAAACTTACCCAAAATTTATTGAGCATCTGATTCTTGTCTTATTCTTTATAATTTATAAGGCAATGTACATAGCCCAATTCAAAATAACTCTTTACACTTTATAAGTAGTTTTCATCTGTTTTCTCTCATAATTTTGATTCTATAAATATGCATAGATACAGCATACAATATGTACTCTGAAATATAGATTATAATTAAACTAAAAAGAGAAGCATAAATTCCAGTGACTTCTTACTCCCTCATGGGACCTAAAATAGTCCTACATAGAGTGGATGGACTTGCACTTGGGAACATCTGGGGACACAGACTTGACGCACTGGGCCTTAACACGAATAACAGAGTATATGGGTTCGGGGCGGGGGGCGGTGCTCAGGGAGGGTGCCAGTGGGGATAGGAGTATAAAGATGATTAAGATTGTTTGAGGTATTCTGTATAAAATACACAAAAATTCAATAAAAACAAATTAAAAACAAATTAAAAAATAGTCTTACATAGAGATTTGAAAAGACAAAATCCCTCAAACTTGACATTGACTTAAATAGACACAGGGCTATACTTTTAGACATTTGGGAAACTGTATGTGTAGTGATTTTTTTTATTTTAAAATTTCATATCAGATATTTTATGTTAATAATGGAGATAACCTTCTGAACATACAGTACATTTTAAGGAGTTTTTCCTTCTTCACTTTAATTTATCCTTATTAATTTCCTGCATTTCTTTTCTGTCCATTGATTTGGTTATGATTGCTATAGAGTAAAGAAGAGGAACAGAATCACATTATGGTATATTTTGAAGGAAATCTAATCTAATCTAATCTAATCATCTAACCCTTTATTTTAGAAATGAAACTGAGGCCAAAGTTAAGTGACTCATCTTAGGTCACACTGCTAGTTAGAGATAGATCTTCTGACATTAAATCAATCACACTCCAGCAAGTCACATGTCCAGCATGGGTTTTTCGAGCCTGGAACTGAGCGGATCATGGTTTTTGGTGTGAGTTATTCAGTGTGATTACAGATACCACTCAAAAACACTGTTCACTGTTGTGGTCTCCTTTTCTCCTCTCTCTCTCTCTCTCTCTCTCTCTCTCTCTCTCTCTCTCTCTCTCTTTCTGTTGCATGCAACTGTGTGGGTTGAAATTTGGTCTGGACTGATATAAACATTAATGCTCTTATGTACTGTTGAGGCAACTGTCCTTAAGGGTGCAAGAACATTTTGAAGAGTGAACTTTTATTCCCCTCTGGTATGCTCCTGTTATAAGGCAGTCAACATGCTCTCCTTGAATTTTCTTTAACTAGTTCATAGTAAAAGCTGTAAGCATTTGTATGTTTGCTAGAAATATTTTCTTTCTCGTTGATGATGTATTGTAATACAATTTTGCCAAATAAGAGCACACACATATGTATATATAATTAATCAAATATTAAGCATATTTTGCAGAATGATTTAGTTTTCAGGTGTTTATAAACAATACAATTGAGAAAATGTCTTTAAACTACCCAATCATACTATTTGCATTAATATCTTAATTTAAAATTTGTTTTGAAATGAGCCTCAATAAAGATAGTCCTGACCCCCATCTTCCCTGACTCCTAATCAGCTGGACAGACCTGCTGATCAGACAGACCTAGGACTCTGACAAGTATACTGTACACCACTCATCAAAGAAGCTTCCTTTTGCAACAAATAGAGGCTACTATAGAGTTCCACAACTGGTCAGATACAGAGAATATACATCTGAGAGATGCTCAGTCTTAGGTGATACATCTACAGTTGAACCTCTACACTTAAGGCTCATGGAACATAGCAGATGGGGGGGCAGGGTAAGAGAAAACTAATGCATCCCTCAACTCTCACCAGTGAAGCTTCCTTATACAACAGAGTGGGATGCACACAAAAGGCCACAACTGGTCAAGTTTTAAAGAATAAGAGGCTGCAGAGTGTGTTCCTGGGTGGGATTCCTGTATTGAACTTCACCCACCCACGCATGGCTCAGGGACCATTGCGGAAGAGGGTGGGTGGAAAGATTGTAAGAGGGAAGCAGAGTTTTGCAGGCCACTGAAAGCTTGCACATGTAAACTTGTGTAGTGGTGGCATTCAGCGCAGGACCCATGCCAACTCAGTCAGTTGAGGGCCCATAGAGGAGTGAGAGAAATGAGTGGCAGGCTGACCCTACACTGAGAGCTGTTGGAGACTGATTGCTGCTGGGTGAGGGAGAGTATGCCTTGCTTGCAATCTCTGGATAGGCTGACTGGACTCCAGTGGATGAATTTGCACTGAAGGACATCTGGGTACAAATGCTTGACTGGATAGGACTTAACATGGTGGAATACATGAAGTCTGGTGGGGGGTTGTGGGGGCACGGATTGGGGAGGGGGTCTGGATTTGATTGAAGATTGCTGTATGAAATGTACAAAAGTTTAATAAGAAATTTTAAAAAAGATAAAAAAACTGTCTTTTACTAGCTTACGGGGACATGGCTCATGTGATCGAAAATGATTGCAACTATAGAGAGAATTAGCATGCAGGAAATTGCACGTGTGAGCCTGTTCTTGTTTATGTGTACAGCCTTCCGTTCACCCTCATCAGACCTGTCTTGGTAAGCTTTCTACCCAGTGTTCCCTCTATATTTTTGCATAAGTCCTAATAAAGCCTCTTTTGAATGGTTCAATTTTGCCTATTTATGGATCTTATCACAGTAGAATAGGCGGAAGTGGTTGCCTTAAGAGCTGATTAACACCAAGGTTGCTAACCTAAGACAGCAGCCAGAGAGCTGAAAAGAGCTGCTAGGAAAGCTGGAAGAAGAGCTGTTATCCTCTGCTGATAGGAGCTCAGGAGGCAGAGGACTCAAAGGTGATAAAAGAGCCAAGAACCGCTGGCTTCAAAGCTCAGAGCTATGAACCATTATGGGCACCATGCTTGGCCTGTTTGTGATTTCTCTCCAAATTGAGCTAAAAGAGCCCTCAGCTGTTTGTCAACAGAAACAAAGGACAAAGTATGGGAGGGACTTGAGCTCAGACCTTCTGCATTTTCTCCAGTGGAATCACTGGTTTTCAAACTCCTGGCACTTTGGTGTGTTTGACCACCCAGGAAGCTTCCTCAAGCTTTAATGGTCTGAATTTTTGTGATTATCATACAATATAATTTGATGGCATTTAGATCCCTACCATGATCTGCACCTTCCCTCACTGCCTCCTGCCTAATTTAATGCACTCTACTATATATATATACATATATATTTATATTTATATTTATATTCTATGGAGTCTGATTTGTGTCCCCAAATGGCCTTCAGTTTGGATGCTGAAATTTTAAAAAATGTAGCCATGACTAATTGAATCACTGTCTGTGTGATTTAACTTAATCTCCTAACTCCTTCCCAACTGTCAGGAAGTTAGGCTAGTTCACATGGCTCAAAGTCCCAGTTTTCTGATAACATGGTTGGCAGCTCGCCTCCTGAAGCTGTGTAGGGGTCATCGTGAGTCATTCATTAGTATAAACTCAGGTGCAATGCAAGAGTCATAAATAAAAAAGACACCTGTTACTGATGAAGATCCGAAGGTTTTCTCTCCATCTCAGAAATAATAAAGGCAAATCAAACCTTCTGTACAAGTGTTAAGCACTCTCTCTGAAAATCTGTTTAAGAGTACTTAGTTCAGCTATGTATGCCATGCACCACAAGCTAATCACAAAGTCAGGCATTATGCTAGTTTTCTTCTAGGATTTCTGAAAGTATGTAATCCATTCTTCTCATCTCATTGGCTGGATAATGAATGATGTTCTAATGGTCGGTAACTTTATTTTTCAGAAAAAAATTGTGTGAAGCGATGTGTATTCTTTCTAGGCAAAACTTAGAAGATTGCCAAGAGCTTCTAATTTTAATAAAAATAATTTCCTTTTGTTGATTCCACATTTCTAATATTCACTTATTTAAAATGCATATTGCTGTGATCAATACTGTAGGTCATGGTAACTGGCATGCTCAGAGTTGATGTGATTTGGTTCTGTCTCTCAACATGTTCTTAGTATGAGAGAGTTATGGGAACAATAGACCCCACCTTAAAGGCCACTAGAAAC
The DNA here is from genome assembly GCF_000622305.1 of Nannospalax galili. Classification (NCBI taxonomy): domain Eukaryota; kingdom Metazoa; phylum Chordata; class Mammalia; order Rodentia; family Spalacidae; genus Nannospalax; species Nannospalax galili. The sequence goes on from NW_008347189.1 coordinate 1,631,489, forward strand.
AGACTGATTAGACCAAATGGTTACTTGTGGTTCTGGTCTAGCTCCTAAAGTTATAGCCTAAAATTGTAACTTAAAGCCTCTAACTTACTATAAAATTTTTAAGAAATCACTGCCAAATTTGATTGTTGAGAGAGGTCTGACTGGGTCCCAGGCTCAGTCCGTATATGTCACTAAGTTGTCCTGTGCCAGGATGAGGGCTGTTATCTTCCTGTTTTAAGGAAAGTGTGAAAGAAGAAACACATTAAGACTATCTAAGTCACAATTCTCATGGAGACTGTGGGACCATCTTGTTTTAAAAATATGCAAAAATCATTTTCCATTTAAAAATCATTTTCTAATTCTCACTACCAGGGTTTTTCTTGGTGGTTAGTTAGAAGGCGACAATGTGTCTTTATGGCATGTAAAGTTCTTCAGAGTCTGGAATATGTTATGTGCTGAGTGTTACATAGTAGAAGATGAAAACATAGTAACCTGGATGTTAGCAGCTGGATGCATTACATGCGCTGGTCATGAGAAGCCTTTGGTTTATTTACCCATTTATTTACTTAAATTCATTTTTAAGCCAGCATGCAAAGTAACGGATTTCATTATGGCATTTCATGTCCATTAGTATACTTTATATCGCCCTCCTTCCCCGCTTTTCTCGCCCCTTCCCCACCTCAATAGTCCCCCTTGTTTTCGGGTCGCATGTGTTCCTTTACCCTCCTGTTCTTCCACCTCTCCTTTAGGCTTCTCTCTCTCATAGTCTCCTGTTTATTTCTGTGACATACATATATGTCAATGGTCTTTACTGCATCTATTGAGGTGATGTGATGGCTAATCTTGGTTGTGAACTTGACTGGATCTGGAATTAACTAAAATGTGAGGGGCTTTTTGATCAGACTGTTTGAAGCTGGAAGACTTCCCTTAAATGTGGGCAGCACCATGTGATGATATAAAACGACGCAACACAGCAGGAGGAAGATTTTGCTTTTTGCCTGCTTGTCTTCACTGTTGCCAGCAAGTTTATCTATTCTGTTGCTGTGGCATTCCTTTGCTAATAATAGAACTAACTTCTTTGATCTTCTAATATAGACTGAAGACCAATAGAGCTTCAGGAATCCTCCAGGTCTTCAGTTCCAGATTGGGACTGCTGAGACATCCAGTTTTGTGGACTGAGCAACTACCAGATTCTCAGCCTGTCCAGTGTGAGACAGCCATTGTTGGACAACTTGGACCATACTGTATAAGCCAATCTAATAAATCCCCCTTTTAAAAAATGTTTTTTGATTTATTTTGATTTTACGTGTATGAGTGTTTTACCTGTATGTATGCAGGTATGCCTATGCGTGCAACGCCCACAGAAAACAGAAGAGGGCATCACATCCCTGATACTGGAGTTGTGGATGATTGTGGGTGCTGAGAACCAAACCTAGGTCTTCTGCAGGAGCAGTCAGTGCTCTTAAATGCTGAGCCATCTCTGCAGCCCCTAATATATATCTTCCTTTTAATACGTGTATATGTGTACAAGCACACACACGTTCATTCTTTACATTCTTTTAGTGTTCTTTAGAAAACTAATACAAATGGTCATTGTTTTTGCTTTTAAGTTTGTTTATATACTGTATTGTATTTATTGATTTGCATACAGTAAGCCATCTATGCATCGCTGAAATGAAATCAGCTTGGTCACAATGTATGGCCTTAGCATGTTCTCAAGAATATTAGCATGTTTATTTGCTAGTATTTAAAAAAATCTTTCATTGAGCATTTGTAATTTCATACAACAGTTCTTAATCAAATTTAGACCCCTCCCACATCCAGACCTACCCCATCCCCCAACTGAACCTCATGTATTCCACCATACATGTTAAGTTCCATTATTCAGGCATTTGTACCCAAATGCCCTTCAGTGTAAATTCATCCACTGGAGACTAGTCAACCCATCTCGAAATCATATGTAAGGCATACTCTCCTTCACCCAACAGCAATCAGTCTCCAATAGTTCTCAGTCTAGTGCCAGACAGACAGACACTTATTTCTCTCCTCCCCTTTAGGCCCTTGTTTAATTGAATTGGCATGGAACCTGTGCTTGATGTCACCATTGCCACAAGTTCACATGTTCAAGCTTCCAGTGGCCTGGAAGTCTTTGCTTCTCTGTGTTCATGGACCAGTCCTGGCTCTTACAATCTTTCTGCTCCCTCTTCTGAAAGGGTCCCTGAGCTGTGAGTGGGTAAGGTTTAATATAGGAGTCCCATCCAATGATACACACACTCTGCCCCTGTACTGTCCTTCATCTCTCTCTCTCTCTCTCTCTCTCTCTCTCTCTCTCTCTCTCTTTCTTGAGTGAAATTTACTTTATCACATTTCATAATAGCTTGTTTTTTGACTTCCATTCACTTGGTAGGTTGAGTTCCATCCTTTTACTCTCAGACTCTGTTTGTCTTTGCCAGTGAGATATATTTCTTAGAGGAAATAGATAACTGGATTTTTAGAAAAATATTATATTTATTTTTATTTTATGTGTATGAGTGTATCGCCTGCATATATGTGAGTGCACCTGTGTCATGCAATGCCACGGAGGTCAGAAAAAAGGCTTTGGATTCCTCTGGAACTGGAGTTAAGGATGGTTTGTAGCCACCATGTGGGTGCTGGGAATTGAACCCAGGTCTTCTGCAAGAACAGTCAGTGCTCTTAACTGCTGAGCCATCTCTCCAGACCCTGGATTTTGTTTTTTAATCCAGTCAACTAGTTTTTTTTAAAGAAAATTTATTTATTTTAATGTTTTTATGTGTATGTATGCATGAATGTATGGATGCATGTATGCGCACTATGCTTGTGCCTTGCGCATGCAGCTGGAGTTACAGGTAGTTGTGTGCCATCATGTGAGTCTTGGGAACTGAACCTGAATCCTATGCAAGAGCTCTTATATCCTATACCAAATGCTCTTACTGCTGAGCCATCTTTCTAGTCCTGTCTGTATCTTTTTTTGGTGAGTTGAGGCTGTTTATATTTAAGATTATTATTTAGAGAGGTTTATTAATTGTTGCAAATTTATGATTGTTTTTCCTGTTTGGTTGGATTGTTGTCCTTTCTTTTCTCTTTTATTAGTATTAGGGGTTTGCTGGTTTACTGTATTGGCATGATGAATTCCTTCCTGGCTCACCTTTATTCAGCTATTCCTCCCGTGAAGTTCATTCTTTCTTGCACTCTCATGATAAAGACTTTGTTCTTCCTATGTTTATAGCATTGCTTTGGCTATTTTCTATAGTGCTGGCTTGGTGGTCATGAATTGCCTTAGTTCATGCATGGCTTGTAGCGTCCTTATTTCTATGTCAACTTTAAAAGATAGTTTTGATGGATATAGCCATCTTGGTTGAAACTTACTTGCTTTCAGGTTTGAAACATATTATTCGATGCTTGACTAGCTAGCTTTTAGGGTTTTTGATAAGATATCTGATGTTATTCTGATGTGTTTGTCTTTGTAGGTGAGTTCGCATTTTTCCCTTATGTTTTTTAATACTGTTTCTTTGCTTTGCAATTTTGACAACTTGAAAATGTCATGAAGTTCTTCTATCATGTCTATTTTTTGGGTTTCTCTGTCTTTGGCATTTGTTTAATCTCTTTCTATCTTATGGATTCTTTGGATTGGTCTTATTAATCATATCTGAGAGCTCTTGGATACTATGGTCCTGCTCCTATAACTCTTTATGGATAGCTGACTGTACTACTTCCTTGATGTTGCCCTCCATCCATGATGGTCTTTCTTTGGTTGATTTTGTCTATTTTAAAAAATTATTTCTTTTAAAAGAAAGAACCTGAAAGAGAAGAACAATAAGAAATAGGTGTTACTAAGGGATATATGGATAAAGATGGGGTTTTTTAAATGGGAGGGGGAGGAGAGAGGTGTTATACAAGGAACCTTGGGGATAAAGGGAAAGAAGGAGCTCAAGAGAGGTAGGACCATAGGAGAAGGGTATTATTAAGGGAGAAATGGGAAAAATGGAGGCACTTTAAATGGGGAAACCATGGTGGAAGGATTAGACAACAAGAGAGATAAATAATGCTAGCTAGTTTTTTTAAAAAAACAGAGGGACCCATATTAGTTCAACAACTTACTGGCAAATTATACATACAACTAGCTCAAGGAACAAAATATATGTCCAGTCAAGGTTTATCTGAGAATGTTTTGTTTTTGTCCAAGCTTTATTTACACAGCACATGGTAATTAAAAGTACCAGACTGGTGGGACTAACCTTCTTAGATATTTAAGAGACATACTTTGAGGCCTATACTAATCTGATCAAAGGGACTTAAAGGACAGTTTTTGCTCTTTGCCCTCCAAGGTCGACTAAGTTCTAGGAGACTGTGGAGCATCTCTCAAAATATCCTGTAACTGTGGTGAGTCACCTGTACTCCTGTTCAGGGAGGCCATGGAGACCCCAACAGATGGTCAGTGTCCAGTCTACAAAGAGGAGGGTCAACACAGAGGAAACATTTCCTCCATGCATCCAAGCTAAACCAGCTACAGTCAAGCAGGACCTTTGACATCTTCACATAGATGGAACTGGTAAAAGAGAGGAGCCAGGGGCTCCTCCCAAGCCCATGTGACCCCCGAGGAACAGATCCTCAAATGACCTTAAGAGTAAAAATACATTGGTTTATTTGGGCCAACTGTATGGTCTTAAACACCCAAAAGGAAAGTATAACCAAAGATTAATGGGGTCAATTAATTCTTTAAGAGCCCATATTTATAGCCAAAAGCTACATAACATGAAACAGTGCCAGACAGGAGATACCTTGCTTTGAATTTGGCCAGGGTGGCCCAAGAGACTCCCAGACAGTAACCCAGTATAGAACTGGGAAAATGGACAGCAGACCCCAATCTTATCTAAAGGAATGTTGGCAACTGATTGCTGCTGGATAAGGAAGAGCTGATCTTCCTAAAACAATGAACTCTAGATAGGCTGACTAGACTCAGAGACTTGCACTGGGGAACGGCTGGGGGCACTGACAACACACTGGACAGTAACAGGGATGACAGAGTATATGGGCTCCAGTCAGTGTGTGTGGGGGTATGGGAGGGTACCATTTGGGATGTGGGTATAAAGATGAATAAGATTGTTTGGGATGTTCTGTATGAAATGCACACACAAAAAACCAATACATTTTAAAAAATAAAGAAAATTATTTATTAATATGTATGAGTGTTTTGCATTTATATATCTAAGTGTTCCCATGTTGTGCAATGCACATGGAGGCCAGGAAAGGGTGTAGGATTCCCTGGAACTGGAGCTATGGATGGCTGTTAGCTACCATGTGGGTGCTGGGAGCTGAACCTGGGTCCTCTACAAGAGCAGTCAGTGCTTTCAACTGCTGAGTCATCTCTCTGTCTTTGTGTATATTGCTAATGCTTTGTCTATTGGTAACACTGTGTGTGTGTGTGTGTGTGTTTTAATTTGATTCATTGAATTTGTAACATTTCATTGTTTTCAAAAACTCAATTTCTTTGCTAAATTTTTCTTTCAGGTTGCTGAGTTTTTCTTCCAATCGTTGGTTTTCTCATCCATTTTGGTGACTTTTTCTGTTATGTTACCAACTTCCTCTCCAAGTCCTGAGTTGAATTCACCTGTTTATTTGTGTCCTCATTGAGGTTACTGGTCATTTTTACTAGAAAATTAAAAAATCTTCAGCCAACAGTTTACTATTCCGGTATCTTTGAATTTAATGTGTTCAGAACTTGAAGAGTTGGGATCTTTTGGAGGAGTTGTGTGGTGCTGCTTTTCTATGCGTCTATCTTGGAATTTGCACAGCAATCTCTTTTATTTAGGGATCTTCTGATTGATCAGCCTAAACTTCAGGGCTCAGTCTCTAGTCTAGTCAAAGATGAGAAAACAGGCTTCTGCAACAGCCCAACATCAAATTATACATGATATAGATATACACTTAAAGTTGGTTAAAACCCACTCGTATATCACCCATTACCATAAAACAGAAAACTGCCAACTACTGTAGAATGTACTATGAAGTTAGTTTATTTAGGGTGCATGTAGAAATACTAAATGAACCACATAAAGGAAGGAAACAAGGAAAGGAGAAAACAGTAAGGTTAAATAAAATAAAAGACAGAGTTCTGGAGAGACGGCTCAGTGGCTAAGTGTATTTCCTGATCTTGCAGAAGACCCAAGTTTGGTATCCAGGACTCAGGTCAGGCAGCTCACAACTACCTGTAACTCCAGCTCTGGAATATATGATGCCCTATTTGGATTCGGTGGGTACCTGTACACATGTAGCATGTATTTACAAGCACACATACATACATATTAATAAAGAAAAACAAATAAAAAAGACCTCAAAAGTGGAGAATAACATTTTGGAGAAGAAAAGAGTAAATGATTAGAAGAAAATTTAATAATTTCTAAAAAGTAAAAAGAAATTTAAAAACCCTGAAAATGATTTCCCAATAGTGAGAAAGTTCAAAAGCAGAATCAGGAAAATGTAACAAAGATAATAAAATATAAAAGCATAAGAGCTTTACAAATTAGATTAACTGAAAATACTAATACAATATAATAGAAAAAGGAAAGGCAAACCAAGGAGCAAAAGAAAAAGGAAGATTATAGAATGATGGAAAAATGTAAACAAAACTAGAGGGCTGTTAGGGGAGCAAAAATGAAAACAAACTTTTTTTTATCATGGTGAAGTAAAAATAGTGCTAAAAGTGTAGTAAAGAGAAATGAAGGAGAAGCAGATGGGGGAAAGGAAAGAAAAAGACGGGGTGTTGGAACAGTTTATGAATTCTTGGAAAATTAGAATCTGCATGTTATATGCACAAGGAAGAGGGGCATGGATCTGATGAACTGTGAACTCTCGTTTGTCTTATGCCTTGGGCTGGTGTTGAGTCTGTTTCAGACAAGTGTCTGATATCCTCCAGAGCTGCCTTTACTTTAGGAGTTTTCCTTCTTTATGTACCAGAGCCTCTGATGGCCATACTTAGATTTGCAGCTGGGGCCTGACCAGGGTCTCCCACCTCCTGAGACTCACCAGATCATACCCTTCCAGTGACTAATGTTCTCCTTGGACAGGTCTCCCTAGTATGTTCAGAATAAGGAAGACAACCACAGCACTGAGTTGTGTATAGGCAGAGAACTTGTCTTCATTCTTTCGAACCCCCTAAATACTGGCCACTGTGTTGGAGGGATGGAGCTATGAACGTCAAAGTATCCTGCTGGAGCTTTTGGAGTTCTCTGTGCAGCAGCGCATGGTGGATATGTAGCTCTGTAAGTTAACTTATCTCACAGACCTCAGGTTCAGGGCTCTGAAACTCCAGAGTCATTCTCAGTTGGTGAAGTCTGCTTCCAGTTACCGAGAGTGAGGTCTGCTTTTCCCTATTCCATTCACCCACCAAGCTCCCTCTCTCTGTGTGTTTTAGCTTGTCAGTGTCTGGATCTCTCACTCTCCATAACTGCCTCCCAGGGCTGTCTCTCATCCTGGGTCTGTTTAAATTCATGCTCCTTGACTTGTGATAGTTTCCTGTTTTGGGGGCAGCTATGGTAGCTAATTTTTAAACAATAGATTCCCTCATGAGATACTGCCCAGGAATTTCCCTCTGACATATACAGTGACATTATGGGATTCCTTTCCATTGATGACCTGTCCACCCAAATCATCTCCAAAATCTACAACTGGATTGGAAATTTGTGAGATCTGTGGGCTTTCATGGGGATAGAAGAAGTGCCAGTCTCTTTTCAACTGGACGACCGGCTCACCTTTTCAAGGAGGCTTCTGCTTCCCTCTCTTGTCCAGAGAGCCCACCTGGTGCTGTATTTGGCTTGGCTTAGGCTGTTTCCCCTGTGCTGTTTTGTTGTTCTATCACTACCTATGTGACTTTCTGAAGCTCTTCCTCTCTGTAGTTTGTCATTTTTATCCCACTATTACTTGTCTCTACATTTTATGTATTTTATTAAATTTTTTTTGAAAATTTCATACATGAGTACTATATTTACATCATTTCTACCCATCTCTCTCCCTCCTCCAACTCTTCCAACACTCCCCAAACTCCCTCTCAGTTTCATCATCTCTTCTTTGATTACTATTGTTGCATATACACACATGCATGTGTTTATTTATAGTCTACTGAGTTCATTTAATTGTGCTTGTATGTAGTTATGTGTAGGGCTGACCACTTGGAATTGTATAACCTATCAGGGAGCTCATCCCTGGAGAAAATTGATTCTTCCCCTCAGCAGTGTTTGAGTGCCTGTAGCTCTCCATCTAGAGGTGGGACCTTGTGAAATGTTTCCCAACCACGTTGGCAGTTGAACTCACCTGCATAATGACAACAGAAGTTGACATATCAATAAAGTCTGTTTTTTTCTTATTCTGAGTTTTCTTCACTGGTTGTCCGTTTTTACTCAAAAGTTCTGAGATGTTTTACAAAGGCAATAAATGATAGATGCCTAGTATCTCTGCAGAGGTTTTAGATGAGAAGAGGAGGGAAGGATATATATATATATAGTTTATTGAAATGATGTTATTTGCTGATAAGAAGCAGAATTAATCTATTGTTTAGAGTAATGTTTTACTTTGATAAAAAATTGCACTGAAATCTAAGGGGAAAAAGATTATAGGGAAAATACATAGCTATTAAAAGTTTGCGAGATGACCAATTCTTAATATTCACTTGCTAATGTGGGTAAGAAATTAATATTTAAGTTGGTAAATGAGAGTATAACAATTTGGGGGGAAGTACAGAACCCATTTATCTTGTGTTTGGTGGCTATATTACTCAATGCCATGAGCATATTTTATTTCTTATTCAAAAATGAATGCTGCTGTTTTGAGAAGGGTGCCACTTTATGCGGTGTTGAAATTATTTCTCTACAAACTGTATTTTATCTTGGAAGTGATTGGTGTCAAAAGTATTGCTTATGTCAAGATATATGTGCAGAGTAGAGGTTGCCTGGTAATATATAGTGCCTGATGGTTTACGTTGATGCTGTGCTGACACAATTTGCATCAGCCATTCCTTTTTACCTTGAACTGTAAGGTGCAACAGCTTCTGAATTTATATTTGTAAGACTTTTAACCATTTAAGGTGTTATTTTTAACAAGTGCATACATATTTATGATATTCTGAGTTGAAAACAAGTACAGAATTGCATCACTTGAGGGAACATGAGCTCGTCCAGAGCTTTTGACAAGCAGTGTCTTTGATGCAAGTTGTTACTAAAGTAATGATAATTGTTATTATTTCTGATAGTTTCCTTAAAAGACCCTTTTTCTATTACATTTATTTATATTTGGGTGGGAGGGTGAGGGCATATCACAGCATGTTTGTGTGTTATGCACATGTGCGTGTGGATGCAGCTGGAGTTACAGGTAGCTGTTATCTGTTGTCAGTGCTGGTCTTCTGCAAGAGCAGCAAGCACTCTTAACCACTGTCATCTCCTAGCCCCCAATTATTCTCTTTCTTAAGATAACATTGGCCTATTATTATCCCCTACCCCCCCCCCAAAAAAATTCAGACGTGTAAGGATTCTTCTCTGCTGAGAATGGAGAGATGCATTAATCTATGGGTATAACAACAGAAATCAATTTAATATTATATCTATATCTATTTAGCAGAACAATTGTATTAGGCTTTCCCCCATAGCCTGTAGGCTATCTTCAGGCTTCCAAGCCTGGAATCAATGTCAGGTATGGGTTCCATTGTATGAAGCAGGCTTTAAGTCCAATTAGAAAGTAGTTTGGTACTCCTATAATATTCATGCCTCTATTGCACAAGTAGGCACATCTTCTAGGCCAGTTGTTGTAGCTTGCAGGATTCACAACTGGTCAGTTATTCATACGAAGTCATAGTGATACTGACAGCATAGACAAGTCCCAAATAAGCTCAAGCCTAACAAAATCCCCACACAGATTTGGGGAAGTGAATAAGAAACCCCAAACTTATCTGAGGAACTACTAATGACTGCTGGGAAGGGGAGATTCAGTCTCATTTAAGGGTAAGACTCAGTAGTCTTAGTAGGTTGATCAGGCTGCAGGGCATGAACCTGAAGGACATTTGGGGACACAAACCTGATTCTATAGACCTTTAAATATATACACACAGGAATTTGGTGGGGCGTTAGAAAGGGGGCTGCTGATATGGGAGGAGACCTAAATATGATTAAAATGTATTATATGAAGTTCAGAAAACAACACAGATGTGGAACACGGGCTCGGAGAAGTTAAATGTTGTGATAATGAACACAGATTGGGGATTGAAAGGTGTGGTTGGCTGACCATTGAGTGTCACACAACTATTCAACAAGCTGAAGAGGATGAGGCAGGAGGATTACTGAGTTTGAGGCCAGCCTGAGATAGAAAGTAAGATCTTATTTCAAAAGGACATTAAGAGAAACAAAACAAAAAGATGTGGTTGACTTCTGTGCTATAATTCATTTCATTAAGTTTTGCAGAGATATTCTTCCTCTATACAGGAAATTTTAAAAGATAAACACTATAGGAATCCCTTAGACCTAAGGTTCATGAAAAATTTTGATCTTAAATAAACAAAATATAGTATGTTGAAAGAAACCAGTATGTGGCCTACAAATATGTTATTTGGGGGGAAAGAGGATTAATATTATTACAGTCGTAAGTGTAAAACTTATGCACTATGATTTAATTCAAATTTGTTATAATTTGGAGAAATTTGGAAGAATTTTATGAACATGGATATTGCACACAAACTGTCACACACTCTAGAGTCAGTTTTAATTACATGCACATCGATTATCCAACCTATTAGCGCTGGTAAATCTTACTTTAAGTTCTCATTAATATAAATACCTATTTTTCTATATTAGTTTCTGGAGATTATGAAAAATATTCTCTCCCCTTCACAGTGTTCTTCATGTTCTCCAAACCGTTGGTGGCAAAAGCTGCTGAAACACCTTCTTAAATAGATGCATCTCCTTGCTGTCTGACTGTTGTGTGTATGGTAGAGTGCTAGGGTCCTTTACCCAGTTTTCACATTTCAGAAACAGTTTAGAACTACCCTTACCTGAGCCCCTCATCTTCCTGCCATCCAGGCCCCATGTGGCTTCAGTTTGCCATGGAGCATAATTATAGTACTCAGAGTGTGTGCATGGTCTGTGATGTTAGAAAGAAGCAGACATGGTGAAATGTTTTTTTCCCCCACACCTAAAATATCTCTGTTGTTGTGATGGATAAAGTCTAATGGATCTTTAAAAATTGAAAATAAAGCAGAGTTGTTTGTAGTGTCTTTATATGTGAAACACCCAGGCTGAGTTTCCATCTTTTCCTATATTTTCCAGTTTGCAGTGACCTCCACCCCCCAACTCCTTGAGATACCTTAGCCAGTATCTTGTGAGTAATTCTTGGCTCATCTTGATTTCCTCTCCCTTTTGTGACCAGATATTCTTTCATTACTTTGAGTCTTAAATTGTTTGGCCTGTCACCCTTTCTCCTTGCTCCCATGCTATTTCAACTTTTCCCTTCCTATACACAGGCCTGTTTCTGTATTCTTAAATTACATATTATTAGTTTCCCTGTCTGGTGCTACTTTATCATATGGTTATGGCCAATACAATATTTTTCTATTTTTGTTTAGATTATTAACCAAGTTTGGCTAATATAAACAATATTTCTATATAAATTCTTAAACATCTTTGGTCATTGTTATAGGTAAAATTTCTAGATATGTAATTTTTGGCTACACAGTCTCCATATATTTTATTTAGAATAATGGCATATTTATTTTTGGAAAGTTTACCAGCTTAATTTCCTATCAATAATATAATAGAATTATCTCATGTGAACCTTACTATACTCTAAAATAATTTTTTCAACTTAATAGATAAATTGTTGCTATGATTTTTTTCCCTCAATCTGGTCTCACTATATAGTCCTGGCCTTTAACTTCATATCCTTCTGTCATAGCCTTCAGACAAAGTGTTGGAAGTACAGATGCATACCACCATACTGGGAATGTGATGTTATTTTAAAATAATAATGATATTGAACATTTTTGCATATGTGTGACATGTACCTCTAATATTTTCAGTTTTGTGATGCTTTGAAAAGATGTTTTACATTTTGAGTTCTTTTTTTTTTTTGGTCTTTTGAGACACAGTCTCCCTGTATAACCTCAACTCCCTATGTAGACCAGGCTGACTTTGAACTCAGAGAAATCCACCTGCCTCTGCTTCCCAACTGCTAGGATTAAAGATGTGTACTACCAGATCCAGCTGTGATATTTTACATTTTAAAGAAGAAAAATCTATTTTGCATTCAGAATTTTAATGGGTTTTTAAACTGATAAGATCCATCTGTAATCTAAATATATACCTTTATAGTCTTCCTGTTTTATAACATCCAAAATCCCAAGTATCTCTTGAGTAATATGACCTCGACACTGCCTATTTAAAACTAATTTTGACAAGATTAACTTCTTGAAATATATGATACTTCCTTATAACTATTTGAGTTTTCTTCACTGTATATATTACATTGTGTTTGCTGGCCATCTGATTGCTTCCATCGATCAGTCTTGATTTTACACAGGTTCTCAACTAGTTTTACATACTGAAGTTTTAAGTACATTGTAATACTTCACAGATAACCTTTCATTAGTTTTGAAGTATCTTTTGTGTTTGTGTTGTTTGTTCATACAGAGGTATTGTAGAATAATTTTATCATTCTTATTCTAAAATATCCCAATTGGAGAATTCACACATTTTTATCTTGTACTTTTTCTTGTTAGCTCTATACTACATTTTTCAGTAAAGTTTACTATTTTCAATCATGTAAGTTATACTCAGTGTTGTAGTGATCCATAGATTTCTTGTATTTTTACTGCTATTCTGAATGAGAAGGCTTTTTTTCCCTATAATATTTGCTAGCTCTGTTTTCTGGTACGCATCCTTTAAATAGTTTTTTCTATAGCTGATTTAAATACTTCCCACTGTTAATTTCAGCAGCAGAGGGAGCTGTAATGTAGTGGAAAGAGTCTTCACAAGTGAGCAAGACTGAACTTGAGGCCATGCTCTGTGGTTTATTCCCCATGTTGCCTTGGCCAAATCATCTATAAAATGGAAGAATTCCTCCCACCCATGAGACTAGGGTGTTCAGAAAGTAATTTCTGAGTAGTTAATGTTCATGCGCACCCTAGCAGAGGAGCTGGAGGGATCGGGAAGGGAATCTTTATGCGGAAGACAGGCCTTCCTACTATATAATGGGGGGAGGGGGAGGGAGGGGACGCTACCTAGGTATGTAGCAGAATTTTGTGGGAAATGTATTCTTATGAAAGGAAAATAAAAATCATTAGCAACACTTGCAGGATTCCATGGAAAAGAAGTATCAGTTTCCTATTTTGTGTATGATGCTATAAATATCGCAGGGCATCAAATGGTAAGTGAAGTTGGAAGCATGGAATTGTGGGAAAGTGATTATTGGGAAGCCATGGAATGTGGGACTTGGTCTCTTCTGTTTTCCATTGCTGAGAGGTCCTGAGCTATTCATCCTTTAAGAGTTCAGTTTATTAATATGTAAGGCAAAGATTTCAGCATGAGTCAAGATATATGGAACAATGCAATTGTTTCTGCAAATGAAACTGGGGCCTGGTGGCATATTTGGCTTATTCCAATTATATTGGATGGATCCTACATTGCTTTCTAGTAGCATGGTGTTGAAATATACTATCTCATTGAGTGTGTTCCCTGTACTCCCTTAAGTTATCAGTGACAGGTCAAAACTTTTTGATCTTCTGGGAAAGTTCTCTCTCTCTCTCTCTATATATATATATAAAGCATACTCAAAGAGTGATTTTTTTTTTAGTCCAAATATGTTTCTAAGGTGTTATCGAATCATTCATAGCTTTTAGACTATGAAAGTGTTGATAGACCTTTCAGTAGAGCCTTGTGGGGGTGACTGTAATCCAATGAATAATATCCACAAATCCAGGAACCCTGTAGATAGTATCACTCATTATCATTGTGAGAAAAGGATGATTAAACTAATAGTTACTGGGAGACATTTCTTGTGACAGGAGGCTATGATGAAAATAAATGGACTTCAATACACACTTAGAACCAGGAATAATGGGACATGGCAGAAAGCCAATAAATGAACATGGCCCTCCGCTTTGATCAATGAATTACTTTCCTCTTTTTCTACCTGCTCTTGAGAGCAGCACAGGGCTCTTAATGAAAAATCAATAGACCTCTGTAACTCAAAAATGGGATCAATCGTTTGACTTGACTTCTCTCTTTTGCTAAGAGAATGTCTCAGCTCCAGACAGAGTTCAGTTGTAAAGAGCAGTTCTTCAAAAGCTCCCACAGAAGACACCCGGCATCAGTCCACAGCAATTTGTATCTGCTCTGGGCAGGGTTTTATTTCCTTGTCATCTTAAAGAGAGGCAAATCTCTAGATTTATTCTCCCCTATGGTCTTCTTCCTGTTCTCTATCTTTAAAATTATGTGCAGCTATCATTTGTTTTGCTTTCTTAATGTTTCTTGTGGCAGTTACTGCTATCAGTGCTGTTGATGCTCTTAAGAACAGGTGTATAGCTCTGGCAGTTATTGTTAGATGCATCGGGTTGAATGGGAACTAATGTTCCTAGAAGTCCCTCTGCAAACCTCTTCTAGCATCTGTTAACTGTCTAGTCTATGATCAAACAAAACAGGGTTCATTTGCCCTTGACCTAAAAGCAATGAGGACAAGATGAAAGAAAATTGGGATATTGGTTTCTAACTGTTTTCTGCTTTTCATTTATAATCTAATACTATACAGGACTGTAGTTTTCAGCATCTTTACTCAGTCGCAACAGTGCAAGGCAAATCTTCAGCAACTGGCTATCAAGGTGGGGTTAGTCCATCTGAATTTCTATGATATTAGTAGTCCACCATTACTGATTTGGGGCTTCCTTGTAGAGTATCACTGAACACAGGGTTGGAAGCAGATGCACACAATAGATGCAGCTTGAGAGCTGGGGTGAGCTCATTCTAGCACATTACAGTGGTTATTTGGTACCATTGCACAAATTAGAAAACAGTAGCCCCTTCTGGATGGATAACTTGCGTGGCTTGGTGGGTAGATGGTAGTGCTCTGGCAAAGCATGAGAGTGTAATATTCTATCCTATATAAGCAAATGTGAACTCTGGGAGTTCTTAGGTTGGGTTCCTTCAACACATAAGGGTACATGGATGGGCTTCCAAGAATCTACAATCTCTTGTACAGACAATGTATGTGTGGGTATTATCTGGAGAGAGGGTTGATGGCTTCTATCAGATTCTTAAAAAGATTCTTCATTTAGAAAGTCAAATCCTTAAATATTCTCATTATGATGGTAGAAATCTGAGGCTTTTGAAATACTTTTAAATGCAATTGCTAAGGATGTAAAGCCACAGGACTTAGTAAGACTCCGGAATTACAGCTTTCTAAGAAGAAAGAGAACATAATTTTGAAGCAAAGCAACATTAGAACACAGGCCTCCAGCCTAACTGCTCAACAGTGTTGACTAGGGCTCTGCCTTGCTCTTACTGTTGCAATGTGGAGAACTCCTGCTGATTCCAGGGCTGAAGGCTGAAGCACTCATGAGTGAGTGCTGGTTTAGTGAAAGGTGTGAGGAAGGTGAACCTTAGGTCTGCTGACTTCCAATACGACTCTGATAGCATTTCTCAATGCAGCATCTTTTACGAGCAGGCATATGGCTCATGGGGTTGAATCTTGGCTCTGTCCTTTACTGGTTTCTGTAATCTAGGCCTTCATTTTCTGTAAAATGGGAGTCACACCACCTTCCCATGGAATGTTGTGATATTAATGGACATGAAGCATGGTACGACATCTGAAAATACATAGTAAGCCTTCACTCAATTGTAGCCATATTAATTCTACACTGGATTCAGCATTCTGATCAATTTCCAACGAAAACAACACAATCCATTCTAGAAGTTGATGGTCATCATCTACTGGAAGGTTTTTTTTTTTAAGTGTTCATGTTAAGATATATGAAAAAGTTCCAAACAGGGTCTCACTGTTTATCAAGTGTTTGCTTCTACACTTTTTGAGACCCCTGTAGCCCCAACTAGCCTGGAACTCCCTTTGTAGATGAGGCTGGATTTGATTTCACAGAGATCTGCCTGCTTCTGTCCACGGAGTGCTTCTACTTCTACTCTTTAAACAAAGCAGGCTACTCCAAAGGCTCCCGATGTAACAAGGAAAATGGAAGAGACCCCCTCCTCACTCAAACCATAGCACTTTCAGACATCTATGCTAAGGCCTTCATCTCTGGCTCCAGCTGAGTCCAGAAACAAGGACTAATGCTTCTGCTTGTATTTGTGAGCATCTCTTCCATGTTTACACTGAACGAGCTGCACAATGACAGGGTGCTTCTGTTTCCAGATAATATATTGAGTAGTATATACTCACATTTTCCCTGAGTTACAATTATTTTCTTTCAGGAAACACCCTACTGCTACCTTCCTCCATGGGGGGTGGGGGGCTTTCTTTTTGGCTGCAGTACTGGGGATTGAACCTATGATGTCATGTATGCAAGGCAAGTGTTCTACCACTGAATTACAGGACCAGGCCTCAGGTTGTCTTTTTTTTATCTCCTCCCCACACCCCCATGGATATGTAGAAGGTTTCTCTTCTTTGGGACAGATCCCTTCTGCTTCAGTGCCTGCTGCTTATGCGAGGTTCTGCTTGCCGAAAGCCTGGGCTGCTGGCAAAGAGGCAGCTTTCTCCTCCCCAGCATGAAGCTGGGCACACTCACCCTAGCCAAATGGCTGTGCTTTACTACATTCATAGTCTAGGTTTCCTGGTGTCTTCTCCCATGACATCTTCTTAAGCCCAAGAAGGGAGGAGCAGTGCTTGAAATATTTGAGATTCTGGGGCAGATGGATGCATTCCTCAGAGGGAGGCCTTAAGGGCTGGCACAGACAGGCTGGATCTGCTGTCTTTTCTCCTCCACTAAACTCATAATGGTGTTCAGTTGGCATCAAGCCCCCTTTACTCCTTTCTTCAATAAATAAAATCAGTTCCAGTTGTTTAAAGGATTTGCTTCCTTTCTTCTAGAGCAGTTTTCAAATTTGCTCAGTGCATTAAAGAGGCACACTAATTCCCCTCCCATGACTTTTAGTTTAAGACCATGGGCTTTGGAAGCAGGCAGCCTGAATTGAATCCTAGCTGCCCCACTTAGATATATGCCATTGAGAAGGTTATTAAATGTCCCTGCTATTAGTTTATTCACCTGTAAAATTTGGATAATGATAGAACTTAATTAATAGGACTGTCTGATGATTAAGTGAGCTACTATGTATAGCTACTGCATAGTGCTTCACAGTGTTGGCTATTATTGGTTCATTTATTCATTTATGCATTTATTTATTTATTAGTTTATAATCCAGACCCATGCCAATATCACATTGAGTAGAAACATTTTAGGATGCAACACAATGGTTTTTTTAAAGTCACATCTTTAATCCTACCACTCAGGATTCTGAGACAAGAGGATCGTTGTGAGTTCAAAGCAGCCTGGGCTACCTAGTGAGTTTTAGGTTAGCCTAGGCTATAGTGTGTGGCCTTGTTGCAAGCAAACAAACTAGTGGAAAGAAACATGAATGCACTACACTTACTCTTTTTCTGTGAACATGTACTCTATAGAGAAAAATCTAGAAACATTATTTAACAAAAAATGCATTTTCCAGAATATACTTTGGTGCCGCCATTCCTAGGAGCAAGAAGCCACCATTTTTCAACATTGAATGCTGTTGGCTTTGGTTGTATGCATTAACTATGTGGGTAAGTAAATACAACCATGGAGTTTTCATTACAGTCTTCTATACATGAGGTATTTTTTGTTTTAGTAGCAGCTGTTCTATGTATAGTTAGCTAAATAATGCAGCTGCATGCAAGTGTTATATCTATTTTTAAAGGCACATTGTTTTAATTAACTGCACATAGATGTTTTATTTTCTCTGAATAAATACCACTCAATCTCAAGCCCACTCTGTATACAGAACACACACGTGCATTGGAAGCAGATTTTTCCTTAATTTTTTTCCAAAGACAAGACCTTGAAAGGAATAACTTTTCTAGAGAGATGTGTGTGCACGTGTGTGTGTGTGTGTGTGTGTGTGTATGTGTGTTATTGTATCATGTAGGTCTTCTTAGAGTTATAACCAGTCACTCTTTTTGTATCAGACAGTGGATCCTCACATGCTATAGTGTTCAAAATATTGTTTGACAAATTTCTTTATCTTTAACCTTTTGATTCATCGCACTCTGCCTGCACAATAGAGATGGCATGCTTACATATCTTGTCCTACCAATTTGTTACAGCATAACAAACCATCAGTCAAGTTAAGGATTTTTTTAGATGGTACTTCCAAATGTTATTTATCAACATACATACATAGATTTCTAGGTAAGGCTTATTGTTGTTGATACTATGGAGAAAATGCATATTTAAATTCAAAACTAAATTATCAAGTGATATATAAACATAGCAAACACTAAAGTGTATTTGTCATACTTTGCATATTCACATGAGTGCTTGCCAATCAGATCCTCTTTATGGCTATAAGCTGGTTTTCTTCTCCTGTTAAGAACAAATGCCCTTTATTTTAATCAGTTTCTACTTGCTGACAGCTTTCTTTTCGTGAATTCCAAGTGCGCTATATTATGTAGAGTTCCTGTTTGCCAAACTGTGCCCACGTAAAATCATATTGGTCCTGTCAACTGATAGACATAACTTACAAAAAAGAAACTCTGGTTTGGAAAGCTCCAGTGCTGAAAGTTGGCTATCAGTAAGATTGCATTTGCTTCCAAATACGAATTCTGTTTTTGATGAGAGAATTAAGGATACAGTGTCTGTTAAAAATATTTTTGGTCGATACTAAAACATACACTATATACCTTATTTATATTCTACTCCAAAAAGTAAAATTTCCAGTGTCATTTGGGGCTGAAAAAGGGGGAAAGGGGAGGGGCTGAGATGGTCCTGGACATGGGTTTTAAGTGGAACAATAAAGCCACCTGGAGGACTCCAGGGATGGAAATGGACAGAGGGTCTTTCATTGCAAATCAACTGATTAAAATCTGGGCTGAGTTGGAAGCGTTCTCAAGCCAGGAGCATTCTACCCTTGGCCAAGAGCCTATTGAAAATCAAGTAAGTATGAAATGGGCTTGGGGCTGAAGTTCTCCAAGGTCACACACAGGTCATTCAGACATCTCTGAGTGCTGTACTTATTACTAATGTCTTTGAAAATGGAAACTTAAGCCATCTTCTAACCATTCCCTTTCATGCTGAATAGACTGGGTTGACAGGGTGAACCTTGTCTCTTGCTTCATCTACAGCCACACAAATGGTGAATCCCAGTGCCCAGGCCTGTCAGTCCATCAGCTATGACAACATCATAAAACAAGCCATGAAGTAGTCAGCAGAGTTTCTGATCTTGTGTGAACCTGAATGACAGTGAGGTCTAGGGAAGCAGGTCTCATTAATATACTAGATTTGAGTCACAATTGCCACAATTATTAAGGTGACAAAGAGGAATCAGTGTATGTTGGATGGGATCTCAGAAAGCTGGAGCTGCAAATTGGTTTTAGAAGCGAGGTATATTTCACCTGCATGGATTCACTAGAGTTACTTGTGATGTCCATGTATATACATATGTGTAGCATAAAAAGTAAAATGTGTTCCATGATCGGGATATAGTGATGGACGGAGGATTACAATGAGGCTATCTACAGGATCATGAGACGTGAACATACATCTCATCCTTTTACCTTCTGTAAAGCAGTGGGAACTATAGTGTTAGAAACACCACTGTCTGAATTTGGAGGTGTGCTTGACAGAAAGCAAATAGTTCAGAACTGGTCAGCAGGAGACTTTTCTTTCAGATTGCTGTACCACCCAGAAAACTGCAAGAAAGGAGGAGGCTTCCCAAACTTCCGTGTTTCTCTTGCTGGTAGGTGAATCAGGAAGCTGCACAGAAAAATCTGCATTATCTCTTACAGATTCTGTACTCTTTGTGTCATTGGTGTGGTGATGTTGGTGGGGACCTTTATCTAGGATTGGATTTAGGTGGTCTCATTTCTGTTAGCCTTTCTGTCTTTTTCTTCCCAGACAATCTTCCCAGTTCTTATTTTTTTTTAAATTTATTTTTTAGGGAAAAGTGGGGAAAGTGATAAAAAAAGGAAAGAACAAGGACACAGTGAGACAGAAAGAAAGCTGTGAGGCGTCAGCCAGGATGCCAAGCTGTGTCCACACCCCAGGCCAGCCTCGGTGTCACGGGGTGTCCTGGCAGCGGGATTGGAGCACCCTGAAGGTGGGCCAGGGCTTTCGGTCACAGGCAAGGGAGCAGCCCAGGGTTATAGCTTCACAGTATTTATTAAACAAAAGGAAATAATTAAAGGAGCGACAACAATTCCCTCCAGATCCTGTACTTTCTCTGCACACTGGCTTGGTTTATTAATTGATAACAGGTTTCCGGTTCAGTGCACCCGTGCCGGTGGTTGCAGAATGATCTGTGTGGTCAGAGTGTGTGACTACGGTGGGCTGTGCATCATGTATGGCTTCTTTTCCCAAGAAAGTTACAGTGACAAAGATAGGAATCCAGATACTTAGGGCACGAAAGGAGAGCGAGTGAGAGGAAGGCAGTGTCTGTGATCTGGACCAAGAACCCCCTCTTGTTCTTCATCTTCTACTTCTTGTTCATGTTTTCCTGGTATATTTTATTCTCTCTTTTTCTTCTCCCCTGTTCCCTTAAGTAGAGGTGACACAGATCAATACCTTTGATGGAAAGTAATAATCAGGCCTATTAAGTGACAAAGGTTTACTCTGTAACAGCTGTGCTGGCGGGAGAGGAGAGCTTGTCTGACTAATGAATCATGAAACAATCAGGCAGTAGCCATTTGTGTTTAGATCTGTAAATATGGTGTGGTTCAAGTGCCAGACCATGGCCGGCGCTCCAGCTGGGGGCACAGATGGTCTGTATTCAGAGCAGTACGAGTGAGAAGAAAGGTTTTTTTTTTTTTTTTATCCTGTGTGGTCAGAGTGTGTGACTACGGTGGGCTGTGCATCATGTATGGCTTCTTTTCCCAAGAAAGTTACAGTGACAAAGATAGGAATCCAGATACTTAGGGCACGAAAGGAGAGCGAGTGAGAGGAAGGCAGTGTCTGTGATCTGGACCAAGAACCCCCTCTTGTTCTTCATCTTCTACTTCTTGTTCATGTTTTCCTGGTATATTTTATTCTCTCTTTTTCTTCTCCCCTGTTCCCTTAAGTAGAGGTGACACAGATCAATACCTTTGATGGAAAGTAATAATCAGGCCTATTAAGTGACAAAGGTTTACTCTGTAACAGCTGTGCTGGCGGGAGAGGAGAGCTTGTCTGACTAATGAATCATGAAACAATCAGGCAGTAGCCATTTGTGTTTAGATCTGTAAATATGGTGTGGTTCAAGTGCCAGACCATGGCCGGCGCTCCAGCTGGGGGCACAGATGGTCTGTATTCAGAGCAGTACGAGTGAGAAGAAAGGTTTTTTTTTTTTTTTTTTTTATCCCCTTTCTCGGTCCCACACCGCACCTCTCAGAGCCTCCACTCAGTTAAAGGAACTTCCGAGAGAAGCACCCCTCAGGCAGGAAGTCCTCCCAGTGTGGATTTTAGTGTAGGTTACCAGGGCCCAGGGACTCTGAAGTGCTCCACCTGGGAGGGAGAAAGTGCGTACAGAAAATGGTTGCATATGTATGTGATTCCGAATGTCTATTTGATTTGGCACTGCTAAATATATCCTTTTATACTTTTCTTTTACACCACTGCACTAGACCCCCTGTTTTGTTCTGTGCTATAAACTGAATAAGTTGACAGAAAAAAAAAAAATATATATATATATTCTGAGATGAGAAGCACATATTTATAAACAAAGCTA
>NW_008347189.1:1653450-1671249 GCF_000622305.1 Nannospalax galili
TTTCTCCTAGTTCTTCAGGGAAGGATCTTCGCTTTTAAGGCATAAGAACCTTGAGAGCTAGTCACCCTGACCTAAAAGCAAATGTGGTTTTGTAGTTTTTTTTTTGTTGTTGTTGCTGTTCACATTAGCTCAGAAAGGTTTATTCTTTTTTTTTTTTAACTAGAGATGGATACTGTACTTCCATTAAAATAAAACAACATTTAAAGTCATTAATATTGCTTGAATTATTTTATAGGTCAATTTACTTGAGGATCCCATTTTTACTTAAATATTTGTTTCCATAATTTCTGTTGGTGCTCTAAAAGCCTTGTTTCTTGGCAGTTTCTATTGAGGCCCTTAGAGAACTTGCACCTTAGCACCTTTTCCAAACCACACTTAACACGTTCTTCATCATTTTCTTCTTGGCCTTAAAACTTACAGCCAAGGGGCTAGAGAGATGGCTCAGCAGTTAAACACATCGCTGCTCTTGCAGAAGACTCAGGTTTGAATCCAGCACCCATATGACAGCTAATAACCTCCTATAACTCCAGTTCCAGGTGATCTGAGACCTCTTCCGACCTCCTCGGGCATTGTATAATATGGGTACACTTGCATACATGCAGACAATACACTCATATACATAAAATAAATACATAAAAATTTAAAAGAAATCATGTAGTCAAAAAGTGGCCAGTAGGAGGAAAATTTATACAAGTTTAAAGATATTAGGGAAATGAATATATTGGATGGCAGAATTTGTACTGTTGCCTGTAGTCTTTTATCTCAGGGGATGAAAGAAGAATAGCCCAAATATTCTTAGAATTCACAGACATATTAGAATATCTTAGAAAATCATAACTATGACTACAGTAGTTCAGACTAGTTTCATTGCTCTGAAATCTCTTGTGCTCCAGAGCCATAGAGGTCTGCTCATGTAAGTTTTGTCCTCAATATCTTGGGTGATAGAAAAAGAGAAATATGGTTCTACTATATTCTGTTTCCAGGGACAAAAGGATATCCCACATATCTTAGAAAATCCTAAACTCAATACTTTAGACATACAAATGTACCATGACATTTTTTTTTTTTTTTACAGGAACATGGTTACAAAGTTTTAATCACAATGTTAGGCTTGGACCTATACAGTAATATTTCTACAAATTTAAAATATGGATTAATAGAAAAACTCTACACATTTTACAGTATTGACTTATTGACGTATACTCATCAAAAATATTTAGGAAAGATAGATATTTGAACACACGTTCCGGAATCCACATTTCTCCCTTGGATTGGCCCCTTTTATGAGGAGAGAGTGCACTTTTCCTTGCTTCTCTTTGCATAAATTGCTAATTGAATAAAGATAGCATTTTTAAGAATGATCTTCAGTTAATGAAAGAAACTCTATCAATTTTTAACTGAAATAAGTTTGCTTTTGAAGCTACCAATATTTATGGCATATTTATGAGTGCAGAGGGGTGATAAAAATCAGTCTAGTGTACTCGCTGAATAACTCTTTGTAGCTGTCCAGGGTTAGCTAACTTAGTTTCCTAAGGATAGACCAAGATAACTTACATTTGGTCTGAAGTTGCTGGTCATTTCACTTTTCTATTGAATCAGGAAAAGAAACAGAATGAGATCCTGGGGTACAAATACGTGGAAATTTCTACCTTTGCCTCCTCCCTCCATTTCCCCAAGGATGCCCTTGTTGTGGGGCAGGACCACGGTCAGACATCCTCACCACCTTCATCTACAGAGTGCTTAGAATGCTATCACATAATTATTAATCTCATTACCTCTAAGGAGAGTCTTGGGGCTCCACAGCTCTATTTGTTTCACATGGGTTAGGCCTCTGTCTATGAAGGCTGTGGCAAAGGTAGCCATAGTCTTCCTCAAACCTGCTCTGGAAATTGTGGGTGTGGGTGATGCTCATAAATATAGACTTATCAACGCTTTCCCCTTTTAAGTAGACTAACACTATAATACTTGGCAAACTTGAGACTCCTCCTGTGTAGACACACAGCTTTCAAATTATTTCAGTTTAAATGATCTGAATCACAGTCATCATGATTTAAATATGTTAAGTCCCAAACCTCTGATCATCTGATGGTAGCCGTGGACCCTGTTCGCAGAAATATCTTGCCCTGGTATTTACGTAGGTGACAGGGCACCATATATTTTTAGAAGTTCAGACATCTCCCATAATCTGTCACTGTTCCCCAGATCAAAGATGCTTGCTTTTTTCCTTTTGGGCTCAGCAACCTGGCCAACCAAACCCTAGACTCTTTGGCTTCATTATAAAAATCATCATTTTGTTTCAGATCACCTAACTCCCAATTTTAGCCATAGTTTTATAATTCCTTCTAACTTGTTTATTTCCTAAATTCAGTTTTTGCACTAATTTATTTTTATTATGACTACTCTAGTATTCATTTATTTCTGCTAATCTTACAAGTTTGTTAAGATTTCTTTTACAACATAAATATTTATTGCTAATCACTGCTCCTTAGACAATAACTCCTTGGGGGCACAGTTTGCCTTTTTGGCTTTGTATGATAATCCTAGAGTTTAGAACAGTACCTAGCAATAGTAGGATCTCAAAAAGCACTATTTGGTAGACCACATTTTCCTCAATTCTTTTGCCATTAAAAATATTTTATATATTATTATTTTTATGTGTATGAGTGTATTGTCTGCATGTATGTAAGTGCTCCTATGTTGTACAATGCTTGTGGAGGTTAGAAGAGGCTGTCAGATCCTCTGAAACTGCAGTTACGAACAGTTGTTAGCTGCCATGTGGGTGCTGAGAACCAAACCTGGGTCCCTCTGCAAGAGCAACCCGTGCTCTTAACCACTGAGCCATCTCTTCAGCCCCAAGGTTTTGTGTGCTAGTTGCCTTGTATTTGTTTGTTTTGTTTTTGGTCTTTTTTGTTATTTTTTTTTTCCCCCAGAGCTGATGACTGAACCCAGAACCCTGAACTTGCTAAGCAAATTGAGCTAAGTCCTCAACCCTCATTTTCTATTTTTGCTGTAGAGGTTATTGTGGTCTTTAACGAAATTCTGCATTTCATGAACAAAGCAACCGCCTTGTAATTCCAAAGCCAGCAGAGAGGAACAGTGGCGAACAGCTGGGCCCACTAAGTAGGGAGTCAGAAACAGCACAGGAAAAACTGACTCACATTGGTTGGGGGGCTAAAGTTGAAAGTGGGCATAATCACTTGGGGTGGGGAGCTGGTAGCAGAGAAAGATGTTAGGTGAGCTGAATTCAAATCCTACGCTTTCGATTTGGGGTTACATTAAGTTCCTCTAGTGTTATTCTAGAGATTGGAATGTCTGTTTTAAAGTAGTACTTGGTTTATATGTTAACCTTGACTACTCTGGCTTTTAGCCAACCCAAATACACTTCTACCTCATTAATGAATAGTTAAGTGATGAGACATGGAGGGAAGAGAAATGGAAAAAAGAGTTATAGATGTTGTTCAGTGTAAAATTAGGAATATATAGCTTTAATTTGAATCTCTGTATAACCTATGGAAGAAAAGAAATGCTGTTTTTTTAGAAGGAAACAGAATGACATCTCACCCTACTCCGTGTATGAACATCAGCATTGATTCATTTGATTAAAAAAAAAAATTGTGGGTGAGTATATGGGAAGCCAAAGGAAGACATCAGATGTTTTCTTCTATCACTTTCTGCCTTATTGCTTTGAGTCTGAATCGCTTAGTGAGCCAGAAGCTCACCATTTCAGTTAGGCTGACTGACCAGTCAGCTGCTAAGATCCACCAGTCTACAAGGCATCCAATGCTGGGGTTACAGGCACATGTAGCCATGTATGGTTTTTTGCATGGTGCTGGGGATTGGAACTCGGGTCCTCACACTTGCAGAGCAAACACTCTTACCCATTGAGTTATCTCCCCCTAACAACATTTTTGAACATTTATGATATGCCTGGCATATTTCATTTTTTTCTAGGCAGTGAGGATATTATCAACAGTAAATAAAACAGGTAAAATATCAGAAGCTGAATTATATGATGTTGAGAAATGTATACACTAAACACTAAAACATGTAGTAAAGTAAGACATTGTGATGAATGCCTTAAAAGAAAGGGAAATGAGAAGTTCGGTGAGTAGGAAAAATGGTTGCAATGACTAGGTCTTTGAATTCCAGGTCTTGTGTCTTTATCCCAGATGCTATCCTGAAGTCCTATTTCATAAACACAGCAGCACAGGGGGGAGTTCTAGATCAGCATTGACTTTGAGAGATCTAAAATATACAGAGAGAATTAATCTATGAAAATATAATAATTTTGAAGAAATCTGTACGCAATCATTAACTTTAGGAAGCTGATGAAGAGAAGTGTTAGAGGACAAAGACCAGACAAGCAGATGCAGCCAAATGAGACGGTGCCAGGAGGAGGCCCTGCTGGCCCTGATGCTGACAAAATAGAAAAGGCAATTTTTGTTCTTATTGATGCTTTTCCTCCCAGTTATAAAATGTTTATTTATTTAGTCTTCTCATATAATATATAACCTTAAAAATGAAAACATAGGTTACTCCTTCTTAAGTAAGTGAGCATCATTGTTGTAAGCTATAAATTACCTGGAATGACTCTGCATCTCACTGATAGCCAAAGAATTATATGAGACCATGTACGAAAGGGAAATGAAATTCTGGCCATTCTATTTTTCTGTAAACCAGAAAAGAAGAAAGAAATCCTGTTGGGTGGCATGGGTAGGGTTTTACTTATATGTAGATTTTAATATAAAATTGACTTTGAATTTGTCAAGCCTTTTGACCCATATTCAAAGCTCCATGAGAGGGCTCATGCCAGCAAGTAACAATACGGTATTTATCAGCAGCCACTTGCAGAGCCATAGAATTCAGCTGCCACTGTTTTTCCTAATCCATAGACACTCTTCATCTAGCATGGCTGTATACCCAATAGCATTTCCTAAGAAAAGAAAGCCAAGGGTTAGATTTCCTTAAAATCATTGTTATATTGGGACAAAAGAGTGAAGTTTTCTGAATCAACCCTAAGAAGTACGGATATTGAACACACTAACAATACTAGTGTTATTCTAAAAACCACATTACACTCCACCTCACTGGGTCTATTGAAAGGAATGTCATCCAAAATGAAAGGAAGGAAAGAAAGAAGACCAAACTGCTTCATCTAACTAGGTGCCATCAATAATGCCCACATGGGAGATCGTTCTCTGATTTAAGACCTTGTCTCACTGTGCAAACACTTGAAGTCTTCTGAATGGTAGAAAATTCACCCACCCAAACAGAAAGTTAGGTTAAGATTCTTTCTCATTTGCTGTCCTGGTCTGTATATAGCTGGTTTCCCCTGGCTCTATGTCTGGGGGCATTCATTCTCGGTTATAGCACTGAGTGGCTGATGTACATTTGTACTCCTGTCTTATAACCTGTGCACGTACATTTATATGTACTAGGAACTTTGCTCTAATTTTTACAGAGGAAGAATTTTGCTTTTTGAAGACATCTTTTTAGAAAGATCAATCAGGGTTGAACACAGCTGGCTTTTGAAAACTGAGTTTCTACTGAAAGTTTCCTGCTATTATCTTGACAATCTTATTATTATCAAAGCATTTTAATATTAGGTATGACAATGAACACTCACTGCGGGGAAGACTGGATCAGGGCCATCAATGGGAGGGGGCCGCTAACAATTGTGCCCCCTGTAGCAGCCATAATAATTTAATATTGTCATACTGGGAAGCTCAATTTTGCTTGGCCTGTATTGAGCTACTCGGTATGTTGTTTCCTTTCGGCCAACTATCAGGGTCTCCCTTGAACAGCCTGTAAGACTTCAAATAAAGGATCCTGCTGATAATTGCCTAAGGGTAGGATTTTTGTTTTGCCTGGGAGTCAGTAATTTAAGTATTACACTGAATCAGGCTTCCGAGTTTACAACAGAATTTATTTCAAGGTTGTATTAAAGTTGTTAGTCAATCAATAATTTTTCTTCCTATTGACTACTTGTCTCCTCCCCCCACATAGGGATGACATATTCGCTAAACGATAGAGACTAGATATATTGGAGTTGTCACATGCTGGTGGTCCTGTTTGGTTTGCTTTGTATTTGGGCTTGATACTTCTTCCTTTCTTCAGTAACTTTAATTCTTTCACCTAAATTTCTTTTCAGCATCAGGTAGGATTTAAAGCATCATAGCCAAGTGGCCAGTTATTCTTTGATACAAGCACAATTCCTACTCGTGATTTTTCCCCCACCTGGTATCAGTGTAGTAGATGGCCTTCTTGAAGTCTTTGACCCATTAACATTCTAAAAATGAATTAAGGAGCCCAGTTAATTGTAAAGAATATCCATGGATTAGGATTTGTTGCATTATGTTACTGAATTACCTGGAAAATTTTAGTGTATTTTTATCCCATAATATCATATTATAAAAATTGTAAATATCTTTTACAGTGAACTTTAGATAATACATTTCCTGTTTCTTCTCTAAAACTGATTTAGACTCAAGTATAAGGACTTGTCCAAAGTTATGTCTGTTAGTAGAATGACATGTTAAATTAGGGCAACTTGACCACCACGTGGTTTTGATTTTCAGGGTTGTCTCCAAGACATACTTTGAAAAGAACAAGAAATATTAGCAGAATTCATAAGCATGTGGTCCTTTGTTTTTATTCACATCAGTCCAAACAGTGGGATGCTTTCATAGAAAATGCCTGGCTTAAAGCACCACATTACCATGGGAAAGTGGGTACTTCAGGTTTTTTTTTTTTTTTTTTTTTTCAATTGCTGAATTTAGTTTTGGATTTTGCAATCTTTACCTGTCGATGAGACATTTTTTCTTTTGCACATACCTCAGATCAGGGCAATGCAAGCTCATAAAGTAAAACTTGGTCTTGTTTTCAAATGTTTCCTTGTGATTCCCATGGTCACAGGGCCTTGTCTCTTGCTTTGGAGCCCATGACCTTTGGCATCAAGGTCGGAGGTCATGGGATGTTTGGTGTCCATCTATTGTCTGCATCTCTCTCCTCAGGACGGTGAAAAGAATTGCTGGGACCAACCTCCATTTCCAAGTTGGGTTGATAGAGCATTTGGACATGAGATTTAATTATTGCTATATTTATGCCGAGTTCCCTGTGGAGAACAAAGACTCTTTAGAGAACGGGTGCTGACTATTGATATGACCCTTATCATGATACCAAATAATGTAGTTCAGACACACCAACCTCAGCACTTATGATAACTGAAAGGGAAGAATTTCCTTCATGTTCTCCCTCATGTGCTGTGTTCTTGTTCAGCACTTTGTGTGTGTGTGTGTGTGTGTGTGTGTGTGTGTGTGTATACTCAAACAAAGAGGGAGGTTTTACCTTGAAGATCAGTTCCTTGTGTGTTTTTGAGGTCACATTTGGCACAGATATTACAGCTAAAGGAGTGTCAGAGCCACCAGGGCCTGCGCTCCATCCAAGTCCCAACAAGTTAGGGTTGACCTGTGCCTCAATTTCCTTTACCAAGTGAGGTTGTGACTGAAAAGGCTAACATCCAGATAGTGTCATAATGCTTGGCACATTAATAGTTGTTCCCAGGTATCCTTGGGGAATGATTCTGGGATCATGGCAGAGGCCAAAATGCACAAGCACTCAAGTCCCTTTTATAAAATAACATGCACTTGCATATACGTTCTCCTGTATATGTATAAGTACCCCTAGATTACTTTTAAGATGCAACACAACATAAATGCTACATTAACAGTAGTTTTATTGTCTTGTTTAGGAAGATTATGAAAAGAAAAAAATGACCTGTATATTATCAGTACAAACAAATTTTTTTTTAATTTAATATTGTTGATCTAGTTGTTTGAATCTTGGATATCAAGCCCATGGATCATAAGTTTCAGTTTCTTTGTCTATGAAATGGGGATAATGATAATATTTTTTACCATTGACTTATTGTTAGGCTCAAATGGATTAGTAATTTACATAGATAGTGCTTAGAATAATATCTTGCCCTCCATGAAAGGTTAGCCATTGTCATTTTAGGGAATATGGATGGGATTCTTCTGAACTGCAATTTGGTTCTTTTAGGAAACATACACAGCTAACCTCATGAGGGAGAATATTCTGTTCACATAAATTTCTTTTAAAAATTCAAGTGAAAATAGCCATGAACCTTTTTTAGGGACATATTACCAACATATTTTTACCTTTATTATTCAGAAAAAAAATCAGAGTTTTAAAAACATCCACAGTTTTTTTTTTAAATAAACATAAAAAACTGCTCTACCACCAGTAGTCTTCTTGAGAAAACCTTGACCACGTTAAAGAGTGACTGACACGGATTCCCTGTTGACTTCGGAGTACATCCTGATGAACCTGGTAACAAACTACAATTCAAAGACCTTACTGTTACCATTCTGTTTTGGTACAGAACTGCTTGACTCTAAGCCTTCATACTATCTGTAGGACATGAAAATAGAACGGGGGACTGTAAGAGGTGAGGGAAGGGTCTAAAGGGAGGGAAGATGGAAACAAGAGGGTAGTTGAATATGTATGTCATGAAAGTAAAAGGGGGACCATTTGGAGTAGAAGAGACCAGTAAGAGAGAGGGAACAGGATAGAGTAGAGGGATGGGGTGATCAGAACAACATATAGCAATAGCATAAGTTTGAGGTATCACAATGAAATGAAACTAATTTCTTTGCTAACAACAATTTATTTATCTTTACAATCTGGACTTCATAAATAACAATTATTCATTCATGCAACAAACACTATTAAGACCCTCATGCACCTGGCACTGGGCCAGGTGTGGATAGCTTGATAAGACACATGCTTCTTTCCTCCAATGGATCTCTGTGTTCCATACACAGAGACCTGTTAGAAGGTTCTAGCATACATTTGATAGATGGTGATCAGATTTTTGCTTTAAAAAATCTAGAGTTAAAGAAAATCAAAATGCCTTAAAAGTAGCATTATTTTATGAGATAACCTTTCATTATCTCTAACACACACACATTGACATGAAATGTATTGCTTTGGATCATTATCCAGAAAGTTTGAAAACCTCCGCACCTAGTAACAATCTCAATTTGTCTGCACTCCATTGCGCATATTCCCTGTTCCCTCTGCTCCAAACCAGTCCTTCTGTGCCCCTCACCTCAACACACACACTTCCTTGGCAGGGATGGTACTTATTTCTGTGTTTTAATGCCATTTTGTAAACTTTTAATTTCCATTTTGAGCCTCCTTGCTTCTGAGCTACTTGAGAGCACGTCTTTAGATTCCTGGAAACTCGCAATCCCCACAGTGTCAGGCAGAGAATGGTAACTTGATAAATATGTTTTGGACCAGAAGAAAATATGTTTAAAATTTCAGATAGATTAGTACTTTTTTTAGAAATTTTATTTATTTTTATTATTTTATATGTACGAGTGTATTGTCTGCATGCTGTAAGTACACCTGTATTACACAATGCCCCTGGAGGTCAGAAGAGGTCGTCAGCTCCACTGGAACTGGAATTATAGTTAGTCATCATGTGGGTGCTGGGATTTGAACCTGGATCCTCTGCAAGAGCAGCCAGTGCTCTTAACCACTGAGCCATCTCTCCAGCAAACGCCTCCCACCAGATACATTGTATTTCTTAATTGATCTATACGGTGTTTTCTTGAAGTTGGTAGTAAATCTTAGGCAAGTTTTAAAAGATCTTTAATTTGTTAACTAAAAAATTTTCAAGGCCATTTTGTTATTTTTCATTTCTCAAAAAATTGATCTGAGTGAGAGGGGAGGTTAAGTGGCCTGGGTGGAGGAAAGGGGCAGAGAGGCAAGTTACCTCTCTGATAGTCATGTTTGCCTGCAGGGCCTCTGTTGTCTGTGGAGCCCAAGGCTGAATTCCCCATGGCTTTGCTTCATCTTCCTCCAGCTACAGCCTGAGGAGCGATCCTTGGAGAGGAGAACCAGACTTAATAAAATGTGAGGCTGTCTTTTTGGTCAAAGGTTTAGGTGAGATGAAGATCTTTGGATTATCTGTTCTCTGTGCTTTATGCACATTTGACTGCGGATAATTTAGCATTGACCCAACATGTCAACTGCTCTGAGAAAACGGAGCAATATGACCCAACATGTCACACATCCTCTGAGAAAAAAATTATGTTTTGCCTTTCTATTGTGATGAAGACAAGACAACGCAAGCAAATAAGCAAAAACCCACAAGCAAATATTCATTGGGCTTTAACTTTAATAGGCCATTCCTGCCAGTGCTTACCTTCACAAAATTCTGATAACAGGGAAGACGGTACGGTGATCAAAAGCAGTGATGAGATTTTTTAGCAGCATTAACCATCATGACCTAGCAAAATGAAAGAAAATGGTTTAACAGAACTGTCAGCTTCAATATAGCTAATAAAGGCATGGATAAATGTTTATTACATACCGGAGACAGATCATTTCTGTACAGAAATTGAGGATGACCTTTACTGATAACTCTTATCTGCCTGATATCCTGAGCGAGAGGGAGGGAGAGGGAACAGGAAAGAGAAGCATATTTGTTGATATTTATGAGAGGAAAAATTTCCATTTGCAAATAAAACATTTTAGTGGTGGTGATTATGTCGTCACAACCCTGCCCTCACTTCTGCCCTCACAGACATACCTCATGGAGCATACAATGGATTTTTCTCCAGGGGACTGTGATGGTAGCTTTGCTAAATCTAAGGAAATTCTACTTCAATCCACTGTTTCTAAAAGCAAAGAGAAGGAACACACAGATATGACTAATTAATAACCTCGAGTCTTTCTTCCTTCTAAGACATTATAGAGATATTGTTATTATGTGATTCTTTTGTAATAAAGTGGTCTCAGTTTGAACTATGAGTTTCAGAAAAAAAGTGATCATAAATCCACATCCATTCTGACACTGTAAGTTAATTTGATAGCTATACCATGTTTAGACCTTTAAAATGCATTATTATTTAAGTGCTATTAATTCTTGCTATACCTGTTTTTGTTGTTACCATGAGATTGTGAGTGATGAAAGTGAAGAAGGAATGGTAAGTACAAGGGCTTTGCTTTTGTTTATTTTTTCATTGTAAGACATTTCTTGATAATTTGGTTCTAACTATTTGCAATTTGAGTTGTCATCAACACAGTAAGTGAATATTTGATGCAATAATTGGGATAATTTAGGGTAGGAAAAGCAGATAGTTTACCTGAACTACTTAAAACTCAAAACTTTTTTAAAATAAAAAAACAAATATTTATCAAATCTTATTATATTGTTCCTGGAAAAGTTCTAAAGTTCCATGCATGTTATGGCTGCCCAGTATATTTTACATAACGCAGGTATTCCTTGCACAAAAAATAGATACATTAGAAACTTGAGGATTTCCTTCTTTTAAAAATAATTTTTATTAAATTTGTCTTCTGTGTATAGTGCATTCTGGTTATTCCCTGTCAATCCCTCCTCTCCACTTGGGGATTTTCTTATAGTCTTGTTTTCAAATGTGTGCACAGCTAGCTTCACTCTAAACTTAAAGCATAGATCCTAACAGAAGAGTAGATTAAAAGTGAGAAGAACATGGGTGATAGGTAAAAAGTAGCCTGTGGATGAATCCAGTTGATCAGGAGAATGCACCAGGACACAGATAAGACTCCATCAGAATAGAGTTTATTAGTAAAAGAACACATGGGACAGATTCCCTTCCAGTCAGGGAAAATGTCTACCTGGGTTGTGAGCTGGGGTCTTCTTAAGGGGGAGGTTTTTGCTTCTTGCAGAAGGCAGGAAGATGTATTATTTTTTAAAGTTGGGTGGGAGGGAGAAGTGGGAGAGCAGAACTGTTAAAACCTGTTCTCTTTAGAGATCAAAGGGGAAGCCTGCTGTGTTGGCCAAACAGTGGAGAAAAGTCTGCTTGTCTTGACTTCAAAGACCAAGGTACTTATCAGCTCTGTTCCCTTTTCTCAGGAGCTTGAGAAGTCCATGAGACCCTGTTGGTGAGGGAGCGGGGCTATCTGAACCTTAACAATGGGTGCAGTGAACAGAATTCATTTCATATTCAGATAAATAATTCTTGTTTTAAAATATACTTGATTTAGTAATAGAAGCAACACTCAAAACCTCTTATCCCCTTAGCACTGTAGCTTAGTAGAATACCTTCCTGCTTACTTTCTCTGATTTTTAAAATCTTTGTATGTGTGCATGATGTATGTGTGTGTGTGTGTGTGTGTGTGTGTGTGTGTGTGTACGCCAGTATGCATGTGCCATTGCCATTCTATGGAGGTCAAAGGACAACCCCAGGTATTGGTCCTAGACTTGTTTGAGATACGGTCTCCTGTGTTTTTTTTTCTTTAATATTTTGTTTTTTATTTTATGTGTATAAGTGTATTATCTGCATGTGTGTAAGTGCACTTATGTAATGCAATGACGTCAGAGGTCAGAAGAGGCTGTCAGATTCCCCTGGAACTGGAGTTATGGATGGTTGTTAGCTGCCATGTGTGCTAGAAACCAAACCCCAGTCCTCTGCAAGAACAGCCAGTGCCCTTAACCACTGAGCCATCTCTCCAGCCCCCAGGGTCTCTTATTTATGTATGTGCCAGGCTAGCTGGCCCACCAGCTTCCAGGGTCTCCTGTCACTTCATTCCGTCTCATCATGGAGCTCTGGGATCACAGTTTTGCACCTTCACATCTGGCTCTACATGGCTTCTGGGGCTTCAAATTCAGGTCTTCATGCTTGGGTGGCAAGCACTTTACCCACTGAGCCATTTCTCCAGTCCTTTTTTTCTAATGTTGTAAATAAGCCAAAGACAACTGTTTTACACACCTAATATGTAGAAGCTCTGCCGTAAGAGCTGGTTTTCTAGAAGCTTTTGCTGGTGTTTTATGTCTAGAAAAAAGAAGTGTCTCCCTTCCTTTTCAGTAGCTGCTAGTGTGAGTTCCCTTCGCCCAACTGAAGCTTCCTGAGTCACTGATTCTGCCACTACTAAATAGGATAAGTCTTTCAGAATGTCAGGGGGAGCTTGTGTGGCACTTAATATTGATTATGAGAACACTGAGGCTGAAAATGCAAGCTAAATATTGCAGACAAGGCCACAAACATGTCATTTTGTGCCTCTGATCCAGTCTCCAAACCAAGTGTTCCTCTAAGCATTATTTCTCTCTGCTTTTGGTGACATGCATTCTCACACAGATTTACAGAGAAAGAAGGAGAATGGATGCAAATACCAGACACAAAAACCTATAGACTCTTCCATTTTTTTATTTTATAACTGTCTTCATTTAAAATTATTAATATAAACTTGCAAATGCATGCAAAAGAAAGGAACCAGGAAGAGGTATTTTTAACTACTTTTTCTATAATTGTAAGCTATCTTTTATTACCATTATCAGGGGCACAGAATCCCCTTTGGAGGTGTTTGGGTCTTGTTAATAAAATAGTTTAAAGCAGACAAAGAAAGGAACTCAAGGACAATTTAACAGAGTTGGGTGAGGGAGTGTGTGACAGTGCCACACAAGATACATGCAAACTCAAGCAGACAAAAATCCGGCATCCCAACACAGAGCTGTGGAAATGGGCAGCAGACCCCAATCTTAGCTGAAGAACCGTTGAGCAGCTGATTACTGCTGAGTGAAGAAGAGCTGGTTTTCTTTAGGGGAGCAACTCTAGATAGGCCTCAATGAATGAACTTGAACTGAGGAATGTCAGACAACACTAACTTGACTCCATAGGCACTAAACATAAATGACAGAACACATGCAATACAGTGGGGGGTGCTATGGGAGGGAGCTGATGGGGAAGCGGCTATAAAGAGTAAGATGTTGCGTATGAAATACACAAAAATTCAATAAGAATATATTTTTTTAAAAAGAGAGAAACTACGTCTTGGAGTTGGAGTTGGTTAACCAAGATGGAGTCTGATATGTTCTGGGGAGTTCTGAGTTCTCTCAGAACTGTTCTGTCCTTCTGAATAAAGGGTCTCCTCTTACATTTTTTTTTTTTTTGAGTAGCTCATCAGTTAGAGTATTGGAAAGGAATGAGGAACTTTGTCTCCAATAATCTTTAACCAGTTTAGAAGGGAAGGACTTATTTTTCTGACCATACTCACTCAGAACAGCATACAAAGCTACAAATAGACATGATCAGCCTGTGCTCATAGGTTGCTTGTGTGGGATACATTGTTTTCAGCGTTCTTGCTGCTTTCATTGGTGGTGGTGGTCTTAGATCTAATTGCCTACCTTATTCTGAGACCAGTATAACAGCCACAAAAGAGGAAATGGTATAAGGCTAAATCTATGTGTTCAGCTTAGTCTGTAAGGGTGAATTACATGGAGACTCCAAAGCATAAGGAGATTGATTATATTGTTTTTCTTAAAGGCCAGTTAAATTTAAACAAGCTGAGTATACATTAGGAAAATAGACTGAATACATAGTTCTGGATAATCTCAAAGCATATGATTTACTCACAAAAGTTCAATTTGTGATTCCCAGAAGTCGTTTCCATAGGGGAGTGCCCCAGCATCAGGATAAGGGTGTTGCAGGAAGGGTGATGGCAGAAGAAGAGATAAAAAGTCACAGTTTTTAAAATATTTTATGTATCATTTTTATTTTTATTTTTTTTGTGTATTGCCTGCACGTATGTAAGTGCATTTGTGTCATATAATGTCTACAGAAGTCAGAAGAGGGCATCAAATTGTCCTCTGGAAATGGAGTTACAGATGGTTGTTAGCCTCCATGCGCATGCTGGGAACCTGGGAATTGAACCTGGGTCCTCTGCAAGAGCAGCCAGTGCTCCTAACCACTGAACCATCTCTCCAGTTCCAGAAAGTTGCAACACCAGGAAATGGAAAGCAACAGGTTCCCAGGGTGCATTTGTCCTTGCAACTTCTGTTGACTGGGGAACAAAACTGTCCTGCTGTCTGGGTGGTGTCGGTCTTGGGCACACATGCAGCATTCTGCCCTTTTGGGTCAGCCAAGGAGGAAATTGTTTATCTTATTTTGTATTCATGTTTATATTTATAAATAACCTTATATTTAACCTAGAAGGATATTAGACTTAATCTTGTAGTTATGTATAAGTTTTTCTGGCCAAGAACTCAAGGTGTGTCTAAGAGAAGGAAAAATAATAAATAGTATCGTCATCAGTTTAGCTTTTAGCTTTATGTCTGGGAAGTAATAACTAACAACATTCACTGCATCAATTTACTTTTAGCCTTGTGAGCTGTGGGCAAGGAGGGAATAGCTGACTGTGTTTACTGCTGCTACTTTGCCCTTCAGCTCTGTGGTGAGTTTAAAACCCCTGAATTAGTCCATCTCTAACTGAGGTTTTTGTTACCACTTAAGGTGCTAGCTTATTGCTAATCCAACCGTGGAAGACTAATTCTTGAAAATGAGTTTCAGACAGCTTGGAGATTTTCCATGGTAGTGTTGAAACCTGCTTTCTTTTTAAAGTTTTAAATATTGTGCCCCCCTCTAACAGGCCCAGTTGTGACTGTGGGTAGGCAGAAGCCTTTAGACATGGAGTGTATTTCATTTCAGGGACAGTGCCCCTTCTCATTTTCTTATTTCATCCTCAGGTGTGTCATTTTTATTTTGCCTTTTGGTTTCAGGCTGGCTTTTCTTACACTGTAAAACAGGATTTTTCTTTTTAATATGGGAAGCGCTTAGGGTCCCCGACATGGGCCAGCTATCAAGGCACTGGCCCATTGTGTACTTTTGTAAAGGGAGTTGTCTACCACAGACCAGGTCATTTATAAAGAGTATTGATTATCTACCATGTTATGACTGACCTCCCATCATGCCATTTGTCTCTAAGGAAGCTGACACATTGATATTCATATGTCTTAAATGGTACCTTGCAAGCAAATGGCTGCTGAAGGCCCTTTCTTCCTGCCTAGAGACCTTTTTAGAACTGTAAAGAACAGTAAAGATAAGGTTGCAATCAATGCAGTTGTATTTTGAAGAAATTATAATTAGGTATTTACCATAAAAATTTCTCTTTAGAGTAATCTCTGTTTTGTAGTCATACTTTCTATGTTAAGATTTGATATCCAAAGCATGTTACAGGAATGTGACATTTAGGTGCAAACTGGAAGCCTTGGAAACTTTATTGAGATTTAAAAGTTTTTTTTCCCTAACGAATTCTGTCCTACTTTCTTTTCCTGTCACTGTGATAAAACAGTTGAAAAAAAGCAACTTATTTGGCTCATGGTTCCAGGTTCTACTCCATCATGGCTCACGGTTCCAGGTTCCACTCCATGATGGCTTATGGTTCCAGGTTCTACTCCATCATGGCTCACGGTTCCAGGTTCCACTCCATGATGGCTTATGGTTCCAGGTTCTACTCCATCATGGCTCACGGTTCCAGGTTCCACTCCATGATGGCTTATGGTTCCAGGTTCTACTCCATCATGGCTCAGGGTCCCAGGTTCCACTCCATGATGGCAAGTTGCAGCCACAGGAGTTTGAGAGAGCTGGTCACAACCACACTCAAGAGAAATGGATTAAAACATGCTTGCCAATGCTCAGCTCACTTTTTTCACTCTTATATGACCCAGGATCCCCTGCCCAGGGTATAGCGCCACCCATACTGCATGGGTTTTCCTACTCATTAAAATAATCCCCCACAGACAAGCCCACAGGCCAAGCTACTCTAGACAATCCCTCGTTGAGATTCTTCCCAGATGGTTTTAGATTGTATCAAGTTGACAAAACTAATGGACAAATGCTTACTGATATTTTATCTGGACAAATGAGTATACCTGTATATATGACTGTCAGAGTGGGAGACACGGATTCTGGTGCCATGTTTGTGATATCTATGAACCAAAAAGTAAATTTGTTTTTTGTTCTGAATAACAGAATCTTTATTATATGTTTATTCTTTTTTTTTTTTCCCTCAGTCTTTTTGAGACAGGGTCTCCCTGTAGCCGCAGCTGTCCTGGAACCCACTATGTAGACTAGGCTGGCCTTGAACTCACAGAGATCTGCCTGCATCTGCCTCCCAATTGCTGGGATTAAAGGCTTGCACCACCACACCTGGCATATGTTTATTCTTTACTTCACTGGCACTTTCTGGAGCCATTCTTATAGGACACTTTAAGCATATTCTCCCTGTATAAAATAAATCCCAAACTGGGCGATGTGGCACGCGCCTGTAGTCCCAGAACTTGGGAGTCAGAGGCAGGTGGATCTCTGTGGGTTCAAGGCCAGCTTGGTCTACATAGTGAGTTCCAGGACAGATGGGACTACAGGGAGACCCTGTCTCAAAAAGACGAAAAAAAAAAAAAAATCCTAATGACATCCCTATTTTATAAAGGAGGAGAAAAGCATGTATGTGACTTAGGTAACTTGTTCTAGATTGTATAACTAGAGGTGGAGCTAGAGTTTGACCAGTTTGATTCTAGAGGTTTGTTCTTTATCACTGGGTACCTCTTCCTCTAAAGTAACAGGGGATTAGAATTAAGCTAATTATATAATAGCTATATAATAGAATTCAAGGAGCTTTGAGAAGTGTGACCTGAACACCAATTTTAAATAGCAGTAAACAATTGTGAAACACTTATTGCTTGGGGTTGGGTGGAAGGAGGCAAGCCTAAGTAAGTCTTGTCCCTTTTCTATGCTTACAGGTTAGGAGTAGGGTGGGAGTGGGGTCAAAAGGGCTCCACTGGGGAGAGTGAGATGGCTCAGCTGGAAAAGGTGCCTGCTGTTGAGCCTGATGTTCTGAGCTTGATCCTTTAAGCTCACATAGCAGGAGAGAACTGATTCTGCTAAATAAGCTTCTGATCACACACACACACACACACACACACACGCACACACACACACACGGGGGGGG
>NW_008347189.1:1671288-1702717 GCF_000622305.1 Nannospalax galili
GAGAGAGAGAGAGAGAGAGAGGAGAGGTTAAAAAAAGGCACAAGACACTTTGTTATCCAAGTGTCTCGTAGTTCTCCTCTTTGTTTCCTGTGCTAATATTTGTCTTCTTGACCAGTTTTTTCCATCTTCTCAGGTTTTATGCAGACTTAAGGGTATAGCTTTTCAGTCCTTATCACTCGGAGCTCAGAGCCTACAGGGGAAAGATTGCTAGGCAACGATTACAAGGACAGGGAACCGTATTGACGTCTCACCAGGTGCTTGGAAAGTAGAGAAGGGATGTCACACTCACATGGCGTGGGCCAGGCTTGGACGCTTGGATGAAAATCTGATGCGAAAGGAAAAGAAATATCAAAGTTATAATCTTCAAAAGTAACTCGTGATTAAAAGTGCAGTTCTACATTACAGAAAATTTAAGAAGTGCTGGGAATGCTAGGGGAAGAAAAAAGCTCCTTCAAGCTTATGATCAGAAAAAGCAAAACAAACAAAGGACTCCAGAAAAATAGTTTTTCAGGTTAGGAAGAACAATATGTATTTTCTTTTTTCATTGAATTTTTATGATTTTCATATAGTATATTTTGATCATATTTATATCTCCTCCGCTACCTTAACCCCCTTACTACCCCTGTCCAATATAACGTACTGTATTATATGTATATAACATATATACATATATGTATATAAAATATAATGTTTCTCTCAGGTCTCATGCCTATTGCTCTCTTATGCAGTAGATGGTAATTAACACAGAAACAAACAACTGGCTAACAGGGAGGGAATAAGACACTTCAGAGTACACATTCCTAAATAGGACACCTGTACCAAACTTCTGCCACCAAAAACTCAGGAATCATTGAGGAAGGGGGGCCGAAAGATTGTAAGAGCCAGAGGTGGTGGATGACCCTAAGGGAATGGAATTTTCCAGATAGTTGGTCAGGATACATATGAACTCACAGAGATTTTGGTAGACTTCTTGCCTTCTTGCCATCTTCTTCTCCATGGCATATATCATTTTTTTTTTTAATCTTTATACCCCTGTCCCCACCACTCCCCACCCCCGAAGCCCATATACCCATCCCTGTTAAGGCCCTCTGTGCCAAGTCAGTGTCCTCAGACATTCCCCAGTGCAAGTCCATCCACTGAGGGCTAGTCCGCCCATCTAGAGTCCCTTGTTTTCGGAAGATCAACTCTTCCTCATATAGCAGCAATCAGTTGCCAATATTTCTTCAGATAAGATTTGGGTCTGCTGTTCATTTTCCTAGTTCTATGCTGGGTTTTTGTCTGCCTGAGTTTGCATGGGACTTGTGTATGCTGAGCAGGTTCCCAGGAACTTGTAGGACTCTGTTTCTGTATGGCCCTGCACCTCCTCCCTGGCTCTTACAATCTTTCCGCCTCCTCTTCTGCAATGGTCCCTGAGCCTTGGGTGGGTGGAGTTTAATAAAGGAGTCCTGTCCAAGGACCAGCATTCAGCAGAACCTTGATCTCTGCACTTCAGCCATTTGTGATTTTTTGTGTTCCTGGCCCTTCGCTGCATGAAGGAGCTTCATTAATGAGATCTGAGAGATTCCTCACTGTCCTTTCCTTTATCCTTGTTCTATGTTCCACGAGCCTTAGGTGTAGAGGTTGCATTGTAGATGTGTCACTTAGGCCTGGGCAATTCAGAGACAATATCCATGTGTGATCAGTTGTGGTACTTAATAATAGACTCTGGTGCAAAATGAGCATCTTTGATGAGTGGTGACTGGGATAATTGTCTGTAAATATAAGGGCGCGTGTTTTGCACATAGTAAGAAATCACATTAGTCTAGGAATGTGACAGTCTTGGAGTTTTCTCTAAGATCAATGACCACTTCAGCCATGTGTATGCCATGTGTATTTGGTTATGTTTGTAGTACCACACTTGTATTTCCTCCCACTGAGCGGGCTTTTAGTCTACTTAGGTAGCTGTTGATTGCCCCCAAGATAAAGGTACTATTACTGCACCAATGTCGTATGCTGTGCTGGCCATTGATGTGGTTATTTGGTCTTGAAGCTCATGTCAGACCATAGATTGTTGATGCCTTCTCTTGGCACTTTCATAGCGCTCTCCAAAGCTTTCAGAGGAAGTGGTTTCAAGTCAGTTGCAGCTCTATTGCTCCAAATCCTGTGTCTGAAGTATGTTCCGTCTTCAGCAGTAGGGTCTTACCTTCAAGTTCTGGGAGGCCATCAAGGGCTGTGCCAATAGCCTGAGTAATTTTGAGAGTCTCTTTGATCACCCTGCAGGGTTCCAGAAGGCATTGTTAGTATTATTTCTAGACTTCAACATTTTTAGTTGCTATTGAAAATTGAATAATTTTTTAGTTGACAGATAATATGTATGTCATGTACAACAAAATGTTTTACAGTATGCAGTCATTGTGGAGTAAATTCAGCTAATTAATATTTTCATTGCTTCATGTATTTATTTTTTGTGGTGAAAATACTTGATATATACTATTTTCAGTTTTGTTATTTTTTGAGACATTTGTTATAGCCCCAGCTGGCCTAGAACTTGTTATATAGATCAGGCTGGCCCCAATCTTAAAGAGATCTGCCTGCCTTTGCCTCCTGAGTGCTGGGTCTGGCTACTAAACCTGGCTATTTGCAATTTTTAAGAATTCGTCATGAGTATTGAACATTTTAGTTTAGTTTTGTTTTGTATTTTGAGACAAGGCCTTACTATGTAGCCCTGGCTGAGCTGGAACACACAGAGATCTGGCTGTCTCTGCCACCTGAATGCTGGGACTAAAGGTGTGTGTCACCATGTCCAGAAGTATTGAATATTTAAAAATATGAAGTATTATTATTAAATACTAAACTTAAAGTGTATTGTTAGTATGTTGGAGAGTCCTTTAGTATTTGCGTATGTATTTTTGAGTATCTTATTAAATTCTATTACTTTCATTCTTTTGTGTGAGTTTTTTGGTGTTTTCTTTAAAATGTGGTCTTTACAAAGAGGAATGTTTCTGCCTTTCCAGTATTCATATCTCTGTTTTACTTTGTTTCCTTGTGGTAACTACAATTTCCATGACAGAATGCAGAAGGATTGCAACATCCTCATTTGACTTGAATGAGAGAATATTTCACTGTTTTGTCATTATGCGTAGTGTCATCTTTAATTTGATATCTACTTCTTCAACATATTAAGAAATAAACTGTTTATTTTTAGTTAAACATCTTTTAGTTAGAAGTTACCTCTTTACATGGTTCTTTCTTAGCCATTAAATAGAATATATAGTTTTCCCATGTTTACTTATAGGTAGGATGAAACAATATTTACACATTGAGAATTATATTTAATTCTTTAAGATGTCTTAAGTCAATAGAGTAGAATTTTGTTTTGCAGTTTTACATGAGTTTGATATTAATACCAAGTTTTAGCTTCTCTTTTGAATTTGTTTCTACAAACAGAATTAAAGCATGTTTTTGTTTTTCTGTGCTATGGAACAGACATGATCAGTTCCTCAGCAGATGGAACAAATTTACCCAGTAAGCAGTCTTGGGGAATGAAATCTTTGGAAAACAACAACAACAAAATGTATCTTTTTCTGAATTTCTAGAACCTTGTGTCCTCAATAATATTCAATTGCATGTTTCCTTATGAAGTACTCCATATTATGAAGGTTTTAAAAATAATTTTCTGTATGTGTGTGTATTTGTGTGGTATAGGTGGTTGTGTACATGTGTATGAAGGTGTGTTTGCCCAGGCCGGTGCATGTGGAGGCCAGAAGATGACATCTGGATGTCTTTCATCTTTTCTTGATTGCTCTCTACCTTATTTTTTTTTGAGGTAGACTCCCTTACGAAATTGCAGCTTACTGATACAGTTAATGGGCTGGTCAGTGAGCCTCCAGGAACCTCCTGTCTCCAACCCAGAGCTGGGGTTACAGACACACTCTGTCATGCCAGCCTTTTATGTGGGTTATAAATATCTGAACTCACACCCTCATGCTTGCACAGCAAGAACTTTACCCACCGGGCCCTCTCCCCAGTCTTCAAATTAGTTTTCATAAAATTATCACAGACTTAATTTCTTCAATAGTAATTAGTTTATTTCAAATTTTCTACGTATTTAATTCTGGAAGTGGATGCTTCATAGAAAGTAATTCATCTGTGGAGATTATTTTTAGATAAATTTTATTAATATATAGCATAAATTAAATATCTACATACTTTTAAAATTTGATGAGTTTTAATAAATATACACGGGACCACTACCACTTGGATTCATTGATTTTTAACATCTCATAAATATTTTTTTTCTTCCTTCAGAAAATTTATTTTAAACCTTGCTTTTCCTACATAAGCACTTGAACCAATGCATTTGATTCGAGTACTGGTTTAGGTGCATCCCACAGATTTTAATTGCTTGCTAATTTCATACATGTATATAATGTTTTTTAGTCACTTTCACCACTCATTCCCCTCCATCATCCACTCCGTTTCCAGCTGGGACCTTCTTATCAAATCCCTCTCCTGTTTTCATATCTTTTTTGTGTGTGATCCACTGAGTTTAAAGTTTCATATATCCGGATTTAAAAAACTGACTTCCACCTCAATTTTATTATGGTCACAATACAGAGTCTACATAATTTTGATACTTTCAAACTTATTCAACTTGCTTTGCT
Source organism: Nannospalax galili (assembly GCF_000622305.1). Lineage (NCBI taxonomy): Eukaryota > Metazoa > Chordata > Mammalia > Rodentia > Spalacidae > Nannospalax > Nannospalax galili. The sequence goes on from NW_008347189.1 coordinate 1,675,932, forward strand.
GAGTTCAGTGTTCCATAACATCAAGTATATCTACTTGGTTGACTGTGTTGCCGGCATCTTACACATTCCTAGTATATTATACCTTTTCATTCTCCTTATTTAAGTGGAATGTCAAAATCTGCAATTGTACATTTTTCAGTTTTTCAGCTCTGCTTTATTATTTTAAAACTTCATTATTTAGAATACACTTTTAAAATATTCTGTTTTGATTATTTGACATTTTCATAATTTTGAAACGTTTGTTTTAAATTCTGTAACACATTATTTTTATATATAACTTTTTATTGAGCTTTTAAAATTTCATACATCTCACACTCAAATCCAGATCCCTCCCCTATCCATGCCTCCCCCTATCTCCCCACCAAATCCTATGCACTCTGCCATACATGCTGAGTCCTATTCATTCAGGTGTTTGTACCCAAAGGTCCTTCAGTGTAAATGTGTTCACTGGAGTGTAGTCAGCCCATCCAGTGGTCGTATGTAAGTCATACTCTCCCTTACCCAGCAACAATCAGTCTCAAATAGTTCTCAATCTAGTGCTGACCCACCACCTCCCCTCCCCTTTGGGCTGTTGTTTAATTGAGCTGACATGGATCCCATGCTCAATGCCACTGCTGCCATAAGCTCACATGAGTAAGCCTCCAGTGGCCTGGAGGCCTCCACCTTCCCTGTGTTCATGAACAATCTTGAAGGGTACTTTTCGTGATATTCATATAGATTACTATATTGGTTAATCTATTGATTAGTGGATGTTTTTATTTTTTATTTATGTTTAGAATTTTGTGTTGTGTGTTTTCATATTTTAAATGTACTTCTCGTGAACAGTATGTTGGTCTGTAACATTTTTGCTAAGGCTTTTTATGCATTCTGAAAGTGCATTTTTACTGGAAATTTTAGACAATTTATGAGTGATGTAATTTCTAGTATGGTTCAGTTTAGGTCTGTCATATTTGAATTTGTCTTGTATTTTTTCTGTTATCATTTGATATTGTTTGGATTTTTAAATTTATTATTTTTATTTTATGTGTATGCGTGTATTGCCTGTATGTAGGTAAGTGCAGCTGTGTTGTGCAATGTCTGTGGAGGACAGAAAAGGTTGTAGGATTCCCTGGAACTGAAGTTATAGACAGTTGTTAGCTGTCATGTGGATGCTGGGATTTGAACCTGGGTCTTCTGCAAGAATAGTCAGTGTTCTTAACCACTGAACCATTTCTCCAGCACCCCATTGTTTGGATATTTTTAAATATTAATTTGCTTTAAGCTATGTATTTGGGATATTATAAAATACTTTTTCTTTTATTTAGCATATATAATTTAACTTATACTAATCTTCTTTATGATTTATATGATACAACTTTATACATATTCAATACCCTTAGAGCCATAGACTCCCATTTCCCTCCTCTAATCCTTGTGCTGTTGTTATCATATACTTTTTCCAAATCCCAAATTATTATCTTACTTTTTAAAACCTTTAAAAATGGCAAACATGTTGATGTGTCACATGTCTACCAACTTGGCACTCTTTCCTATATATTATACTTTCTATACTGTTTATTTTTCTTTAACCTGAAGAATTATTTTAACAGTTCTTTACTGGAAAACTGAAGATTTGGTTTTTCCTAGATTATATGGTTTTTCTTTTTCAGACAAAGTCCTGCTATGTAGTCAAGTCTGGCTTCAAATTGGAGATCCTCCTGCCTCAGCCTATAGAGCAGTGGAATTGCATGTGTGCCACCACACCCAGTACTAAAATAACTTTTGCTTTCCATTTTAAACCTTTTTTTTCCAGATAAAATTCTTGTTTTAACTTGGTTTTTCTTTTAATGCTTTAAAATGTCATTGCTTTTGTTACTTGGGTTGCATTGGTTTTGGCATTGAAATTCATTCTGATTTTTGTTGCTCTGTGGTGTATAGCATTATCTTCCTACATAGCTGTATTTACAATCTTTTCTTTATGACTAGTTTGAGCAATCAGATTGTTATGTAAATGGTATGGTTTTATTTGTTTTTGTCAACTTTGTTTGAACTCAGAATTGAAGTTTTATAGTTTTCATCACTCTTGAGAAAATTTTACAATACTTTATCTCATTTGTACCAGTGGTTTTAGGATTAGATGTAAAATGATAAATACAAAGAAATATCTATAATATTTTGTGATATATTGCTTGATTTGAGAGATAATAGCAAAACAACTACAATTTTCTTATTACCTTATATTTTTCCAAGTTGCTTTTGCCTATATTTAATGTTACTTCAAAAAGTTTTGAAAGTAAGTCTATTTACTGTTCTAATTCATAATTGAATTGAAGGTCTCAGACACAAAGAAAATGTTGGTAATATATTGTAAAAAAGACTGCAATTGATGTTTTGATTTCACACTACTGAAAAACATTAAATAAAATAGATTCTCAAGTGAGGTGGTTGGTCAGAGAGAAGTGGTGACATTTCAGCTGGGTATTAAAGAATGTCTATAAGTATGCTTATGTTTCCCTAAGAAAGGCACACGAAAGCTGTCATATGCAAAGAAGAACCTTGGAACCGCTCAGAGCTGGAAACCAGCTTTGCTCTTTGGGAAATGAACTATTTACTATTACAGAAGCTTCTGAAGAAAGGAATGTTTATCAAGTAGGTGGTTCCAGATTATACATGTCTTTAAGTCCTAAGCTAGCAAATTTGGTTTTTGAAATAGAAACAGAAGTTGTGCTTTTTAAATGGAAATTGATTACATAAGATTGATAAGGGAATGAAGACTCAATGGAAGCAATAAATACTAGTGACTTTTAGCAACTTTCTTACTGAAGTAGTCATAACAATATCGTCTCCCACATAGTTTTCCAAATCTGTGTCATTTTCAAATAAATAACATTCAGGAGACTTTGGCTTATATGCCTTTATGCTCAAAGAGAGGAACTCAGACAGATAAGCTGGAGAATGGATAAACCGAAGTCTTACTTACCTTGGTCATATGGGACAGGTCTTGGCCTTTTACATGTTTATTGAACAATGAAAGGACTATTTAAAACTAACACTTATTCTTGTCAGAGGATTACCTTGGAAAATATTGGGCTTCCCCAAACCTGTCTCTATCCCTTTAAAACAGATAATTTAGAGGAGAATAAAAAAAATCCTGAAAATTAATGGCAATTTTGAAATAGAATATTTTGTCAAAATCAAATTCATTTCATTAAATGCTTGAGAAGAATGCAACGAGTAAATGAGGTATGAACAACTGTAAGATGGACAATTACCACCTCAGAAACAATACATTTGTGAAGTTAATTCGTCTTGAACATGAACAATCCCCTTACACTTGACCCTGTTCTATTGCCTCTCCCATGCTTGAACTCTCCTTGAACTTTGAAGATCCATCTTGAGGGTATGATATGGCCATCTCTTTTGCATCTGGTTATTTTAGCTCCAATTTGCGGCCCTAAAATGGCAATTATGGTGATATATTGCTCAAGTCACCCGACATGGATTAGTATCAGGATCAGCACATTTATGCACAGGAGTAGTGAATGGAGACTGCAGCTATGATTTTAAATGACTTGATTAATTCTGAAACAACATTTCAGAGTCCATTAGGTCCAGCAGGTGTTGGGGTACAGACTGTGCTTTTCCCCTAAGCAGCATATTTGATTAAAGTGCCAAAGTATTTCGGACTCATACATTATCCCTCCTAGAAGAGTTCTTGTTTAGTCTGCTAAATACCCCTGAACACCCACGACTTCTGAAAGAGATCCTGTCCCTGTTTGGCTTCTATCTGCCTCCTTTGTCTTCTACTGAGGGCTGTACTGTTTGAGCAACTTGCACAATGTTTTCTGTTCTTGTTGAGGAAGACATTTGCATGACAGAACTCTAAGTACCCCATTGCTAAATGCTCTTACTGACTCAGGTCAAAACCAGGCCAATAGTGCTGTTTATCCTGCGGGCCAACTTGTGTCAAGGTTAGAGATGTATCTGCTTAATGCATTGATTGAGTGCTTTCTTTTTCTACCCAGTAGACATGTGAATGACACTGTGCATCTCCCCTCTGCCCTCCACTCCATCTGGATGTCAATTCTCTAATAAAAATGTGTAGGGATGGGTGTTACATTTAAGTTCTTTGGGGTTTTATAATTCTAATTTCTTTGCTGATTTTCATGGATTCTAAGGTGACTTTCTTTGAAAAAAAAATCTTACAATGGGCCGTTCATGCTTCATTACTTCTAATTCTTTACAACATAAAGAATATTATAATGGGAATATAGTATAAAACTTGAAGAATAATCTCAAAACATGGTTCTGTGAATTGTTCCCCCATTTGAACCCCCTGGTATAATGTATCTATGTATAGCATTTATTAACATCTTCTAGATACTTGTGTACTGCTGCATTTGTTTTCCTCAGGAGTCACATCTTATTCTTCTATCTTTATGCCTATTTCATGCTTATTTATCCATCCATCCATCCATCCATCCATCCATCCATCCATCCATCTATCCATATAACACATTTAGAGCCTTTTTATTACTGTTTTTTAGACCACAGATTAGATAATAAATATTTTAATTACAAGTAGTAATATATTTTTGGGGAACTAAACAAAGAACAAATCATGTAGTTTTAATCACCTGTAATTAATACTACTTTTACAAGTAGGTGATATAATGAGAATATGAGTATATAAATATTGAACAGAAATAGGAGAAAGAACACTTGCCTATTAATATCAACTGTTTCATTTTTGTCTGAGTAACATGAAAAAGTCATATGAGATTTCACATCATCAAAATATAGGTAAAACTATTTGTCCTACCCAATTTATGGAGTTGCTGAAAAGAGTTTAATAAAAGAAGGTAAGTGGGACTGGATGGTTGGCTCAGTGGTTAAGAGCACTTACTATTCTTCCAGAGAACCCAGGCTCACTTTCCAGCATCAACATGGTGGCTAACATCAATCCCTAGCTTCAGTTCTATGTGATCCAGTGCCCTCTCTGGCCTCCATGGGCTTGAGGAACACATGTGATGCACTTACATACATGTAGGAACACACTCATATATATCAAATAAAAATAAATAAAATCTTTTTAAAAAGAATATAAATGAAAATGTTTTTAGAGCCAACAAAAATATTGAGATGATAACAATTCAAAGTATATGCTTATGTTTCAGTTATGGTATGCCTGGGAATAATATTGTTTGCTGCAAGAAATTAATGTTCATTGTGAGTTGGTAACAACTCTTCCTAGAACTGTAGCTCCACACTTCTTCTATTCACATAGGAGAAGAGACTCAAAAGTTTACATCAAGAAGTCTTAGTTTTCTCTGAAAAGCAGAGACCCAAATGATGCAGGGTTGAATGTATTTAAACTCCTTCCAAGGTTGTATCAGTCAGTCTTCCCGTGAGGGGAGGGAGTTGAGGACGAAGTTGTAGTACTCCTTTCCTGCTCTTCTATCTGAGGAGTAGAGTTGAGCCTCATTGTCTAGATGGGAAAAAGAGGAGTAATTCTATGTCCCCTGGTACATCAGTGTCATGTTACTGCACAAATTTACCACAATAGAAACTCGGGCAGATGGAGACGGCGGCAGCTACCAAACTGTCTCAGAGGCCTTGCACCTCTGTACTGCTCCTACAACTCCTACACTGACCATGGAGCAGGCTGGTAGTGTCCACGTAAGGGAACATGAAGTTGCTCAAAATACTCTTTTGTCACAGGAAAGATCAGGCAGAACACCTGGAGTATACAGGAAACAGGTATTTTATTTACACTGCAGCCTGGTTCAGCAGGTTCAAGCTTTAAAAATCTGGACCCTGAAGGGAAATAACATGTATTTTTTATACTTTAGACATTGGGTTATAGTGAGAAGGAAGTGTACATATTGATTATCAGCAAAGTCCTAAAACCAGGCAAACTGTTATAAATTTAGAAAAGAAAAAATATGCCAAAAAATTCCATCTGAAGTCATTGTAGATGTCTCTGTCTGAGACAGAGTTGAGGAAGTTTCGGCAAGACACAAAGCAAGTGGTTCTAGCTAGCTGTGTCAGCATTCTAACTACAAACATGTCAGCTGAACCTTGCTGACAGACAGAGAGAAAGCCAGGATTAAAAAACATATTTTTCTGTCTGGTGTGGTGGTACATGCCTTTAATTCCAGCACCCGGGAGGCAGAGGCAGGTGGATCTCTGCGAGTTCAAGGCCAGTCTCATCTACATAGTTAGTTCCAGATCAGCTGGGGCTACAGGGAGACCCTGTCTCAAAGAGATCTATATCTATCTATCTATCTATCTATCTATCTATCTATCTATCTATCTATCTATCTATCTATCTATCTATCTATCTATCTATCTATCTATCTATCTATCTATCTATCTATCTATCTATCTATCTATCTATCTATCTATCTATCTATCTATCTATCTATCTATCTATCTATCTATCTATCTATCTATCTATCTATCTATCTATCTATCTATCTATCTATCTATCTATCTATCTATCTATCTATCTATCTATCTATCTATCTATCTATCTATCTATCTATCTATCTATCTATCTATCTATCTATCTATCTAAGTCTATCTATCTACTTATCTATCTATCTCACTATCATCTATCTCTCTCTATCATCTATCTATCTATCATCTATCTATCTCTCTATCATCTACCAATCAATCAATCAATCAATCAATCAATCATCTGTCTATCTTCTATGTTTCTTGAATATTCAAGAAGTCTCTATATCACTTTGAGTCATGTTTTACTTTTCTTTCACTCTAGAAAGCCAAAATGATTGATTTTTAAATGGCAGATGATCACGTATTTCAAATAAGTTAATAGATACCAATAGTTAAATTGATCATTTCCTCATTACTTATGTGTGTGTGTTGACTGGGGGCGGGGATATGCACATGTGTGCTTGTGCCCATGAAGGCCAGAAGAGGGCATTGGATTCCTGGGAGCTGAAGTTTATAGGCAGTTGTGAGTCACCCAACTTGGGTGCTGGGTGCCAAACTGTGGTCCCCTGTAAGAACAGTATGTGCTCTTAACTACTGAGCCTCTCCAAGCTGAAGCTTAATAATTTATCTGTCTGTCTATCTATCTATCTATCCATGTATCTATCTATCAACCAATCAATCAATCAATCAATCAATCATCTATCTATCTTCTATGTTTCTTAAATATTCAAGAAGTCTCTATATCACTTTGAGTAATGTTTTACTTTTCTATTCTTTCACTCTAGAAAGCCAAAATGATTGATTTTTAAATGGCAGATGATCACGTATTTCAAATAAGTTAATAGATACCAATAGTTAAATTGATCATTTCCTGCTGGCATGCTTGAAAAGCATCACTGTTTTGTGCATGTATTTTATAAATATCATTTGAGCATTGTCTTACTTAAACAATTTAAGTTTATTTTTATTGTATGTGTATCAGTGTTTTGCTTGCATGTATATAAGTACACCTGTACATGCAATGCCTGCTGAGGCCAGAAGAGGTTATTAGTTCCCTGGAATTGGAGTTAGGGACATTTGTTAGCTACCATGTGGGTGCTGGGAACCAAATGCAGGTCCTCTACAAGGGCAGCCAGTACTTTTAACTGTTGAGCCATTTCTCCAGCCCCATTATTTTACTTTTATGGAAAATAGGTAGAAAAAAAAGACCAAATTCACAAAGTTGGTTGAATACCTTATGTAGTAAGGCAAGTGCTCTACAACATGAGTTAAGATTAGGCATAGATGTTTTCCACATACTATTCCTGAACAAGTTCATCCATGGGAATTTATAATCTGAAAGAAATATATTGAAGTAAGTTCTAATACTGGGACTTCAGAACAAAAACAGACAAATAATATGAACTTTCTATATTAAAAATATTGGAAAGGAGATACCAAAACTAAAGACCGATTTCAGCTGGTGGGAGTGTATCTAAACAGAGTCCATGGAAGTGTTATATAACCTGTCAGTAGCACTAGCCCTAAGTGCCTGGGAGGGAGCTTTGAATAGTTTAGTCCTGCTTTCCCTTTGAATAGAGAGAGTATCTGGCAGAAGCTTCTTAGTTCTTGGAAGTGTGTGGGAGGGAAGAGGAGGATATGTGATAAATATTTTTCCTTGGCTTTAAAGATGGAACAATAGGTTCCTTGTTCTGAGTTGAGAAGCCTAATTTGTTCTAAATAGGCAAGAAGCACCATAATTTTAAACCTGACGTGTTTATGCCACAGGAAGTTTGCATAAATAGAATCACTTTATAGAACAACCTAACATCATTTCTTGATTGTTTTAAAAGCGTTAAACAAAATTAAAGTTTATGTCATCTTCTGGATTAAAAAGAAACACGTCTTAATGAAAATGACCCAAGCCTTCGCCTAAGATGTCATTAGACAAGCACATAAATGCTACTTAAGCTTTTGATTTGCTTCACAAAATTTCTTAGTTCCCAACTCATTATAGAATTATAGACTTTTTATTAATATATTAAAATTAAGAATAATCCCTCACCCACACATTTCATCGGTGTGTTCTCCTAAAGCATCTCTCAATCAAAGGGAGCACTTTACTCCTGAAAAACCTATAGTTTTGGGTACATTTAGTGATCAGGTAGTTTTGTGTTGACACAAAAAAACCTTACAACTTTCATTCATCAGTCTAGTTTCTGACCTTCAGGCAAATATCCCAGATCAGCCTTCCTCACCTGTAGATGTAGATGCAGTCAGATGCTTGACTGTACCAGTTAGTCTTTCTTTAATTTCCCAAGGTCGCTCATATTCAGACCCTCCAGTCATTCTCTCCCTGCCAATACTTTTTTCAGATGCTGTCTTAGGAATGATCTTTGTGCATTAATTCTTTATGCTGACAGCCCCACTCCTCTCTCCCACACTTGTGTAATACCCTATGAGTGGTGAACTTTGGGTGAACAGATGGACGCACACAGCTTTAGGGTTTGAAAGGGGCTCAGAGGAGAAAGCTGCTTTTAAAGAGGGCTGTGCCTCAGCCTTGCTAATGGGAGTTTGCTTATTAACCAGTTTCTAAGTGAGCAGAAAACACCGGTAGCCCATTTTGTAAACATTTAGTAGTGAATTAGCAGAGAAACAATTTGTCAGGTTTTATGTGGTCATCGTTGTGTTCCCCAGACATTATAGGTAATCTTTCTGGGAGAGTCAAAACAGGAAAATAATTTTAAATGATTGAGACTAACATTTTTTTCTGTGGAAAGGCACCTTGTTCTGAGGTTCATTTGTCTAAGTTTTGTTACCATGCTTAGTGATTGCTCAGGAATGGACAGAGAATAAGAAATGAAAAATGAAAGCAATGGACAACCAAGACACAGACACACTTCTCGCTGAATCGTGTTTGCTGAGCGTTGAAGTAAGTGTACATACTGATTACTACCCAGAAAAGACCTTAATTGACCTTCACCAAAAATTTGATTGGGATATTGAAATTATTTTGTCATTTGAAATTGCATTGCCTTATGGGTTCTGAATCATAGCAGACTTCTCTAAGCTATAACAAAGGGATTTCCTCAAAGTTTAATATTAAGGGGGAGGAATATAAAATGAAGTGAATGTGTAATCTAATAGGCTAGGGAAAGAAAGAACCCAGGTGATGTGTGAGTCCTGCCAAGAAGTGCAGTGTTGGACATGAGTGTTGGGTGAACAGGGCATCTGTGTCTTTAGATGGGCATCCTGTGTTAGAACACTGAAGCTGACATTTTCCTCAAATACCAGGTACTTGTTAACATGTTTTGTTTTAGAAAATGGGTACCAGAACCTTGGCATTCCTCAAAAAGTGGAGAATAGATTTCATGCCTCAAAGGGACCCTCTTTTCTAGCCTGTGCTGAACTCCTCTGAGCCTCCCCACCTCATTGCCCAACCTCCAACTCTTTAAGACACCAGCCTGACACTATTTGTGTCCATAATAGATGAAGAGGAGTGGCAACTCCATTCTCAGTCACAAAACTGAAAATTTCCATTGAAATCTTCTGAGGTAGAATCTGATCTCAGACACAATTTCCTTTGTTCACATTTCTATGTTGCATACTGAAGTGATCGATTTTTTTATACTAGACATACAGAAAAGATGTGACAAACAGAGCACAAGGATACACAAATTCTTATTTTATTAACACTGCAAATTCCACTTCCTTAGAATTTCCAGTTTTTTTTCCTGGTACCAGAATAAAGACAGTGAAGGGACTTTTGGTGGCATTCCCTTTGCTTAATGAAGCTTGGAGTTCTGGGCAAGTGCCTTGAACTGCCGTTATTATCCGCATGAGTGAGTAAGGGCTGAGGGTCCAGATCTGTGCGAAGAGTTTTATTGCAAATAGGCACATTGATCATTCATAATCAGACCTACCAGGTCAGCAGTACTGCAGAGCCAGTGGGCTCTGAAAAAGCTGACCAAGGAAGCAAGAGTGCTCATAGATTAACATCACAGTCGAGCAGAACAAGAACTTCCCTTCTTCCATGGTGGGCTGTCCTGCTTTGATCTGATGGAAAGGGAAAGAAGCAAACATCTGAATTGCATTCTATACATCCAGCCACCAACCCTCTGTCTGCGGGCTCTCTGTGCTTCCAGAACCAGCTTCTGTGAAGAGCGCATTGCCTTGGTGTAAGTGTGTGCTTTGTGTCTCCATGTCATACTAGAGAGTTGTACATCTGCTTCTTTGTCGAAACCTCTTCTTCAGATTTCCCAGTCCCCTTCTTTGGTCACATTCGGGAAAGAGCATGCACAGGAGACAGCCATTTGAAGCTTCAGTGTGCTTGTGAAAACAAATATCCTTTCGTTCATCATTTGGAACGTAGTTTTGAATAAACCCACATCTCATTTAAAGATTCAGCTTTGTGCGAATTGCTGTACTTGTGAAAGCCTTGTGAACATACCACTGTCAGGATCTATCAGGGAGGACCTTCCTTCACAGCCATGTCTGTGAAGGATTGATTACCAGCACAATGACCCAGAGACAAAGAAAATATGAGTGATGCCTTCCAGGTTACAAATGGGAAGACCTGGAAATACATGTGTTCTAGTTTTTATGTCTCCCAGTTCTTCCCCAAAGAGTGACAAAAGTAAGGAGGTAGTCTTTCCCAAATTCCACAACTAAACTGGCAGGATTGTAGTATTGAGCAGAGCCTGATATCAAAGAGCAGTATTTGTTAGGTTGACAGCATATGCTGAGGATGCCTTAATTTGATGTCCTGTGCTCATATGTTAAAATGATGCTGCTAGGTCACTGTACTTTGGATATGATTTGTGAATTTGCAATGAGATATCCATACATGACCACTCAATTGGTCTTGGCACCAATGACAAGGGATGTTACATGGTTGGAAAGAGTGAGGGGTTTACTGGCACATGTGAATGATGACTCCCTGAGTTTGTTGGTACCACCTACTGATTAGCTATGGTAGCTGGGGGTTGAGAAGTGAAATAGGACCAGTTTGTCAATCACTTCTTCAGATTCTTGATTCTGACAATGATTGGAATTAAGTGACACCATGATTCCTCTATCACAGTGAGAAATAGGGAAGAATTTCTATTCTAAAGTAACCAAATGTATTCACCTTATATATGAAAGTAGTTCTTGTTTTTTTCCATATTGTTAGACATGCAAGATTGTGCTAAAACCACCAAAGCCTAGGAAGCTGTGATTATTGATCTGTACTTAGTCAATACATAAGACACTAGTAATTTTATATGAGCTATTAATTAAAGACCCTTGAATTTTAGAAATAAAATAGATTTTATAGCTTAATCATTCATTCCATAACTAAGTAATCTTAATGAATGATTATAGCTTAATCATTCATTCCATAACTAAGACTGAGACTGGATAGGTATATGCATATATTTTAGCCACTGCAACAACCACAAAAACGTTAAAGATAGATAGATATAGAAAGTAAGGTGAGGTATTAAAACAGCATTTTGGAGGCTGGAGAGATGACTTAGCAGCTAAGAACACTGGCTGCTCTTGAAGAGGACCCAGGTTTGATTCTTAGCACCCACATGGCAGCTAACAGCCATCTGTAAGTCCAGTTTCAGGGGATATGACACCCTCTTCTCACTTCTGTGAGCATTGCATGACATAGGTGCACTTACATACATGCAGGCAATACAGTCATACATACACAAAAATTAAATGAAATATTAAAAATGGCATTTTAAAGTTTAATGGTTAGTACAATAAAGGTAGAGAAAGAAAAACTAAATGAGAAAATGCAAAACAACAGGAAAACAGATTGCACTGCAATGACATCAATAATTATATTAAACATTAAAATTTTGATTTGGCATTTCTCTTTATTGAATTCCATTTTCATATCCTATATTGACTTCCTTATTTAATCCAGAGGCTTGTTTCTGTTCTCCTGGAATTCACTCAAGAGTTTGTGTTGCCTTTGGTCTCTTCAAACACACTTAGGCACTTTTGGACTCCTTGTTTGGGGTTTATCTAATTCATTCTCATTGGAGGCCACTGGTAGCTCTTAACCACTCAGACATTTCTCCAGCCCCATCACTCATTCTTTACACTATATTTTAATGCATATTTCATTAATTTCTGCCCTGATTTTGATGATCTCTTCTTAGCTATTGTTTTGGGATGCTGCTTGTTTTTCCAAAAGCCTTCAGGTACATCATTAAGTTATTAATATGAGATGGCTCTAATTTTTTGATATAGGCACTTAGTGATATAAACTTTCCTCTTAGGACTTCCCTCAATGTGCTACATAGATTTTGGTATGTTGCGTATTCAGCTTCGTTCAATTCTAAAAATTTAAAATCTTCTTGATGTCTGCCTTTACCCATTTTTCATTCAGTATGTTTAGTTTCCATGAGTTTGTATACTTTCTGCAGTTTCTGCCGCTATTGATATCCAACTTTATTCCTTTGTATTCAGACAAAATATAGGTTATTTCATTTTTCGTAACTTTGTTGAGACTTGCTTTGTGTTCTAATAGATGGTCAGTTTTGGGGAGAGTTCCATGTGCTTCTGAGAAGAAGGTGTATTCTTTAGTGTTTGGATAGATTGTTCAGTGAATGTCCATTAGTTCCATTTGACTTATGCTGTCATTTAATCAAGAATTTTTTATTTTTTGTCTGGATGATTTGTCTATTGGTGAAAGTGTGGAACTGAAGTCATCCACTATCACAGTGTTGTGGTCAATTTGTAGTTTTAGGTGTAATGGTATTTCTTTTATGAAATTGGGTGCCCCTCAAAACAGAACACTGTTACTTAAAGTTGATGCCCAGCCTGGCCATTTGGAAGGGAGTGGCTAGTAGGCAGGAGCTATGCCATTTATATTTCTTTTTGTTTGGTTGGGTTTTTGAGAAAGGCTCTCCCTGCAGCCTCTTCTGGCCTGGAACTTGCTATGTAGACCACAGATCTGCCTGCCATTTCCCCCAGAGTGCTCAGATTAAAGGCATAGGCACTATGCTTGACCCTTACATTGCTTTTAAACATCTTTTTCTTTCTTGTTTAAAATAATGTAACACTAAAAGTAAAGCTTTAAAATTACAACACAAGGAAAATGGTGTTATCTACTAAATGCGGACCAAAGGCAAAAGAATTGTCATATTAATTTAATTGGCCAGTGTATCATCCTACATCTGGTATTAGTGTTAATCTTGCATTTGAAGCATGTTATTAAGCAGTATAACTTCTGAAGTACTTTTCTAGTATCAATTTTTATTATATTTATATAATCTGCCTATTAATCCATTTAAGACTGTCTTTAGTAAGCTACTCTCCTTCCTGAGCATATTAGTTAAAAATCCACTACACTTTAAAAAATTTTTTTTGTTTATTATGTGTATGAGTGTATTGCTTGCATGTAAGTGCACCTGTGTCATGCAATGCCCATGGAGGTCAGAAGAGGGCATTGGATCCCCTGGAACTGGAATTATAGATGGTTGTTAGCCACCATGTGGGTGCTAGAAATTGAACCTGGGTCCTCTGTAAGAGCAGTCAGTGCTCTTAACCGCTGAGCCATCTCTCCAGCCCCCGAAACCCACTTCACTTTTAAGTGCTATCTATAGTACTTTGGTGCCCCTGGGTTTTTTATTTCACTGAGTTAATTGCTGATTTCAAGTTTTACATCAGTTTGGGTTTTCTTCAGAAATCCCATTTGTTTATTAATATGGTGCATATTTAGGATTGTGATAGCCTCTGTGACTTTTTCTTTTAATAAATATGTAATGTTCTTTTAAAAAATCTCTTCTTCTTATTGTGTGTTTGAAGTCTATTTTGTCAGATATTAAAATAGCTACACCGGCTTGTTTCTTTGTTCCATTTGTTTGGAATACCTTCTTGCATCTTTTTACCCTAAGCTGATGTATATTATTAGTGGTGAAGTGTGATTCTTGGAGACAGCAAGAATTCTACTCTGATCTGATAGCCTATGTTTCTTTATTGGGGAAATGAGACTGTTATTATTGAAAGCCATTATCGAACAACTTGCACTAATTCCTGTTGTTTGTTCTTTTATGAGATCACTTTGATTAACTGTTCTGGAATTGTTGATCATTCCCTGTGCTCCCTTGGCTGTGTTTAACCTTCTCTTTAGGCCAAAATATCACTTCCCATATCCTCTACAGAACTGGTTTAGTGGCTATAAATGTTTTTGTTATGGAAAGTCTTTCTTTCTTCTTCGATTACAACTAATAGTTTTGCTGTTTATAATAGCCTGTGCTGGCATCTGCAGTCTTTAAGTCAAAGTCTCCATTGAAAAGTCAGGTGTTATTCTCATGGGCCTGCCTTTATGGAGATTTGGTCTTTCTCTTTTGCAGCTTTCAAGACCCTTCCTTTGTTTTGTATATTTAGTGTTCTGATTATTATATGACATGGGGAGTTTTGCTTATTTGATGTTCTATATATCTCTTGCATCTTGATAGGCATCTCTTAACTTAGGTTTGGGAATTTTTCTTAAATGATTTTGTTGAAATTATTTTCTGTGCCTTTGACCCAAGCTTCTTCTCCCTCTTCTATAACTATCATTTGTAGGTTTTGTCTTTTATAGTGTCTCAGAGTTTCTGGGTGTTCTGTTCCTAGGTTGTTTTATTTTGTCTAGTGATTTTTCATTTTCTGTGACTTACTCAATTCCTTTATGTTGTCTTCAGGCTTTGATATTTGCTCCTCTGCTTGATCCATTCTATTGGTGAGGCTTCCACTGAATTTTTCATATCATTGAGTTAATTTCTGATTTCAAGTTTTACAACAGTTTGGATTTTCTTCAGATCCTATTTGTTCATTAAATTATATCATTGTATCTTGAATTAAAAAAAATTCATTCCGTTGTTTGTGTTTTTTTAATCTTTGTTTCAGAATTTATGCATATCTTTTTAGGTACCTTGAATATATTTATAATTGCTATTTTGAAATAATTGTCTTGTTCATCAAGTAAGTTGATTTTCTCAGGGAACCTTATGATGGGAGGTACTAATTTTGAGAGGAGACATATTACTTGTTTATTCATGCTGTGTTTCTGCGATGGGACCTAGGCATCTGGATTTAGGTCATTGTTGGTGTTTCTTGATATAGATATTTGGTTTCACCTTTGTTGAGTGGGTATTTGAATCTTTGTTGCTATTACCCCAACTTATCATATTGTGGACCAGCTAAATGGTACTTAAGGTTCAATCTTGGGGCAACTCTGTGTTGATGTGCTGCAAATAGGGGCTCAAAAGTGGTCCAAATATAGCTAGGGAGGGATATGTGCCCTTCTGAGCCCAGGAGAAAGCCTGTAATGTTAGAAGATTTTTGCTGCCTATCTTCAGAAGTTTATGGAGGGCTCACCAGGTGGTTTTCCCATGGCAGGGGCGGGGGTCACAGTAGGAATGAGCGAGTGAGGATATCACACTGACCTCAGTTGGACATGAGTGGGATGAAGTCCAGGCTGTGGGTTTGTACCTTGGGTAGAGGTTTCAGGGTGCCTCACTTTACCTGGGGAGCATGTTAGGTGGGGTTGGTGGGCAAATAGACTGTCTCTGGGGGTCTGTAGCTGTGGTGGTGGGGGCAGGTGGTTCCAGGGCTGTTGGGTGGGGTGGTTGGTGAGCTGGAAGGACAGGTTTTGGGACTGCCTATATATGGTCAGGACTACAAGACACCATGTAGGACTCAGGTCTCAAGGTGAATGGGTGGCTGGGGAGTGGGGAGGATGGGCTCCTGCTTCCCTGGGATCAGGGCACACTAGTGGGTCCCAGTGGCACAGTATGTTATTGCGATTCTTTTCTCTATGTTTGTAAGAGGATTGCTATTTATAGTCTTGGTTTTATTTTCAGATGTAATTTTCCCGTATAAATATAATGCACTTTGCATAGGAAGAGAAGCAAATCTGGGGCCTTGGTGCTCATCATTAAGTCTACATTTATGTTGTTCTTCTGTGATTCACTATAATTGCAATGCTTAGTAAAGGAAGCTCACTCACTTAAAATTCGTAAATCTGACTCTTCTTGAATATTCTTTTCTTAACTTTTAATTTTTTTATTTTTGAGAATTTCATATGAATATTGTCTTTGCATTATTTCTACTCTCCCAGTCACCCACCAAATCCCATGTTGCCTACTCCCTCTCAATTACCTTTCCTCTTCTTTGATTATTATTGTTTATATATTTATATATCATAAATAATATGCATTGTGTTCATTTAGTGGTGTTCCTGTGTACTTGTGTTTAGGGCTGCCAATTTGGGATTACATAACCTCTCCAGGAGCTAGTCACTGGAAAAAACTGATTCTCTCTCCTTTAGCTTCCACGGATTGCCTGTAGCTCTTCATTACCTGTCCTCTTCTTTGATTATTATTGTTTATATTTTTATATATCATAAATAATATGCATTGTGTTCATTTAGTGGTGTTCCTGTGTACTTGTGTTTAGGGCTGCCAATTTGGGATTACATAACCTCTCCAGGAGCTAGTCACTGGAAAAAACTGATTCTCTCTCCTTTAGCTTCCACGGATTGCCTGTAGCTCTTCATCTTGAGGTGGGACCTTGTGAAATTTCCCTCCTCCACCTTGACATGTCAATTGATAAACCCAATATTCTTAAAGAAAAAATTTAAAAATATATCATTTATTTATTTGTATCTATATCTCCATCTAATTATTTTCTTATTGCTCTAGTTTGTTTTTCCATTGCTGTGACAAAACACTCTGACCAATACCAGTTTGGGGAGGAAAGGGTTTATTTGTCTCTTGGGTCACAGTTCATCAGGGAACCCAAGGTAGGAACTCAGGGCAGGAACCTGGAGTGAGGAGCTGAAGCACAGACCATGGAGGAATGCTGCTTACTGGCTTGCTCCCCTGGTCCCTGCTCAACCTGCTTTCTTATACAATATAGGCCCATGTACCCAGGTGTGGCACCGCCCACAGTGGGCTGGGCCCTGCCACATCACTCAATAAGAAGATGCCCCTCAGACATGGCTACAGGCCAGTCACGGAGGCAATTGCCCAATTGAGGCTCCCTCAACCCAGGTGTGTCAAGTTGACAACTAAAGCTATGCAGCACACCTATTATCAGGCAAAGTATATGGTACTCATAATTTGTCTTGTTTAAAATAAAATTAAACATTCTCTTTTGAAAGATTTCTTTTTCTTTAAAAGCAATTTTTAAATTATAATCCTTTTTTCATTTAAGACATGAAGTTCTTACTCTTTTGTTGTATTTTTATTGAATTTCAAATAGAATTTGTAAGATGTAGCTTTATAAAAATATGAAAGAATGTTTTGTATTTGCTTACTGCATGTAACTATGATATAGTTCACCGTTTTTCACTCTAGTAGTTGAAATAAGTAAATAATTTACTGCCACTAACAGCTATAAAAGTGACACAATGAGGAGTTCTCAAAAAGTTTGAGATTAGTTATTTAAACACTTTGCTTTGTGTGTGAATTATAATCATCACAGAAATAGGTAAGCGATATATACAAGTAATTACTATACTCTACAGTATTTTATTTATGAAACACTAAAGAATATGGCTATATATTTGTAATTAAGTTACTGATTGAATGCTGTGTAAATAGTAATCTATTATCTGAATGCTACCTAAATGATAGGTATTTGAAAGAATTATATAGAAACAATCCAACCTCATCTTTAGAAAGTCATTTGATATATTTTTTCTTCCATATCACTGACTATCATTATGCTGTAGACAGGACTGCAAGAGCACATGATTCATCTTTAAAAAACCTTTCATTAGGTAATATGTTCATTGTTCTGACTTTGGGATTTGATCTGACAATTCAAGGTACTACTTTGTAAATTTTTTGCTGGGCCTACATACCTTTTTTGAGTAACAATATTATTTTTGAAATTTGGCTTTTATATTCATATTTTAATAATTATAAATATTAAACTATTATGACAAAATTATTACTGATACTCAAACAATTATTTCTTGCTCTTCTCTTTCCAAATACTAGTGAGTGGCATTGTAAACTACCAAATATTCCTAGCTTTCTTCCTTCTGCGGGCAGAGTAAGAGTGCACTCACCTGCCCCGTTTTCAATTAAGCACAAGCCTGTGAACTGTTCTAGTTAAGTCACGTTACTTCCTTTTGTAAAGCCTAAGAATCTGTGCATGACTTGCCATGCTACCTTCTCTGCACTATAAAAATCTTAAAAGTATGCAGTTAGATTAAATTTCTATTATTAAGTCCTTGTGAGACTGTGATCAACTATGATGAAACTGTTAGATTAACAAACCAATTATAAGCCCATGTTGGAAATGAAATATGTTTTTATGTGACAAGCCATGAGATTTTTTTTTGCTACAGTGTATCCTACTTTATTTGGACAAATAAAAAATTGTATTCAAAAGGAAATTGCAAAATATGTAATTAGTATAGCTCTTCGGTGGGAGGCAGAGAAAAAAATATTTTGGGGTTCTGAGTCATAACCTGTGTCAGTCAATGGTCATGCATTGTTGAAAATTATTAGTGAAAAGGATGTGAAAACAAAATGATTATCTGATAAATCTGTAGCTCTAAGGAAGAGGTTAAAAAGTTTCAGTAGTGTACGTTGGTTGATGCTGGGTACATTGACCTGAAACTATAAAATAAAGAACAACAGAAGCTTACAGGAATGAACTGGAGCAGAATACATGCTTACCTTATGACAGGAGCAGAAAGGCAGCTCTTTCTCAGCTCCAACTCGTAAAACATAAAGCTGAGAAAGATTTTGAATCACAAGAACAAGTTTCATCTCAGCCTGATGACTACAGTCAAATTAAACTTGGCAAATAGCCAAGGGGATTTTTTTAGAACCTTTGATTGTATCAAGATGTCAGCAATCAAGGACATGAGGGCCTGTTTATATTTAAACATGGTACTGATATTGCTTCCACCGTGAGTCAAGACGCCTAACTGTAGACATTCAGAGGACTATGAATCAGCACAAAATGACTGGCACTGAATATCTGGGGATCCCAAAAGTAAACAATGATGTAATCTATTGTATGAACAGTTTTGGCAAGAAACCACCTTTGTGTGATTTTCTATAAAGTGCCCTTGAGACCAAGAACACGTGTTCTCACCTGGTATCTGTCTGCCCAGTGGCCTGTGTGCCTTTGCTTGGAATAAAGTATGTCTCATTTGCTAGCAGCTCTGCGAATCTTCTTTAATCTCCCAGATCCTCATGACCCTCCATTTCTGGTTCCCAAACTCAGCCTCCACAGATGTCTTAAAGAAAGTTTCAACTGAGGACAGGTATCTTTTCATCATTTATAATGGACACAATAGTAGCGGTGTGTGGCATTTCCATCAAAGTTTTGAAAAATCAAAATGCCAATAATTGCTGAAAATATAATCAAGCAAAGAAACAGCAATTTTAAGAAACAGACATTAAAAAGAACTGTGAGGATGGCACTTGACAGTGACTGAAATATAATAGATGAAAATATTTACTGTTTTTTTTTTCTCTGAAATTTATTAAAGTAGTAGAAAAGTGTGGCTTGTTGCTATTGAAGACTTTTGGACACATAACCTGATTGATTATCTGATTGACTATCACTTTAAACATCTTAACATCATTCATCCTAAGCTTGAAGAAAATTCATAATACAATCTTTATCATTAAGGATTTTCTGTTGACACCTTTGCATTTCTAGGTATCCTGCAAGGGAGCTGGAATGATGTTAATCTTTACTTTGCATTATAAAATTTATGAATTATATATCAATTGAGCCAGAGAGTTTTTAACAACTGGTATAATTTGTATATTGGATACTTCATGCATATTGGCAATAACTGCTGAGCATTTTTAAAGTGTTCAATAGATATGTCTTATTAATAAAGACTACTATAATTTTCAATCAACTTAAAATTATCTTCAGCACATCGGCTTAATTTCAAGTTAGTATTCACATTTTCTTTATTCTGTTTTAATATTTGAAAAAGGAACTGTTTACATTATAATGCAGGTTAAATTTTATTTCAGAGGTTACACAGCTGCTAATCCAAAGCTCTAGCTTGTTGGTCCTAGAAAGCAAGTCCTTTATAACAATTGTGATAGTTAAATAGTACTTCAACTCTTAAAGTAGGCCTAGTATAATCAAAGGCTAAGGCCTCATGCACTAACAAACAGAACATGTCTTTACAAAAATGTGCTTATGTGGTCTATTTAAAAAAGGTAGTATAAGGAATTTAAAAATGGTCTCACTTTGAGAATTCCCATTCTGAGCAATATAACCATAGTGAGCAAAATGAAAGGCCATGGCTGCCTTTGTTCCCACTCCTTTCCTCTTACCTTGCTCCCCCCCCTTTTTTTAGCTTCTTCCTCTTATTTTTGTTCTTTCTCTTGTTCTTGTTTTAGTTCTCCCACCAATTCTTTTCAGTGATTAAAAAATCAAAGATAATTGGCAAATAGAATAGTGGCACTAATTGTATAATTAATAAAATTGGATCTATAATTATTCCACACAGAACTATGGCCATAGACGTTTAAGACAAAAATGTGCCCATAGTAATTGTGTAATATGAAAACCTCTTCCATGAAGAACAGAAGATTTTCATGTCAAATGGAGCCATGGGCCTAGTAATGTAAGTCCAAGAAAATGTAGGCTAATTATTGAATTTTATGTTTCTGAAATGCTTTTACAAACTCACATACCTATGCCTGATAGTGAGCACTATGATTTATAGATTATTAGGTAGCCCTTGACCTTAATAAAAGCAATAAAATTGTTATGGCTTCTTTTGTGCTAACCAGAAAGTCTCCAAGTAACAATTAATGAACTCAAAGTCCATTAAAATTTATAAGGCAAGATACGGTCCTGTGGATGTGGAGTTGGGTGAGAATACTGTCAGAGTCAGTAAAGGTTGGTACAATTTTGTTTAAATGATGCAGTTACAAAAACAGTTCTTCAACAGAGACCAGCAAAAGTAAGAGTGGTTGGTAACCAAAGGCAAACGTCAAAAGATGTTCAAATTGTATGCCAGGCATGGTGGCACACATATAGCTGAAATCCCCAGAATTTTGGAGGTTAAGGTAGGAGGTTCACAAGTTCGAGGTCAGCTTGCATTACATGTAGAGTTCCAGGTTAACCTGGGCTACATGGCATGACTCTGTCTTATAAAGTCTAAAAAGAAACCAAGCAAGCAAATGAAGAAATGAAGAAAACAGGTAATGTTTAAATTGGCCAATATTATAAAATGCTGACTTTGTTCCATAATAGACAGAAGGGAGAAACAACCCAAATGTCGATCAACTGATGAACAAGCAAAATTCAGTGTATCCCTGCAATATATTACTCAGCCACAAAAGATATAAAGAACTGACATTTTTGCTACAGCAGAGATAGTCATTGAAAATATCCAAATTCAAAGAAGACAGAAAAATCTCATAAATTGTATGACTCCTTTTTTTTTCTTTTAGTCTTTTTGAGACAGGGTCTCCCTGTAGCCCCATTTGTCCTGGAACTCGCTATGTCGACCAGGCTGGCCTTGAACTCACAGAGATCTGCTTGCCTCTGCCCCGCCCCACCCCGAGTGCTGGATTTAAAAGCCTGTGCCACCACACCCAGCTTATAACTCCTTTTATATGAATAGCTTCAAAAAGGCAAAACCATAGGAACTGAAAATTGATGAATAATTATCAAAGCTAAGGTAGAGGAGGGTAATTAGGAGTGACTGCTAATGTGTGTGTGGCTTCCTTTTTAGGGATGATGAAAAGGCCCTAAAATTAGGTAGTGGAGATGGTTGCAAGTACCTATAAATATATTTAAAACTACTGATTGTGCATTTTGAAAAGGAAAAATTGGATGAGTGAAAGAGAAGGATGAATATGAATGCTTGTTGGTTGGCTGTACCATCAGCCATGATCTGGAGGCGACTCTCTTTTGATCTCTTGTTCCAGACATCACTTTCTCTAGTTTCGAAGGTTATTTTGTTTATTTTCTTCTGTTTTAAAAGAAATACTGCACTAAGGAAGCAGCTCAGTTGGAAGAGGACTCACCTAGGATGCACAAAACCCTGGGTTTTGTCACCAGCACCCATATAAACCAGGCATAGAGAAAGAAGGATCAGGAGTTCAAGACTAGCCTTAGTCACATAGCAAATTTAGGGACAGCCTGTCCGAAAAATAAAATGCTGATGTAATTATGGTAAGATTATACCATTGAAGTAAATCTTGTGAGAGGCAGAAATAAAACTCTGAACTCTACTTATTTGCTGAAAGCAGGGAGCAGACAGGATATAGTAGAAACTTGGGGGGGCATTGAAAAATTCAAAACAATGACATAACTGGGGAATATATTCAGAATGAAGCATAGAAGATAGAGCAAAGTGAAGAAAACCCGAGAGAATCATGCTGGTTGGAGCTGTAAGTGACTGAATTAGGATGAATATCTCTGCCCCAGATTTGAAGAATGGTACTGATTCACACAGAAACTAGCCACCTTCCCAACACTGTATTGCAGTTGAAGTACTAAAGATTCATGAAAACCTATTAGAACAAAAATGAGACAAACACACAGAAGTAATTATTGAAACTGCAGACCTGATAGGAAATGGAAAAATATATGTAAAGATGGAGCATTCAAGTCTGACATATAAAATACAATTAAAAACAATCTTGTGACTAGGGTAAGAGATCATCCCACTCCATGTCAGTGGGGGATCTTGGAAGGGTTTCTTCTTTTATTGAATCAAAAGTTGAATGCACAAAGAAAGAACTATTGCATATGATAACACATTTCTAACAGCATATCAAAAACCTCCCAGTTAAATGGAACTACAAATCAAAATTTGAAGCATAAAAACGAACCTAATGCTACGAAATAGCCACAAAAATCATCCAAGAAAATTCACTCACAAGAAAATAGAAAATTCGAACCCACCAGTCTCTCTCCTGGGTAAATACATTGGTGCCCACCGTGCCTTGACTCCACCAAACTCATTCACCCTCCCACCTCCCCCACCCTGTCTCTACTAGCCTGGATAC
This sequence comes from Nannospalax galili, assembly GCF_000622305.1. Lineage (NCBI taxonomy): Eukaryota > Metazoa > Chordata > Mammalia > Rodentia > Spalacidae > Nannospalax > Nannospalax galili. The sequence continues at coordinate 1,699,361 of NW_008347189.1, forward strand.
TGGCCCAGTTCTTGACTTGGCACCCCAGACACTGGGGCTGACGGATTGGCTCATAGCCACCACTGCTTCCTGATCCTTTGCATCTAGACCAACCCAGTTCCTTCTCCTGGTCCCCAGGAGCCCTCTGGGCCTGGTCCCGCCCTCACCTCTCTTTGCTTCCCTGGGCTGCGCAACCTGCCAGCCTCTCTCCTAGGTAAGTCCAGCAGCAGCCACCATGCCTTGACTTCACCAGCCTCATTCACCCTCCCAGCTCCCCCACCCCATCTCTCCTCCTAGCCTCCATCCCTTGTCTTGGCACCCCAGACACCTGGGGAACCAACACTGCTTCCTGATCCCTTGCATCCAGACCAACCCAGTTCCTTCTCGAGGTCCCCAAGAGCCCTCTGGCCTGGTCCTGCCCTCACCTCCCTTTGCTTCCCTGGGTAGCAATGGCCACCAGCTGCCCGAGACCAGCATTTTCCTGGGCACTGCTCCGAAGCAGTCCAGACCCCAAATTCCTGAGGACAGCAGCTTTCCTGGAGGGATCCAGACCTCAGGAGAAAGCCTGAGAGCATCTGATCCTTATCTGACTTGGGACTCTGTGGGAACTCCTGAAGACAAAAGCAATTTGGCCACTCCAAAATAAAATCAAAAGAGAGACCTGGAAGCCTAGACCAAACAGCTTTTCATGCCCAACAAGTAAACCACAAAGTCACATGAAGTTTGCAAAAAGAAGCAGACCTAAACTTGAAGGTTTGAGTCTCACACAAGAATCAGAAACTACAAAAGAAATTCACATGTCAAAGTCACAGAGAAAAAATAACAACATGAAAAACCAAGATAATATATCCCCATCAAGTACCAATAGTTCTCTAGAGGACTACAATGAGAACATCCTAGAGATAACATGGGACTTGGTACTCAACAGAACAATTATAAACATGATAAAAGAATTCAGTGAATTTAAAGAACACACAAATCAAAGAACTGAAGGAAGATAGGGATAAACTTCTGAATGAATTCAGAAAAGAGCTAGAAATAATGAAGATTACTCAGGTTGAAATGAAGAAGGAAGTGAAAAACTCAGTAAGCCAATTAGAAACGACAGGAGAGAGCTTCACCAATAGAATGAATGAAATGGAAAACAGATTATCAAGTTTGGAAGATAGAGTGGACAAACTAGACCACTCCAGCAAAGATTATGAAAAATTCAAGAAAACGCAAGAATGGAATATGCAAGAATTGTGTGGCACTATAAAAAGACTAAACTTACAAATTATAGGCATACAGGAAGGAGAAGAACCCCAAGATAGAGCTTCACCAATAGAATGAATGAAATGGAAAACAGATTATCAAGTTTGGAAGATAGAGTGGACAAACTAGACCACTCCAGCAAAGATTATGAAAAATTCAAGAAAACGCAAGAATGGAATATGCAAGAATTGTGTGGCACTATAAAAAGACTAAACTTACAAATTATAGGCATACAGGAAGGAGAAGAACCCCAAGATAATGGTATGGACCAGATCTTCAACAGAATTGTAGAAGAAAATTTCCCAAAATTAAAGGAAGACATGCCCATACAAATATAAGAAGCATATAAAACACCAACTAGACAGGACCAGAAAAGAAACTCTTTACAGACATCATAGTAAAAATACTACACGTACAGAATGAAGAGACAATACTGAAAGCTGCAAAAGAGAAACAAGTCACATATAAAGGAAAACCCATTAGGATTACAGCTGACTTTTCAGTGTAAACTTTGAAAGCCAGAAGAGCCTGGGCCAAAGTATTCCCAGTTTTAAATGACGACAGATGTCAACCCAGATTACTATACCCAGCCAAAATGTCTATTATAGTTGAAGGGGAAAGAAAAATCTTCCATGACATAAATAGGCTGAAAGAATTCATGTCCACAAAACCAGCCTTTCAGAGAGTTCTTGAAGCAATACAAAGAGCTGAAGAAAGGAACAACCATACCCAAGGGATGACGGAAAGAGATTCAATGAATGTATAACTGTGGAAATGCACAACTATATCAAGAATGTGAACTGAAATAAAAATGACAGGATTCGATATACATCTTTCATTAATAACTTTAAATATCAATGGACTGAACTCACCAGTCAAAAGACACAGACTAGGTAAATGGATGGAGAAACAAAACCCATCTTTTTGTTGTCTGCAAGAAACTCACCTCACTTTCAAGGACAGGCACTACCTTAAAGTGAAAGGATGAAAAAAAATATATACCAAGCGAATAGTACTAAGAAAAAAGCAGGCGTTACAATTCTAATATCTGACAAAATAGACTTTAAACTAAAACTAATCAGAAGAGGTAAAGAGGGCCACTTCATTCTGATCAAAGGAACAATAAACCAAGAAGATATTACAATCATGAACATATATTCACCAAACTCTGGTGTACCCAACTTCATAAAAACAGTACTACAGGACTTTAAAACCCAGATTAATCCCAACTCATTAATAGTAGGGGAATTCAATATCCCATTGTCTCCATCAGATAGGTCAAGAGGACAGCAGGTTAACAGAGAGACCTCTGAATTAAACAATACCATACATCAAATGGACCTAATATATATCTATGAATATTCCACCCAAGCACAAAAGTATATACTTTCTATTCAGTGTCCCATGGAACCTTCTCCAAAACTGACCATGTACTGGGGCACAAAACAAATCTCAACAAATACAAAAAGAGTGAAATAATTCCATGCATTCTATCAGACCACAATGCAATAAAGCTTAAAATAAACACTGGAAGAATCCCCAGTAACCACATGAAAACATGGAGATTAAACAACACACTCCTGAATGATGAATGTGTCAAAAGAGAAATTAAGAAAGAAATAAAAGTATTCTTGGAACTAAATGAAAATGACAATATAACACAACAAAACTTCTGGGACATGCTGAAAGCTATCCTTAGAGGAAAGTTTACAGCTCTAAGTGCCTACATTAAAACATCAGAAAGAATACAAATAAATGATTTAACATTGCAACTCAAGACACTTGAAAAGCAACAACAAATGAAACCCAAACTCAGCATTCAAGAAGAAATAACAAAAATCAAACAGAAAGTAATGAAATTGAAACAAAGAAAACAATACAAAGAATCAATGAATCCAAGAGCTGGTTCTTTGAAAAGATAAACAAGATTGACAGACCACTAGCCCAGTTACCCAAAAGAAAGAAAGAGAACCTCCAAATCAACAAAATCAGAGATGAAAGGGGAAACATCACAACAGACAACAAAAAGATACAGAACATTATAAAGGAATACTTTAACAACCTATATGCTACTAAATTTTAAAACCTAAAAGAAATGGATGGATATGTAAAGGCATGGGAACC
>NW_008347189.1:1703101-1704843 GCF_000622305.1 Nannospalax galili
ACATTTATGTTCAAAGTCCTAGAGGGAATTGGACTGGAAGGAACATACCTCAACATAATTAAAGCCATATATAACAAACCCATGGCCAACATATTCTAAATGGAGAAAAACTGGAAGCATTCCCATTGAAATCAGGAATCAGACAAAGCTGTCCACTATCTCCACTTCTCTCTAACATAGTGCTTTAAATTCTTGCAAGAGCAATAAGACAAGAGAAGGAAATTAAATGGGTAATAATTGGAAAAGAAGAGATCAAATTATCCCTTTTTGTAGATGATATAATATTATATCTAAGAGATGCCAAAAATTCCACCAGAAAACTAGAAATTAACACATTCAGTAAAGTGGCAGGCTACAAAATTAATCTATAAAGTCTGTAGCCTTTCTATATACCAATAACAAGCAATTAGAGAAAGAGTACATGGAAACACTCCCTTTCACAATAGCTCCAAAAAATATCTCAGAATAAACCTGACTAAGGACATTAAAGACCTCTACAATGAAAATTTTAAATCTTAAAGAAAGAGATTGAGGACGACATCAGAAGATAGAAGGACCTCCCATGCTCATGGATTGGAAGAATTAATATTGTGAAAATGACCATCCTACCAAAAGCCATTTATATATTCAATGCAATGCCAATCAAAATCCCCATGGCATTTTTCACAGAATTTGAAAAAAACCTACGAAGATTCATATGGAAGCACAAAAGACCTTGGAGAGCCAAAGCAACCCTGAACACTAACAGCAGTGCTGGGGGGATTACTATACCAGATTTTAAACTGTATTATAGAGCTATAGTCATAAAGACAACATGGTACTGGCACAAAAATAGACTCATAGATCAATGGAACAAAATTGAAGACCCAAATATGAGTACGCGCAATTTCAGCCACCTGATATTTGACAAAGGGGCCAAGAACATTTACTGGATGAAAGACAGCATATTCACCAAATGGTGCTGGCGAAACTGGATCTCCACCTGTAGAAGAATGAAACTAAACCCCTATCTTTCACCATGCACAAAAGTAAATTCCAAATGGATCAAAGACCTCAAATGTAAAGCCTGAAACTCTGAAACTGTTAGAAGAAAGCATTGGGAAAAACCTAAAATATATAGGTGTAGGAAAGGATTTTCTAAACCAGACATCAATTGCCCAGGAAAGAAGGTCAAGAATCAACAAATGGGTCCTCATTAAACTAAAAAGCTTCTGTACAACAAAGGAGGCAACCAGGGAAGTGAAGAGAAAACCCACAGAATGGGAGAAAATCTTCACCAGCGACACATCTGGCAGAGGTTTAATATCCAGAGTATATGATGAACCCAAAAAATCAGGAATCAAGAAAGGAATCAACCCAATTAAAATATGGCTAAGGAGCTGAACAGGGAGTTCTCAAAAGAAGAAATAAAAGTGGCTAAGAAGCATTTTAAAAGATGTTCAACATTACTAGTAATTAGGGAAATGCAAACTAAAACCACTTTAAGATTTCATCTTACTCCAGTCAGACTGGCTAAGATCAAGAGAACAAATGATATCAAATATTGGAGAGGATGTGGGGAAAGGGGAACATTCATCCACTGTTGGTAGGATTGCAAACTTGTTCAACCCCTATGGAAAGCAGTGTGGAGGACTCTTAAAAACTACAAATGAACCTACCATTTGACCCAGTTATACCACTCCTTGGCATATACCCAAAGAACTCATCCTATTGCAGAGACACTTGTACATCCATGTTTGTTG
>NW_008347189.1:1705176-1710527 GCF_000622305.1 Nannospalax galili
AGAAAAAAGAACCTGAAAGAGAAGAACAGTAGGAAACAGGCCTTAATAAGGGAGATATGGATAAAAATTGGGTTAGTTTAAGGAGGGGGGAAGGGTATACAAGGAACCTAGGGGATAAAGGGAAAGAAGGAGCTCAAGAGAGGTAGGACCATAGGAGAAGGGTATTATTAAGGGAGAAAGGGAAAAATGGGGGCACCTTAATTGGGGAAACCATGATGGAGGGGCTAGACAATGTGAGAGATAAATAATGCTTAGGTAGTTTTAAAAACCAGAGGGAACCATATCAGTCCAACAACCTTCTGACAAATTATACACAGTAGATCAAGAAATATATGTCTAGGCAAGGTTTATCTGAGAAAAATTGGTCTTTTCCCAAGATTTATCTATATGGCACATGATAATTAAAAGTACCAGACTGGTGGAACTAACCTTCTTGGATGTTTAACAGACATACTTTGAGGCCTATACTAATATGGTCAGAGGGACATAAAGGACAGTTTTTGTGCCTTGTCCTCCTAGGTCGACTAGTTCCACTGGACTATGAGCATCTCTCAAAATGTCCTGTAACTGTGGTGAGTCACCTGTCCTGTTGATCAAGGAGGCCATGGAGACCCCACAAGATGGGCTTGAACCAGTGTCCAGTCTACAAAGAAGAGTGTCAACACAGAGTAATAATTTCCTCCATGCTTCCAAGTAAAGCTAGCCATGGTTGAGTAGGATCTTTGTCTTATCTTCACATAGATGGAACTGGTAAAAGAAAGGAGCCAGGGACTTCTCCCAAGCCCATGTGACCCCTGAGGAATGGGGTCCTCAAATGGCCTTAAAAGTAAAAATAAATTAGTTTATCTGGGCCAGCTGTATGGTCTTAAACACCCAAAATGAAAGTATAACCAAAGATTAAAGGGGCCAATATAATTTTTTTAGAGTTCATATATTTAACTAAAGGCTATATAAGAACAAACAATGCCAGAGAGGAGATACCTTCTTTTGAGTTGTTGGCCAGGGTGGCCCAAGAGACTCCCAGATAGTAACCCAGCATAGAACTCGGAAAATGAACAGCAGACAGCAATCTTATCTAAAGGAATATTGACAACTGATTCAACTGATTGCTGCTAGATGAGGAACAGCTGACCTTCCTAACACCAAGACCTCTAGATAGGCTGACTAGATTCACCGATGGACAAGTGCTGGGGAATGGCTGGGGGTGCTGACAACATAGCTGTCACAGGGAAGACAGAGTAGAAAGGGCTCTAGTGGAGGGGGAGTATGGGAGGTGCCATCTGGGAAGCGCGTGTTTAGACGAATAAAATTGGGATATTTTGTGTGATATTCACACACAAAAAATCAACAAATTTAAAAAATGAGTTATATTTGAGCAGGAAGCATAAAAATTGACATCATATTTAGTAGTAGATGTGATAAACATTACCATTGAAATATACCCAATGACTTTGTATCCATACAGAGGTGCCAAGGATCTGAGTGCAACCAACCATGACTAATAATAATCTGATTCATATAGATTAGAGATGCATTTGCCAACATCTAAGTCTTATTAGCAAAACAATGAGTATTTCTGTAAGAAACAGTATATTTTAAAATGAAATGGAGATCTTTTTTAAAGGTTAAAAACTCATTCAATTTTATGTCTTACAGGGTTTATACTGAACTTAATATTGTATTACTCTATTAATTCAGCTGTGAACCTAAAAATTTTATAGCCACTTTAGGAAGAGATATATCTTTGCTCTGGAAATTGTTATTGAGTATGTTAAAGCTGTAATGAAATGCTTCTTCTAAAATATAAAAAATATCAAAAAAAGAAAATAGAAAATTCATTGTATATGGTTCTGTGTAAAGGCATCTTATTTTAAACTTAAGTATGCTTAATAGTGTGAAGGGTAATTGAAAGAATAATATTCATAAAATCAGAAAGGGGTGATATAAAAACCATAATGTATCAGATTAGAGCAGTTAAATATGGACAAATACATATTAGGAATCTTGGAACTGAAAAGACACAGTAGCTGTAATAGTCTTTTCAGCAGATGGAATAAATGCCATCCTTGGCTCAACCTAAAAGAGCATTAATACATTTCAGCAAAATAATGAGGAACTGACAGGGAATAGAACATGAATGAAATGCAATTTGGATAGCTTGATAGATCTATCAAAGACAGGGAAGTTAGTGTATGAATAATTAAGAACTATTCAGATAGTATTTAAAACTAAAGGGGGCATAGGTGAGTCTGTACCATGTGCACTCAGACTACCAAGCAGAATAAATAAAACTTGATTCATACCTACTTATGTCTTAGTAAAACTGCAACATGTCAAGAATGCATAGAATCATCTTAAAGTGATTGGACAAAGAATTCTTGGAGAAGAAAGTCAGATTGATAGCAGACGTTTCATTAGCAGAAATTGGTTCTGGTGGTTAATGAAATGTACATTCAAAGTGTCAAAGGATAAAACTGCAAACAGAATTCTGTATACATCAAGTAGAGGAAAAAAATAAGGAGTTAACAAGCTGTTGTTTGCTCAAATGACACAATCAGCAAGAAGTTAAGTAAGAGCAGATGACAGTGCCTGAGCAAAAGACTAAAATCCTGGAAGTGAAGCAGGTAAACATAAAAGGCAATTAAAGACACAAACTTTAGCTATGTTTAAACATAAAATAAGTTATTTTGGAAAAAATTAATGGGGGATTGGAAAGTTATTAAAGCATGCTAATGCTTTTGCTTGTTTTTAATGAATATCTGATTTATTAAAGACAACTCATCTATAAATAGTACTGATTCAATGAGCAGAGCATGAAAGCAAAGAGACTACGCTCTGGCCTTCTGCACTGAGACCTGCTGAATTTACACAGCTCGGTGAGTGTCCAAAGCTCCAGGGGCAGCAGCTTCCATGGCATGGTTCTTTGCTCTTTACCTGTCAAGGAGAGGATACAACTTTCATCCCTGTTCCTAAGGCAAATCAGATGTGGCTACTTTATAGTTTATTCTCAGAAGGGAGGGCAGGGGGACAGGCATGAAGGAATGCAGCCGGTGTCCTGGGCAATGTCATTTGGATGCCAGGCAGTGGCACAAGCTTCAAACTGTGACAGGATAAAAGTTGGGACAGAATCACTTGGTGAAATTTAAAACATTTTGTGTGTGTGTGTGTGTGTGTGTGTGTGTGTGTGTGTGTGAGATAGGGTCTCACTGTGCAGTCCCAGCTGACCTGGAACTCACAGAGTTCTGCCTGCTTCTGCCTCCCAAGTGCTGGGATTAAAGATGTGCACCACTATTTTATAATATAATCTTACTGAGTTTTGTGCATTCCATATAATAAATCTTAATCAAATTTAGAACTCCTCCCCAATCCGTGCCTCCCTATACCCGCAACTGGATTTCTTGCATTCTATTATATATGTTAAATTCTATTCAGTCAAGCGTTTGTACCCAGATAGCTCTCAGTCCAAGTTCATTCACTGGAGTGTAGTCAGCCTATCTACAGTCACTCCCATAACGAAGAACAACCCTTCCTCACCCCACATAAATCAATTGCCAATAGTTCCTTGGTTAATGTTGGGACCTGCTGCCCATTTTCCCAGTTCTATGCTGGGGTTTTCTTTGATTGAGCCAGCATGGGTCTTGTGCATGCTGTCACCATTGCTGGAAGTTCATATGAGCAAATTCCCAGAGGCCTGAAAGGCTCTGTTTCTTTATACATTCGTGCACCAACCGTGGCTTTTACAATCTTTTTGCCCTCTCTTCTGCAATGGTCCCTGAGCCATGGGTAGGTGAGGTTTACTATAGTTCTATCTAGGGACACACATTTTGCAGTCTCTTATTCTCTAAAACTTGGCCAGTTGTGGTCTTCCATGTGCATCACATTTTGTAGTATGAAGCTTTGCTGGTGAAAGTTGAGGGATGTATTGGTATTCTCCCCACTTCATGTTCTGCTATATTCCATGAGCCTCAGGTGGAGAGATTCCACTGTAGATACGTCACTCAGGGTTGGGTGTTTCTTAGACATATATTCTCCATGTGTGACCAGTTGTGGAACTCTGTAATAGCCTGCATCTGCTGCAAAAAGAAGTTTTTTGATGAGTGGTATAAGGTATACTTGTCTGTAAATATAAGGAGATGTATTTAGCACACAGTAAGAAAGTTTAATTGTCTAGAAATATGACAAAGATAGGATTTTCTCTAGGATCTCTGACTTCTCCAGCCATGTGTATTTTACTGTTTTTACAGTGACACCCATGAGTTCTCTCCCATTGAGAGGGCTGTAAGTCCAATTAGATAGACATTGATTACTCCCTAGGTAAAAGTGCCACTACTGCACCAACAGAGGCAGTTTGCTGTGCCAGTCATTGTGGTTATTAAGCTCTAAAGCTGCGTTGAACAATTGAACAAGTTATTTAAAACATTTTTTTTTTACAAAACAATGGGATTATATTATTTTTTAAAATATATTAATTGAATTTTTGTGTATTTCATACAGAACATCCCAATCAGTCTTTATCAGCTTTATACCCCCATCCCCACTGGCACCCTTCCATACCCCCCACTGGAATTCATACATTCTGTTATTTGTGTTAAGGCCTATTGTGTCAAATTAGTGTCCCCAGATGGTCCTAAGTGCAAGTTCATCTACTGAGGTCTAGTCAGCTTATCTAGAATCCTTCACTTTAGGAAGATGAGCTCTTCATCACCTAGCAGTAATCAGTTGCCAATATTTCTTCAGCTAAGTTTGGGGTCTGCTGTTCATTTCCCTAGTTCTATGCTGGGTTTTTGTCTGCTTGAGTTTGCATGGGTCTTGTACATGCTGACATCATTGCTCTAAGTTCAAATGAGCAGGGAGGGTTCCAGGAGCTTGTGGACTCTATTCCCATATGGTCCTGCACCTCCTTACTGGCTCTTACAATCTTTCCACCCTCTCTTCCACAATGCTCCCTGAGCCCTGGGTGGGTGAAGTTTAATATAGGAGTCCTGTCCAAGGACCAGCATTCTGCAGACTCTTAGTCTCTATGCTTTAGCCATTTGTGACTTTTTGTGTTTCTGGTCCTCTGTTACATGAGGGACCTTCATGAATGAGACTTGAGATATTCATTAGTGTCCTCTTTATCACTTGTTCTATGTTCCTTTTAAAAAATATTTTCAGACTACCATCCTCAGGCCTCTTGGGGTAAGTCTATAGCGCAACTCTCCCCCTCGGGACTCCCTAAGCCACATTCACCCTTCCATCCCCCACCCCTATCCCCATCCCGCCGTTCTATACTCCTAGTTTGGACCCTGCGCCATTCCTAGTCTTGGGGCCCCAGACACCTGGGGAACCAATACTGCTTCCTGATCCTTCTC
>NW_008347189.1:1716071-1716632 GCF_000622305.1 Nannospalax galili
ACCTCAAGAGTAAAAACAAATCAGTTTATCTGGTCCAATTGTATGTCCTTAAACACCCAAAAGGGAAGTATAACCAAAGATTAAAGGGGCCAATATAATTTCATAAGAGCATACATATATATAGCTAAAAGTTACTTGACAAACAGCAAAGCCAGACAGGCAATACCTTCAGTCGAGTTTTTGGCCAGGATGGATAAAGGCTCTTCCAGATAGTAACCCAACACACTACTGGAAAAATGAACAGCAGACCCCAGTTCTATCTAAAGGAATACTGACAATGGATTGCTGTAGATGAGGAACAGCTGATCTTCCTGGAACAGGGACCTCTGGCTGACTAGATTTACCAGAAGGGCAGATAGTGGGGAATGGATAATGGATGGGGGTGCTGACAGCACATTGGCAGGGATAGCAGAGTATGGAGGCTCTAGTGGGAGAGGAATGCTGTCTATCTGACGAGTTTATATTCATACTGAGATGCCAAGGAACTCAGAAAGTAAGTGACTATGACCAGTAATAGCCATATATATAGAGATTAGAAATGCATGTGAAAATGTCTCAATG
>NW_008347189.1:1716678-1723852 GCF_000622305.1 Nannospalax galili
ATGAGTAAAAGATTATATAAGCGTAATAATTCATCTGTAAACCTAGAAATGTACAGCCAATTTTGAAAGAGATGTACCCTAGCTCAGAAAAATGTTATTGAATTGGTTAATGCTGTTGTAATGAAATGCTTCTTTTAATTAAAAAAAACCCACAAAAACAGGATAGTAACTTCCCTTATGTGGGACGCTAATATATACTATTAATAACATGTATCAGGTAGAAAATGTTCTTAATGTCATCCTTTCCCAAATAATTTTGAAAATTATAAGATTCATTTTGTCCAATAGAGTTTGATCTTGAAATTCTATTGATAGATGTTTTAGCTATTGTTCAGTAATTAATATTTAATTAATATTTGGGAATTACAATTGTTTTTCTCAGTTTAATTTTCACAATGTCATTTGAAGATGTGAATTTCTTGACATAATTCCTCAAATATAGCAATGTTGCATGTAAAAAAAATATTTTCAGTACATTTATTTATTCTGTGTGTGATTTTCTTTGTTCAACCCCAAAGTGTCTTTAACCAGTTTTTTTAACAGAATATTTAAATAGCCAGACATACAACTGTTGTTGACTCTGTGTGTGTGTGTGTGTGTGTGTGTGTGTGTGTGTATGTATGTATAATAAGTCAAGGAACTTTGATGTTTTTGTCTAATATTTCAGAAATCATGACTAAGTATTAATATGTTGAGTCGTAGCTCCCAGAACTTTTTGTCATTTCTCCCTTATTTTCTGTTACCACACTATTTTCCTTGGAATAATCACCATTTCTTAATACAAATAATAAATTTAAAACTTGAAAAATTTAAATTCTTGCCAGGCATCAGAGAGCCATACACCTTTGCTGTTCCCAGTGCAAGATATTTCAAATGTCATCAACAATATTGTTGTATACAGTTGAGATTCGTTAAAAGAGTGGATTATAAACACTCTTGATAATAAGCAATAATTATGTGAAATGATAGATATGTTAATTAGCTTGATCATGGTTAGTATTTTGCAATGTGTACCCACATTGTATAATGTACAAATATATAATTTTATTTGCTAGATATACCTCAATAATTTAAATATATATTATGTCAATTTCCAAAAATAAAAATTAATTATAAAAGTAACTAAACTGATGAATTATTAAATATTAGTAAATAGGGCATTTCTGATATGTACTGCTATGTAGAAACTTTATATTTAAAATTAAATGAGTTCTGCTAATTGCTTAGAAAGTTGGCAAAGCTATTCACCATTGACTCACTGCGTAAGGACTAGAAATGATTTTTAGGTTTATGAAGTGCTACTGTCCTTCATACACTGATGACAAGGGAAGTAAAATTGGGGTTCACCAGATAGCATTTTTCACTTCTAGACTGGCAAAGACTCAGATTTGTACTTGATGGATTGATAGAAGAGTTCTCCTTTCTCTAGTTTAAATTTATACAAATGACCTGGAGGGCACTTTGACGCGTCTAACTGATAGATGTAAAGAGGGAGATGTAAACATTCATTGTGCACTATTTATTTTGTTGCTCCAGCGGCTACAGCTCTGGCAATGGGGCCATTTATTTGTGCTGCTCTTTGGCACCATCGTTGTGTTTTGTTTCATTCCATGTGTGTATTCTTTACCTAAGAGATGCCACAGTCTTACCTTACACACTGTCCCTGCTCCATCAGCGACTTCTCCAAGGTGCTTTGGTTTTCCTCTCAGAAGTGAGGTTCTGAACACAAGGTGTGCTCACTGCTGCTCAGAAGCTAGTTACCTCAGGCTTTCTGAGTTTAAAGAGAAAAGAATACTTATCTATTAATATTTCATAGATACTTATGTTTCTACATGAAGATAAATATTCATTCTTACTAATATCTCCACTATTAGTTCATTACTACCTGGATCATTATAGCATCTACTAGCTTAGTGGAGAATTCCTACTTCGGCAGTGAGAAACCTGGCTCCTACCATCCTTTAGTTATTCAGTTACAGCATGCTTGTACATCAGTGTTAGATTCATGAACACTTATACCCACGAGATACAACCATCAACTAGAGTATGGTGCATATGTGCTTTCCTATTGCTTCTTAAAAATATTTTATTTATTATTTCTATGTGTTCGAATATATTTCCTGAAAGTATGTAAGTACACCCATGTTGTGCAAAGTCTGCAGAGGTCACAAGAGGGCATCAGATTCCCCTGGAACTGGAGTTATGGATGGTTGTTAGCTGCCATGTGGGTGCTGGGAATTGGACCCAGGTCTTCTGCAAGAGCAGCCAGTGCTCTTAACCATGAAGCCATCTCTCCAGCCCTTTCCTATTGCTTTTAATCTTATGGACAGTGCTAATTTACAAGGCTACGTAGGCCAGTACCTTAGGTCCATACATTTTACCCCTTTGAGTGAAGAGATTTCATATACTTAGAATTCAATTCTCCTGTCATATTCTGTTTTCATTCCTGAGGCTCTCTGTCTTTTCAAGTAAGTAAAAAAGTATGTGTGCATTAAGGTTCCCTCTCTGTGCTGCCAAGTGCTATGGACTTTGTTAATCTGCTATTATTGTATCTTATGAAACACATTTGTTGCCCCAGCATATACCTCATGTTTTATCTTCTCAGTCAGTCCTCTTTCCTCTGAATTCCTTAAAGTTACCGATTTTCTTATTGCCTGTATATTTAGTTCTACGAGCTTACATAGTTGTAATAGTATTGTGTAGACTCTTTTAAAACTGACTTCTATTTAATAACACATTTAAAATTCACCCATTTCTTTTTGTAACTTGATAACTAATTTTTTAAATTGCTAAATAATATTCAATAGTAAGGGTATATTACAGTTTGTTTACCTTATCAAGGTACGTGTTAAAGAATATCTTGTTTTAGTCCCCATTTTGTGGCAATTGTGGTTAACATTAACCTGCACATTCATGTGCGGGTTTTGATGAGGGCGTAGATGATAAAATCAGATAGGTAAACATGAGGAGTGCTGCTGGACCATACGGCAGGACTACGATGAGTTTGTAAAACATCGATACCTTCTCTTCAACTTTGTTTTTTAAAAGGTAAGTCCTTGAGACAATTTCCCTGAATTACTTGGTGTGGTAACTATTAATCGTACAGACTCTGGAATCAGAATACTTGAATTCAAAGTCTTATTGATACCAGTTATTGTGTGATTTTGAGCATGTTGAGAAATACCACTGTCCTTCAGCTTTTCCCCCAGGAAACTAAGAGTTATGCTCTTTCCCAGTTGTTCTAAGGATTACATTAGCTGGCGCACAGTTGGCCGAGTTAGAAGTTTCCGTCTTCATTGTTGTCTTTTCTCTTGGCACTCTGAATGTTTTAGAAAGTAGCTTTCTTCCTTTTTGTTTTCTACTCCAGTCACCCTGAAGAGCAGCAAGGGCAGCAAGGGCAGCAAGGGCAGCAAGGGCAGCAAGATCTTTTTTTTTTTTTTTTTTTTTTTTTTTTAAATCTAGCTCCTCACTATGATGGAGACAGGAAGGGCTTAATAGCTTTTTAGTAGTTTCAGAACTATTAAAACTTGGAGTGGGGAAACAAATGGTTAGAGCAGTAAATACATTGTATATTTATATATAATACACAGTACATTGCATGAAAATGTCATAATAAACCCATTATTATGTACAATTAATATATGCTAATAAATATTTAAAGAATTAAGCTCTGTTATCCAAGAAAGGAATATACCTGAAAGGCTTAGGAGAGAACAGCCTAAACCTAGAGAATGAGACAGGCCCATTACTGAGGGACTCATACGAGCTTCTGTGTAAATTACAAAAAAGATTTGCTTTGAGGAGCTGCATCCCAGATCCAAGATACAAGACTAAACTAGTGGAGTTGGGGTTAATTTTAGCCTTCCAAAACCGACCTAAACCAGGTTCTGTTGGGTAGCACATGTATCATGCAACTATACATGTTGGCTATGCCTGGGGGATGAGAGGGAGGATTCCAGTGGCACAGGGACAAGGGCAAAGGACATTAAATTGCAACCTCTCAGAAATGCTAAGCCATCTCATCCTGTGCAGATGGCTGTGGATTAACAGGAAAGGATGTGTCAGCAAGCACCAGGTTTTGGGAAAAATGATGTCACCAGCAAAAGCCATTTGTTAACAGAAGGATTATGTTATCCTAGCAGCAAACTGAGCAATCAGAAGCATCGCAGACAGAACCATGAAGTGGACGGAGAATGGAAAACCAGCATCTAAACAAAGCCCTGTGTCAGCCCCTAAAGAGTTCAAGGTGATTCCAGATTCAGAGACTTCATTTATGAGTTGCCTGTCTTTAAGACTGTCTGGGAAATGCAACAAAAGAAAGACCGATTGGAATTCCTGTAGACTTGAGAGGGTGAAAGTATATGAGTTGGAAAACAAAACAATTGAGAGGTTTCTTTTATCCAAGTGTTTGCTTTGCTGAAAGTAAGAAAAAAGGTATTTTAGGCAGACTATAAGAATCAAATTGTATAATTGGTAGCAGTTGCCTTGCAGGAAAGTTGAGCTCTACTTGAGCTCTTGCTCAGCTTTCTCCAAAGTACTGTTATTTCTAACCAACTGGAATCCTTTCTCAAGCTTTTTGCTCAGTGGGAAGTGTAATGCAAATATTTTTAGATGAGTCACCTCCCTTTATAAGTGGTTTCTTAATATTTTGACTTTCTGTTTCAGTGTCTGACAAAGCAAGGGGTGCCTCATAGATTGTCAGAAGATAGAGGGGTACACACAGGGTACCCTACTGCTCTATAATCTGGTCAAACACTCAATTCTAGCACAAAGTGTAGGAATTCTATTGTCCTGTAATTTATTTTTAATTATATTACTTAAATATTTTAGATGGGAATTTTCTTTATTCTATTCAAATATTCTTTCAATCAAAAACATTCATTTGGGAGTATTTATTTCCCTTTGCATTGTCAGCCCAAATTTCTATTATTATATTTACATACTATTGCTCTTTTTTTGGAAGTAGAGGCACAACATTTTAGCTTATTATTAATGCTACATACTTTGTTCATAAATCTTTAAATAGACTCCAGGGGAAGACATATAGCTCAGAGCATCCAGAAGCCCTGGTATTCCCTGGGCAACTCTCTTTACTGCAGGGGCATATCATCTGTTAAGAGCCTGTGAAGCTCTCTGTGATTTACTTCTTCAGGGCAAGAGTGTAGCCTTGTTATATTACACAATCTATACCTATTTTTTTGTGATACACAAGTTTAGTAAATAAATCACTTCTGTTACTATGCTTTCTTTCATCACTGAAAATTGTGTTCTTGTATGAGTGCATGTGTGGTATATGTACATTTTCATGAAGGTATGTGCACATATGCATATGGGTGCATATATGTATGCATGTCTGTGGAGGTCAGAGATCAATGTTGAGTATCTTCAACAGTAAAGGAAAATGAAATCATGAGCTTTACAAATAAATGGATGGAACTAGAAACTGTTATACTAAGTGAGGTAACCCAGACTCAGTAAAACAAGTGACACATATTCTCTCTCATTTGTGGGCCGTAGCTCAAAATCCTTAGATGTGAGTACATATCCTGAAGTAACTGCAAGGCAGGAGCCAGGACAAAAGACTGGAACCATGGAGGGAGAGGGGAAGAAGGAGCTCAAAAGGGGAAGAGAAGGAAATAGTTGTTATAAAGGGAGAAATGGGGAAAACAGAAGTACTCTTACTTGGAAGGAGGGAGGAGGAACTGCTATACAGGGGGAAAGAGAGGGAAGAGAGATAAATATTACATAAGTGGTGTGAAGAATGTAAGGGAAATATTTTATAAAACTACTAAAGACACCCCCCCCACACCACATATCTACATATATACATGTGTATAGTGGAAGACTCTATAACAAAAATTACAGTGCCAGGCAAGGGAAACTTCCCTTTGAGTTGAGTTATTGGTCAGGATAGTTTAAGTGACTCCCAAAATAATACAGGCTATTGTCACAGTCCTGGATTGCCTCCCACTACTTGAAAGTAAGACCCTTACTGAAGATACCACAAAATTTGGAGGTCGGATTTGGAGCATTTGAACTGGAGCCGGCCTGGAAGGTACTATGTACATGCCAAGGGAGAAAATCAATCAAGGGTCCTACTCTGGTATAAAGTGCATGAACCACAACAATGACTGGCCCAGCAGACTGGTTCTATTATTGCAATAATGACACTTTTATCTTGGAATCAATAGCTGTCTAATTGAATTATCATTTTATTATCGATAAAGATTTATTCTGTTTCCAGTTTTGATTCTATAAAAATATTGCCATCAGCATTCTTTTTTATTAATTAATTTTTATTTTTTTATTTTTTTGCCTTTTTGAGACAGGGTCTCCCTGTAGCCCCAGCTATCCTGGACTCACTATGTAGACCAGGCTGGCCTCGAACTCACAAAGATCTGCTTGCCTCTGCTTCACAAATGTTGGGATTAAAGGCATGTGCCACCATGCCGGCTCATTCTTATTTATGTTTTTTCTGTGAATATACATTTTCCAAGGTTTATAATCTATTCTTTGCAGTGTCTATGGTAACTAATCTTTTAAAAATATCAATTAACAATCCCCCACTGACATCTCATTGTATTTTGGATGAAGTCCAAACTCCCTTCTATGATTTTCTTGCCTCTGTCCTTGTCTGTGATGTCACCTTTCACTAATCTTACTTTTGTTCACTTTGTTCCACAATGATTTTTTTCTCTCTCCATACTCTTTATTTATTACTTTCTTCCTTAGGGCCTTCTTACTGTCTTCTTTCTTTGGGCCTTTGAATGTTGACTTCACCACCTCATGCAGATATCCCCAGGGCTGCCTGTTCTAGTTAACAAATCTCCAGAGTCATTTTATTAAATCTACTTCATGTCATGTGGCTGTTTTTAAATCTTTTTGTCTATCAAGATGATAGTTCTCTGATTTACTGACTGTCAATGTGCTTCTCTCCTTACCTTGACTGTAACTGCCGTGAGAGGAAGGCTCCCTTTCTTTTTCTTCTTGCGTATCTGTAATACCCACTTGTACCAGTGGGATTTTTCTTAGCATTGGTATTTTTTTTTTTTTTTTTTTTTTTGGACAAGGTCTTGGGGCTTGAGCGATGGCTCAGCGCTTAAGAGCACTGACTGCTCTTACAGAGGACTCAGGTTCAGTTCCTAGCACTCACATGCCTGTAACTCCAGTTCCA
>NW_008347189.1:1724030-1770099 GCF_000622305.1 Nannospalax galili
GCTTACTCTTTTTGCTAATAACACTGGGATGTTGGTGCATGGGTCTCTAATCTGTATCTGATTATTACTAGTCATAATTGGTTGCACTCGGATCCTTGGCGCCTCTGTATGTCTATAAAGTCATCGGGTTGATTTCAGTGGCAGTGTTTATCACCTCTACTAATTAATGTGATGTAAATTTCCATGCTTCCTCCTCAAATATAACACATTTTAAAAAATTGTTGATTTTGTTTTTGTGTGTGTGTATATCAAACAGAACATCCCAAACCATCTCATTCAACTATACACCCACTTCCCAGATGGCACCCTCCCATAGCCTCCCTCCCCCCACTAGAGCCCTTATACTCTGATATCCCTGCTACTGTCTGCTGTGTTGTCAGCACCCCAGCCTTTCCCCACTACTTGCCCTTCTGGTGAATCTAGTCAGCCTATCTAGAGGTCTTTGTTTTAGGAGGGTCAGCTGTTCCTCATCTAGCAGCAATCAGTTTTTTTTTTTTTTTTTTTTTTTTTTTTAAGAAATAATATGTGGGGCTGGAAAGATGGCTCAGCAGTTAAGCTCACTAGCTCCTTTTGCAGAGGACCCAGGTTCAGTTCCCAGCACCCACATGGTAGCTAACAAAAGTCCTCAATTCAAGTTTCTAGGGATCTGGCTCCCTCTTCTGATCTCCATGGGCATTACACAACATGGGTGTGCTTACATATGCAGGTAATACACTCATACATGTAAAATAAAAATAATAAAGTATTTTTTAAAAGAGAAAATGATATGATCACATGGAAAAACTTTGTATAGATTAGAGAAATTGGAAAGGGAATGAATGCTAAATTCACATTACAGCAATAGTGATAAATTTCACAGTTTTGTTGAAGCTTGGTAGTACAGTTTTGTCAGTAAAAAATACTAAAAAATTATAGTAGACATATAGAATTGTGAATTTACATTATAAAATACAATTACGTATTTTTAGTTTGAGAATTATTTCAGTTCAGTTATTACAGTCCATTTATTTTACTTCCCAGACTGTGATTTTTATCTCTAGAAGTTAAATGAGGTGTTCTACATTTTCTGTAGGGCACATGTTAATAGCACACAGGGGCTGTAGAACAGTAACAGAAACATGATGGAAAACCTCTTGGTGCCTGGATGCTCAGGAGTATGCGTGGGTTCAATACCATACAGACCTTAGGGAAGATTGGAATTCTATTCAAGAGAATCAGTCCTCTCGAGACTAGAATCTGCAAATGACAGAGACCTCCCCTGTTACAGCATAAGCCCAACACAGAGGCAAAACCACTGCCATGCGCAACCTGGGACCCCCAGGGAGGGGATTGTGGGGAGTGCAGTCACTCAGGGAAGGCTGAACCTGCTGTCCAACATCACGAAGTCCTCCATCTTCTAATCTACTCCACCGTCATTCAAACACCAGAGTATTATGGAACGGTGCTCATAGTTGGGGGACTATGAGCTCATGGGAGTGGACCATAGCTCCAGCTAAGGGAGGAGACCATGTTCCAGGTTTGTTCATGCGAGGGGACCACAACTCCAGCTCACCGAAGGGAATCACAGCTCCTGGTTCACAGGCGGGGACCACAGCTCCAGGATCATGGGAGGGGACCACAGCTCTGGCTCATGGAAGGGGACCACCACCTCAGTTCCCAGGATGGGACCAGAGCTCCAGTTCACAGGAGGGGACCACATCTCTAGCTCACAAGAGAGGACCACAGCTCCAACTCATAGGAGAGGACCACAGTTCCTATAGGAGGAACTCCTGCTCTAGGTTCACAGGAGAGGGGCACAGCTTCAGGCTTGTGGGAGGCAATCACAGACCCAGGTTGGGACCACAGCTGTAGGTTCCTGGGAAGTGACCACAGGCCCAAGCTCCCAGGAAGGAACCACAGCTCTGTCTTAGGGGAGACAACCCCAGCTCCAGCTAATTGGAAACAACCACAGATCCAGGCTCTAGGGAAGATACCATAACTTCAGGCTCATGGGAGACAAACCCAGTTCTAGGCTCATGGGAGTCTACCACAGCTTCAGGCTTACAGGAGGCAACCACAGTTCCAGGCTCACAGGAAGGGTCATAATTTCAATTAATCTGGTTCCTACTATTTTCCTGTTTCCATTGCTCAGTCCACATGATTATGCTTGTTTAAGATGGAGCACTTTGGCTTCTCTGCAGCAAGCAGGGGCAATGGCTATTTGCTGGCTTGAATTTCTTGCTAAAGGGACATCAATATTGTAGATTGCCATTTCTTGCTTTTGCTCAAGGAGATGGATGGATACCATGTCCTGTTTTTTTTTTCACTGTCAAGGTTCCAGTTTGCTTTTTTTTTGTGTCTGCAGTTTTCTAGTCTTTCTCCTTGGCCGGCAGGAGCCAGTAATGAGACATCTTACTGGAGTCACATTTTGGTGAGGGCCAGCACCATGGCCATCTTGGCTCTCCAGCCGTTTTCCTTCTTACTTGCCAAGTCCTTTCTTGCCTTTGTTGAGCTAACTGGCCCTTGTGCTCCTTGGGGTTGGTCACCTGGGTGAGGGTGATGATGCTTGACTGACCGTGGGTATGAGGCTCTGTGGCTGCATCTGGCAGGAGAGTGGTGAGGGGGCACAGCATGGTGGTGTGCTCACAACAGCTGCTCACCTCCTGTTTTGAGAGAGGCAGCCAGGGCCTGGGCTGCAGCTCTTGCTGTTGCTTCCAGAAGGCAGGATGCTGAGTCCCTGGCTGCCATCATTGTGGGGTGGGCTCATGCCTGTGCAGGTTGGTCTTAACTGTCAAAGGGATACAACCTATAATCACCTGGGAAGAGAGTGTTAATGGGGAACTAACTAGATCAGAATGGCCTGTGGGTAGGTCTGTAGGGCATTTTCTTGTTTAACTGGATGGGAACACTCTTCCTGAATGTGGGTGGTGCTGTTTCTTGGGCTGGGCCTTGGGCTGTGTAAGAGTAGAGAAAGCTAGCTGAGAACAAGCAAGCAAGGATCCACGTGCTTGTTCTCTCTCTGCTCTTGGCTATGGACACAGTGCTTTAAGTTCTTGACGTCCTTGCAAAAGGAGACTATAACTTGGAAATGTAAGCCAGACAAACCCTTCATCCCCCTAAGCTGTTCCTTTGTCAGAGAATTTGTCAGAGCAATAGAAATTAAACTAGGATGTCACCTAAGTGTCTGCCACCTAGGAAGTTCTCAAAAGCTGTTATAATAAAGGAGTGAACTGATAACTGCCCTATCAGGGTTTGCAAATGCCAGTGGCATAGTTCCAAGGCAGTGGGAGTGGGACCAGCTTCTCCACAGGATCTGTTCACTGGTCCTTTCCTCAGTACAGGAGTATCACCAGAAGCAAAATGGGTTTGAATTCTGAACCAGGAGGAAATGACCTCAGACTGCTGGGCTGAGGAAGGCCGCCTTTGCAAGCCAATCGTTCGGCATTTAGTTGTTGACAGGCTTCCTTGCTCACTAATTAGAACTGTAAAATTTCAGGTGAGTGACAGCGGCTTCCACGCTAGTTCTGATTTTTGCAGCTGCAATCACTGGGCAGCTAATGGTGTAATTGATGATGCTGCCAGTTGCCAAGATGGATGGAAATGAATACTTAGATTACCATTGTTGGAGGTCGTAATCACATTTTCAGTTGCATCCAAAAGCAGTGTATAAAATGATAAGATAATTTGGGGGAACAAACATGCTTTTAATACATTGAGGTGGAATATTACAAATATTAATATGTATATTATGTTTTAACTTTCAATTTGTAATATGTCCAAGTTCTATCCCATCATTGAATCAATATTCCTTTAAGAAAAACACTAGGAGCAAAACTGGAAAACACATAAATCTTCAAGAAAAATACTTTTTATTTGAAGTACTTTGATTTTATTTCAAAATTGTTATAAATGTTGAACTTACCTGATTAGCAATAACAGAATATGCTTCATCATGTTTTAAGGGGAATCAGTTTATAACCAGCTAGTGGATTCTATACTGGTAAATGGAATTTGAACTCCTGAAACGGGACGCTGCTGTGTGGTCAGGAATCTCTGCATGGTATAGTGCTGTGGCGCAGGGTTTATTTTAATACATAGCTGAAGCCATATTCACGCTGTTCTAGTGAATATGATTGAAAGTATACAAGAAGTGGCACATTTTTCCTTCTAGGTTTCTTCTTAGGCTTTTAGCCAGTTTTCAGTTTTCTTTATGGACTGTCTTCAGAACACCTTTATTTTTACTTAACACAGTAACTCTAGACACTAGTGTACCCATAAACACTGATGTAAGAGGTCTGGGGTAATGCTTAGGCATAGTTTTTTCTTTTTTCTTTCTTTTTTTTTTTTTTTCAGAACTAATATACTGCCAGAGTTGAGAACCATCTTCTTGGGAAATCCATGCACTCTCTTATTTGAACAGTTATGGCACTCAAATGTGCATGGTCAATTCTAATTTATCTGCACTTCACATTTGAATATGTAATGTGTGTACAACAACTGAAAATCCCCTTGCCTCAGATATCTTTGTTTAGTTAAAATGTTCCCATCTTAATTTTCATGGCAGTTTTAATAGATCACCTTGCCTTTTACTCAAACCCAGCAAACCCATCTTTCTAGACTGCTCAATTTAAAATACCAAGTTAAATTACCCTACTTATGGTCAAAAGTTTTCAGTGGCCTCTTGTCACTTATTAGATCGAGTCCAAGTTTCCTAGCAAAGTTAATTATGGTAATTCCATGGCTGGTTTATTTATTTTTCTTGCCACCTGATTGCACATGATTTATACTTTAGGATCAATGGTATGGAACTGTTGTATCTGTCACAAAACATTCAATTCTTCTGAACATGCCTTTGTCTGGATACTTATTTCTGTCTAAAATTACCTTTCACTTAAATTATCTAACCCTAATCATCCCGTGCTAGTTAACTGAGGTATTAGCACATATTAAAAAGGCTTCCCTGACTTGTCAAACTTAGACAGATGAACTCTTGCCCTCTCTTAACACTTTAGAAATTCCCTTACAATAGAATTAGGCTAGTTAATCTGAAATGACTATTTGTATTTTTCTAAACTATAATGCAAACAGGAGTGGTGCCTTGCCATCTTCATAACCTTAGTGCCATTAAAGAGCCTATCTGGAAGTTAGCAAGCTACAATTGCACTTTCTTGTTGGGATTATTGCCCATGGCTCCACTAAGTCACCATGTATCCTTTAGATATTGCACAATAGTGGAGGCATTTTCCTCAAAGTGAAATGGATTGATGAATTATTGTTACAGATTTTTAAAAATATTTTATTTATTATTTTTATTTTATGTGTACAAGTGTATTGCCTGCACGTATGTGAGTGCACCCGTGCCATGCATGCCACGGAGGTCGGAAGAGGGCTTCGGATTCCCCTGGAACTGGAGCTAAGGACAGTTTGTAGCCACCACGCGGGTGCTGGGAATCAAACCCGGGTCCTCTGCAAGAGCAGTCAGTGCTCTTAACTGCTGAGCCATCTCTGCAGCCCCTATTGTTACAGATTTTTGAACCATTTCTCTGAGATATTTGAGAAATGCCCAGGTAGCACTGGGCCATTTTCAAAGGTGCTTCTCCTTACTTCGTAGCCCCTTTAAGGTATTCCTGGTGATTTTATTTGCCACATTTTCCTTATCTAACGCCTAGTTGCATCTTATGCTCTCTGCACTGTCAATTCTTGGTTATTCATGGTCATGGTAGGAAGGGAGCACATAGATAATCTAAAAAGCCAATTTGCACCCACAGCCTCTTTTGCCAAATCTTTTACCAGAAGTAGAAACAAATGTAGCAAAGCTGGCGCACCTGCAAATGAGCTGTGAAATGGCAAGCACCAGTGTTGCCAAATAACCAGAAAACCAAGAGCTCCAAATAATACACATCTGGGTAGTCAGTCACTGAGTAACACAGAATCAACTATATTTAAAAGTAAGAACTTAGGTTTTAGGATGGATAATGAAAAAGTCTTCAATTTTATAAGGATGGCAGGACTCCTTTTACATGTGGATAAAATAAATGGTTTCATGCACATCGTGTACCAAGGAGGTATGTTTATTTTTAACTCATATAAACATCTTTAAAAATATTTTTATTTTATGTGTATGAGTGCTCTGTCTGTGTGTGTGTAAGTGCACCCATGTCATGCAGTGCCCACAGAGGACAGAAGAGGGTGTTGGACCCCTGGAACTGGAGTTACAGATGGTTGTCAGCTACCATGTAAGTGCTGGGATACAATCTCGGGTCCTCTGCAAAAACAGTCAGTGCTCTTAACCACTGAGCCATCTCTCCAGACATCTGTTTTTTTAAAGATATTGGGTATAGTAGGTTATAAAAAAAAAAAAAGAAAGAAAAGGAAAGAGGAAAAAAGAAAAGAAAAAGAAATAAAAGGAGAATATGAAGTTGGAAGGGAAAGTTGGAGGGGTACAGAGTTATTGTGATCGTATTTCATTGTATGCATGTGTGAAATTCTCAAAGAATAAAAAATAATTTTTGCATTTATGTATTCATTTTGTATATGTGAGTGTGCACCCAGGTGTGCCACAGTGCATGTGTGGCAGTCAGAGGACAACATACTGGAGTCAGTTCTCTTCTTCCACCATGTGGGTTTCTGGGGATTGAACTCATGTCCTCAGACTTGGTGGCAGGCTTTCTTGGCAGCCCAAACATCTGTTTGTAATATTCTGACTTTTAGGGAGCATTCTTTTCCATCCCCAACTCTAGAGGACAGTTATGAGGCAGGTATCTCAATTGAAATGTTATTTTTATAGACACCAAACTGCTACTTCTTGGTGGAATTGATACAGTCAATTGGAACATCCAAAATGCTCTGGAAACAACTGGAACTTTCAATACCATATACTTGTGATTGCTGAAATTGGTGATGATAGGAAGACATCATAAATCTTTGTAAAGCTCAGTTTTTGTACTAGTCAGAGTTCTCTAAAGAAATAGAAGCAAACAGATGTGCATATGTGTCTATATGTAAATCGTCTCAGCATTATTTGTTAAAGGACTATTCTTTCTCATTTGGTGGTCCTAGAACCCTTATTAAAAATCTATTGACCTTAAATCTAAGGGATTATTTCTTGATTTAAAATTCATCCATTGATCTTTATCTTATACCAGTAATAGCCTGTCTTGACTATTGCAGTTTTATAGTAAAATGAAATTGAGCAATATTTTGGCTATTCTGGTTTCCTTATAATTCCATGTAAATTTTAGGATTAACAAATTGATGCTGTGAAACAGGAAGGATATTGGTAGGGACTGAACTGCATCTGTGGATCAGGTTGGGGCAGTGTCTCCACGTTAACATCAAGCTTCCAGTCTATGATCATGGAATATATTTCCTCTTACTTAGTGCTATTTTTATTTCCTTTAGTAATGTTTTGTAGTTTTAGGAGGAATGTCTTACACGTCTATTGATTAATTTATTTATGGGTGTTTCACTCTATTTTTAATGCTATCATGGTGGAATTTTTTTGTTTTAGAATTTTTATTGCTAGTATATAGAGTTGATTTTAAACATTGGTCTTGTATACAGGCATCTTGCTGAACTTGGCCTCTGTCATTTGTTAACTGGAAAACATTTCTACATATTTCCCCAAACGTCTGAATGTGGAAAGGCGGTATCCTGTAGTCAGAACCCCAAATGCAGAGAGTCTGAGTGGTCTGGAGTGTGAGGGTTGAACCTCAGTGAACTAAGAAATATTCTACTTAATGGGCTTTAGAGATAACTCAGTGGTCAAGAGTACTGGCTGCTTTTGAAGAGGACCTGGGTTCAATTCCCAGCACCCACATGGCAGCTAACAACTATCCATAATTCCAGTTCCAGGGGATCTGAACCCCTCTTCTGATCTCCACGGGCATTGCACAACATGGGTGCACTTACATTCATGCAGGCATTACACTCATACATATAAGATAAAAATAATGAAATATTTTAAAAAGAACTTAGGAACGGTGAAGATGAAGCAGAATTCACAGTAACCTATTAGCCTGTATTGAATCACCATTACAAACATTATTATTTTAGAACAAGTGGTGTCTGTTGATGTCAGTGCTAGAGGGCTTAAGAGTGCTGTAGAAAGTGAACCCCCAGGTCTGACTTATAGGCTGAAAGCTGTATCCAGATTTTGTATTTAAAGGTGGATAGTGGAAAACCTCCCAAAGAGGAAGTATAAGATCCTGTGCATGTTTTGTTGAGGGTCTGCAGGAGATGGGCAAGATCATCCTATCTGTTATATTTATTGTAGATATTATTATTTGTTTTATGCCATGTGGAAGGAGGGACAGAGCTATAATCTATTGATCATTTAGTTTTATGAAGTTCTCAAATGGATGATCTGCTATTTTTCTGACAGAGAGGCTATGGTTCCTGAACACCAGTAATAAGGTTGTCATGTCATTTTCTTCTCGGGCTTTTTATTGCTTTTTATCTCTTTGCTGATATTACTTCTCACCCTCACATCCCCCCTTGCAGCTGACTTTTGATTTTATTTTTCTCTCTTGGAGCTTTGTTTGGGATCAGCTTGATTCATTTCTCAGAACTGGTCCTATGCTTTAAAGAAATTGTTCATCTTCATCTTTCAAGTTTTATCCTAGGAAACTGTCTGTCCACTGCAGTCCCTTTTGTGAAATCTTTATAGCAAACACTAGCATTTAACTGGGGGAAGAAATAGGTCAGGAATGCAGAGACCAAATGTTCACTTTGCAGCCACAATGTGAGCAGATGGATGACAGGGTGAGGTGGCTGTCTTTCAGGACTTGGACTTTTTGTGAACTCCTTTAGGATCTCCTGGAATAGAGGATGGACCTCTGTTGCTTCCCACCGGTCTGGGTCTCCTCTGTTGTGCATAGAATAAAGATGAAGAGCTACATCTTTTCTTCCCCTTATTTACTAAGGAATGTGATAATGAACCAAAATCCCCTTGAGAAACACCACTGCTGAACAGCTCTGCTCTCAACTGGGGACAAATGAGAGGTCATCAGTAGTCATAATACAGATGAAGTTCCTTTCTGGCCTCATGAGGGACAGGCAATTAACTAGGTAAGGTGGCCCCCAAACCATTCATAGGTGGGCCTTGCCTTTGCTCCCAAAGAGTGCCAAGCTAGGGAAGAGAAGCTATTAAAAACAAAACCAGCTGTACCTTTAAGGAATAGATTGGGATGTATGCAAAGCAAAAGAAGCCAGTTCCTGGGCTAGCAAAGAGTTAAGAGCTGAACTACTATGAGAGGCTGGTGTTATAGCTAGGGAACAACTGCCTAATGTCTTTCAACTGGATTGTTTAGCAAAGCTTCATTACGATTGTAATTGTGTGCTTGCACAGGCACACCACACAGAGGGAACGCTCGGAGTAAAGGTATGATCGTATTGCCCGCTGCCATGCCAATTACTGGATATTAATGGCAGGATGGCATGCATATGCCAGAGCTGGGAAGCAGAAGGTTAATAGACGAACAGCACCAGAAGAGCCCATTTATCAGTTTCTATTTATCTCTCCTTGGGAGGTGGCAGGTTTACAGTAAATACCTTCTGTCCTCCTAATTTCCTAATGATGGGGATAATGATGGAGAATGGTGAAGTCATTAACTGGGACAGGCTCTGTGCATCACTCTGTCAACCACATCTCCCCAAGACCTGCAATGAGAAGTGATGGGCCCCAGCTGTTCACCAGAATCTGAGTCCCTCCTCCCATCCTTTTCACCCTAAACTGCAGGCATGGGAAATGGTTCCCCAAATGGAGAGGAGGGAGGTCCCAGGCGAGTGGGGAACCATGAGAGAAGGGAAGTGAGGCACTTGAGACAGGGGACGGCTTATCCTTTTGTTTAACACCTGAAGGAAGCAGAGCTACCCACTCTGGCTGCCTCTTCAGTGAAGCCAAGGCCACCATAAAGTGTGTGCAGATCTGGATAAGGAGCCAGTCACTGAAGTGTTACAGGGGAGGATGGATTAGCAGGCATTACCTACTGTTCATTTTTTAAAAAACTGAGAGAAATTAAAAACATATGTAGTTCCTTTTCTTACCTCACCACTAAGGAGACTAGAGTTACTAGAGAAAAAAATCATTTTCAGAGGTACAGGTTTTTTTTTTGCTTTAAGGTCCTGAAGATCAGCTAAAGCATATTAGATTGGCTTGGATGTGATTTTCTCCCTAATTATGATCACGAAGTATCTATTTCTTCTAGTTCTTCAAGTTTCCAACTTTTAGTTATTGCTGAAAAGTGACTTGGTTTTGCCTCAATAATTTACCTTGAAAAACTATGACCTTTTAAAAAAACCTATGTTATTATTTTACCTATATGTATTTGAAGATTATTTTCCTAATAAATATTAGAGAATTGGGTCAACAATGGCACAACATGAAAGTACATCCTACTGACACATGGGAGTCATGGGATCGGGAATGACGCTGGGTCACAGTGACAGGCTGAGGAAGTGAAAACTGATTTGAATGTGTTATTCAGTTTCTCCCTGCCCTTCTCTTTCTCCCTTACCCCCTTTCCACTTAATTTTCCTCTTTCTGAAAATCTTCTTTCTATTCTCCTTGGAATACAGGATGGAAAATAGAGGTGCTTGAAATTCAGAAATTTCACTTCTAGTCCTTGAAGAGCTGCCAAATCAACCCCGTTTTATCTTTCTCATCCTCTCCTCTCTGCCTTCCATTCCAAAGGTGAGACCATGATTCAGATTATTTATTACCAGGACACTGGAATTATTCACATGGCTGTGTCCTGATGCACATCTGTGAGCATGCAGGAATGGGAGTCAACAGAGGAAAGGAAACTGTGGGCTATGAAGACTACCCATTTAGGTGTCCACTCACCTATTCTTGGTGGTACAGGTGAAGAACAGCCAGATTTGTGTATAGCTAGGGATATTTACTTCAGTGATACTAAGTAGTGTTTCTACCTGGGGAATAATAAGTTGATATCCTTAAACACTACCTCTTCTGGGGCCAGAGAGATGGCTCAGCAGTTAAGAGCACTGACTGCTCTAGCAGAGGACCTGGGTTCGATTCCCAGCACCCACATGGTGGCTAACAACCATACATAACTCCAGTTCCAGGGGAATTCAATGCCTTCTTCTGACTTCCACGGGCATTGCACGACGTGGGTGCACTTACACACGTGCAGGCAATACACTCATACACAGAAAATAAAAATAATTAAAAAAATACTACCTGTTCTGAAGGCATCAGCCTAAAGAAACCAAATGTAGATTAAAGTGGATAGAGAGATATTCAGAGAGGGCCTCTGGAAGCACATTCCAGTTGAATCCTGTAAGATGAGATAGAATAAAAAATGGGAATGTTGGAGAGTGTCTGTAGCAAAGACCAGAGTGTTGAAATATCCTTAAGATCCCAGAGGAATTTGCATTTCGGTTCACTGTCGGAGACCATGATTAAGGAAATCTTATTATACTTACTGAAAATTCTGGATAAAAGGTCTATTATAAACATTATAAAAACTCAAAGAACTATTTTTATCTTCTCAGTAATTGAGGTATAGAACTTATCTTTATTGATTATTTGAGTCTGTCTCTTTATCTTCTCTTTGTATTCCTCAATAATTTTATGTCTGACTATTAAAAGGTCTTTCTTTTGTAAGACAGGGTCTCACTATGTAACTATATAGCTGTGGTTGGTCTGGAGCTGTCTATGTAGACCAGGCTGGGGGTGAACTCACAGAGACCCACCTGTCTCTGCCTCCTGAGTACTGCCTCCTGAGTGCACCTATCTTTTTTTTAAAATTATACTTTTTATTTTGAAAGTGTATACTGGATACTAGAGAAAACAACAATAATACTGATATTTGTAATAAATTCAAGAAAAACTTACTATTGACTAGTTGAGATGTGTATTAGTTACTTTTCTGTTGCTGTAATAAAAACACTGACCAAAGCAATTTATAGAAGGAAGAGTTTATTTAGCTTATGGGTCCAGGGGTTCAGGGTCCATCGTGATGGGGAGGCATGATGGCAGGAGGTGGCCTGAACAGAAAGTAGAGTGCTCACATCTTCAAGCAGGCACCAGAAACAGAGAGCAACTAAAATCCAGCAAGCCTTAAGAACTCTCAAAGCCTGCCCCTAGTGATATGCTTTCATTGGCATGGCCCTACCTCTTAAAGCCTCCCCAAACAGTCCCGCCAACTGAGGACGAAAATGTTCCAATACTTGAAGCTTGTGGGGCACATTTTCATTCAAACCACAAGATGTTTCTGTAAAGTAACATTTAAACAATTCAGCATTCACTGAGTAACAAACCCCTACCATGAAATTTCCTTTTAGAGTTGGTTCCTGCACTCAACGTGTATATGTTATCAATGACAGAATTTTGGGTCCCTTCATGGTTGCCAGATCATAGAGGGGAGTTGGAGTTCCCTCTCAGGGTTCTTGGTATCATTAATGAAATAATGTAAGAATGGACTCAAACAGAAGCTTGAAGACCGAGCTTAAAAGAAAAATCTTCAGGGCAGGCGAGCTGTAAATCTCAGCATCTGCCTGGAAGAGGAGAATGGAGGATAGAAGGTAAAAGCTATTCCATTTCTGGAGGCCAGACACATGGTGACTAGCAGCCACATAGGGTTGAGGAGCTTTAGAGAAAGCATAAGGAAACGCCAAATATTGGAGAAACAAAAAGTGTTAAGTAAAGCATGCCTAGAAAAGACATAGAAGAAAAGGAGAGGTTATGCTTTTCTGGAAAATTCAGAAAAGCAGGCAGACTTATGAAGCCACATCATTGCTGCCTCATAAGCTACTGTATTAGGGGTGGGAATTCAGGGCAGGAAAAAGTACATTATCTTTTTAAAATACTAATTATCCCACCCATCTATTTAGCATGACTTAAGGTGAACCTTAAGCCTTCTTATGGGTGGCCCTTGACCAGAAGCTTGACTTTGTCTAACTGGAATGTTAGGTCTCCACCAGGGGCAGAGACTATCCTCTTCACCAGTTTTCTCTTAACGGGCTTACCTTGGTAATGTAACAGGTTTCTCTTTTGTGGATTGACATTGACTTCTTTCTTGAAAGATTTACAATCTAGAATCTACACTGCTTAAAATACAGACAAGTAAGTAAACAGTAATTGTAAAGTTATAATGCTAAGTAAGCATTATTGGGTGGGAATCAGGTTAGGGGCCAAATCATCTGATCTGGATTTGGTATCAAAACAGGGATTATTTTAATATGAACACTATAGGGTAAGACAGATCTTATAATTTCAGTGAAAACATTGCTATGGATTATTTAATTTGTGACTTATCTCATGATCAGTGCTTAATCTTAGATTGCTCTCTTTATTCCTAGACACTTTAAGTGAAAAGTGTCAGTAGAATGGCCAAATCTACTGTAAAATGCTAGTAGCCCAAATGAATTATGAGAAGTAATACAATTAGCATCTGGTTGATAAGCTGTTGGAAACTGAATGAAAAAGTGAGCAATAAAATGTCTAGGAAGTATGCCTTAATTGCTAAGTATTTGCTTATTTCCTCTTTCTCTTTTAAGGAGGTAAAAAGTTGGAGATCAGCATTGATGGTATTGAGAAGAATGTAGACAGTAGAAATTATAAAAAGAGCAGGTCAAACTGTGAAATCAGGACATTGCCTGTTTTGCTTTGCTTTTGATGTTATTCTTTCTGAGTCAGAATGAAGTCAAAATCTGTTGTTTTATCACAATATTGGGAAAACAACATTTTTAGAAGGACTCCCTTAGTACATTATAGCATATAAAGTAAAAGAAATTAGGGAGAAAATACTATCTCAACACTAAAAATTTCCCTCTTGATATCCATTTGCTGACCCTGAAATAATTTTCTTGAATCATTCTTGAAATTCCTTTTTTAAAGAAAAATTAGTAAGGCTCCTAATTGTGTTATAAAACTACATATTTACGTTTTCCTAAGAGAAAAACATATACGAATACATTAGATAGTTTCATCACATACTTTACCTCCCCACAGATACCATGTAATTATTTTTGCATTTTGCCTACATCTTAATTGTCTGTACATATGAGCTTTATTCAAACACATAACAAATGTCAGCATTCAAAACTTATTTTCAGGAATATTTCCTTTGCCCTTTCTCCTCTATACAAATGAGGGGTTTCCGACTGTGGTAGGGACAAGAATCACCAGCCTTCCCAGCTGTCCCTGTGTTTCTTTTGGTTTTGTGGCACTTTTAGATACCAGTAACGGTGGCCACTCCAGACATGCTTTCTGTAGCCCCAGGAATCAAGAGTTGATGTGGCTTTATCTATGTTTGGTTTCTACTCAGGTGTTCTGGTGATGCTGGGCCTGAGCTTTGAATCCTCCTGCCTGCGTCAGCAGTGAAGTCTAGTGTTGCTCACTACCATTCCATCTGCACTCCACTGATGACAGCAGGCAAAGTGCTGTGATCCTCCACCCAGGCCTACTTTGGAAACCAAGAGCTGCTTTCTCAGAGGAGCTCTCAGCTGTTGAAATAACATTAGGAGAAGCAAGAATGGTAGAGTTTACATTAAATGAGGCTGTGTTAGTCAGACTTTGTGTCATTGCCACAAAAATACCTGACAATTTGAAGGAAGAAACATTTATGTTAGCCATGGTTTTAGGCAGTTCTTCTGTAGTTGCTTGTCCCTGTGCAGTTGGGCAAAACATCATGGTAGCCATAATTTGTGAAGGAAGAGAGAGAAATGGGAAGGATGGAAGGGGGGCTGGAGACAAAGTACAGCCCCCAAGAACACATCCCAGCGATATATTTTATCCAGCTAAGGTTACCTCCTAACTTTTCTAGAACCTTCCAAAATAATACCACTAGCTGAGGACCAAATGCTTAATGTAAGTTTGTGGGAGACATACCAGATTCAAACCATAAAGTCCACTGGTATTTGCTCCTGTTGCAGTGGTTAAGCATGCTAGTGAGAGAGACACCATCATCACCTAGAACGCTAGGATGGCTACCCTTTGTGGGAGGCACTGTCACAATCTGGACCTCATGATGGCAGTAGGGCTGACAGAACTCCAAACAGCCATGGGCAGGTGTTGCTACCTAACCATCTGAAGAGATAGTGATTAATATCTCTTCCTCAGATGAAATAAATCTTTCAGTATTGATGAATCCACCCACTAAGCTGACATAAACACAGTTTATGCTTCATTACCAGTTAATATTTATTAAGTACTTATTGTGAGGTTGTATTTAAATAATTATTTGAGGAAATGGCCATGCATGGTGGCATACGCCGTTAATCCCAGCACTCAGGAGGCAGAGACAGGTGGATTTCTGTGAGACTGAGGCCAGCCTGGCCTACATAGTGAGTTTCAGGCCAGCTGGGCCCACAGAGAGACCCTTTCTCAAAAAATAATAATTAAGGAATGTATTTAAAGGTATATGAATAAAAGTAAAACAAACCAACCCACTCTACCTTGCTGTACATTTTGAGACTTAAAACCATAAAGTAGGAAGAATTATAAAACAATCACAGAGAGCTAGTGGACTTAGAAAAAGCACTAGAGACAACCTTGTTTAATACTTACCTTACCTCTAAGGAAGCTGAGTCACAGAACTTAAATAACTCAGATTTGACAGATTTGACCAGAACCCCATCTCCTTCTTCCTGATCACTTCCTCTCATAGGGTCACACTTCCTACCCCTTTAGTTCACATTAAATAGAGAAACCAACATCAACATGTAAACTTTAACAAGTCAAGGGGGATGTACTTTTGTGGTGAAAAAAGGGAGATCTTTGAAGAGAGCTTTTTTCCAATAAGAGACAGAATAATGTATTTTAAAGCCCGGTGTAGATGAAAACTCAAGATGAAAGGCATTGTGGGGAAAATCAGACAAGTATGAGGCATGTGAACAGTGATGTACTGTGTTCTATGTTGCCAACTACTCAGTCACTTGTATATTGAACTAGACTCTACAGTGGCTCATCAAACATCATGATACTCCTTGGCCAGTATCATGTTTCACAGTCTCACTGGGAGATGGATAAACACATGAGGCATCATGAAACTGGCTAGGTTGTTTATCTTCATAGGATCCTCTTTGTCTTATTTATTATTTCCCTTAAACTCGTAGAACAGTATGTGGTCCATAGCTGGTGTTCAATAAATATTTATTTAACAAATTACTAAATATATGACTACAAACCCACATAAATGGAAGAGAGCACGAAGTCCCTAGAAATTTAGATATAGAAGAGCCACTGTAGGATGTCATCATTTGGGTGAACTTCACAGAAAATAAGACATTGGGATAGAAAGAATGGGACCACTGAGAACATGGAAAAAGTAGGAAAAGGTATTTAAGGTGTTCAGGTATGGGAGGGAGAATGACAAGACAAAGAATGAGCATGGGTCAGGCATACTCTGGGACTCTGCTGAGTGTGGCTTTAGTTATTTTGGAACAGTATGAAAGATGTTACTTACTCAGGTAAGTCAGAAATGCAGGTTTCAATGTTTAGACTAGATCTGGAACTAGAGTTTCTGAAATTAATGGACTGAGTAATGACAGGTTAATGCCTTTGAGCTACAGTGAAGGCTTTCCCTTAGGGCTATAGTCTTGACAGGAGGTAATGGTAGCGAAGGGCTGGACATCTAGGCTAACGGATTCTCTTGGTTGTCTGACCTCTGCTCAATCTTGGGCTCTTGGGTGACCCATCTCTTACCATATCTGACTCCATTTTAGCATTTGGTGAGGTGCCACAGGTACACAAGCTTGTGTGGCAAATAACTTGTTAGAATTTGAGGGACCTTCTGATAATCACCATAGATCTGACTGAACAGGATATTGAGATAATAGCAGCAGGGTTTGAAGAAAAGTTAAAATATTTTCAAAGATGAAGACTTGAGGCAATTTCTGTAATATTAGACATTCTGAAGCTCATTTCTGCTTATGCAGTTCTTTTTTTTAAAAAATAATTTGTTGAGAATTTCATATATGCATATATGTATGTTTTGATCAAATCCATGCCCACTCCCTCTCCTCCAACTCCTCTCATATCTCCCCATCACTTTTTTTCTGATAAGTTCATGTACTCTTTCTTCTTTTATTTTTTTAATGGGGCTTTTTGCTACTCCAACATTTCCCCCTCTGAGGAGGTAACCCTAAAATCTTTCAAGGATTAGATAAAAGTTCCCAAATACTTTCCACATTTTTTGCCTTTGGAATGAAGTATGTTACTAAGGGTCCAAGGACATTGTGAGTTTTAACCGAGAAACTGGCTACTTTTCTTTGGGGCCTTTTTACCCTATCTGCCTAGCCAATTCCTACCTCCTATTCTTATCACACCATCCTCTGAAGAGGTTACCCAACTTGCAGATAGGGAATAGGGATGCAGAAGTCTCTGCTTTCTTCCATGCTGAACAGGGACACAGCGTGAGGCAATTGGGGTACCCCTTCAGTGGGTCTATCTAAAAGACTACCAAATTGTATAACTATTATCTGTAGGGAGAAAAGAAAGTCCTTGACTGGTGAATAGGAGATGTGAAGGTGAAGTAAAGGCAAGAGTAATTAGCATTACAAGTTCCATACAGGGAACTAGAAAAAAGTCAAAACAGGGCAATTTTCAAATGTTCATAAGAGAGTCCATTGGAATTTCTTGACAAGGGCTTCCAAAATCATCCCTCTATTGGGGTCCTCCTCATTTTTCTTTTGTCTTCCAAGGCTGGAATAGTAGGCTGGGAAGAGTGGCTGGATACTCAGGTCAGGGTCCAGTGACCCTGCTTGGCACTCCTTTAATGAATGAGCACAACCATCAATAAGCCCCATTGTGACTATGTTTAGCGATCAGGCTCAGCCAAAGTCATGATGATGGTAGTTATTTCGTGCAGAAGTGACTACTGTATAGCATCAAATTATAGACCAAGATTTGACGTCTTACATCTGAGCAGCACTTTCTGGTTAGGAACAAATTCATCAATGAGAAATAATTGTTGAAATAACTTTTTATATAGACTTAAGCCTAATGTCTGGAGAGTGTAATCCCTTGAACTCTTAAAGAAATATACTGATGACTTTACTCTTTGGTTATACTTTCCTTTTGTGTGTTTAAGACCATACAGTTGGCCCAAATAAATCAATTTATTTTTACACTTAAGGTCATTTGAGGATCTGTTCCTCAGGGGTACTTATGCAGTTCTTAAGTGCAATGTAACCCCAAAACTAAGGTTTTATTTTAACAAGGCTGTAGGGAGAGAGGACAGGAAAACAATTTTGAAATATTATTCATTTACTCCCTGGGTGTATCCATATCTTTGAAAGCCTCATAAAGAACTCTAGGCTGTGAATTCCTGGGAGCAATAAAACCAAAAGTCTCTGGTAAAGGATATAAATGTTGCTCCTTGCTGTGGTTCCATTTCCGAACTGTTTGCAGGCCACATAGAAGTCAGAAGGAGCAACAGCATGCTTACGTTTAAAAACTCTAGGCTGTGGGAGCAAAATTACCATGACTAAGTTACAACTGCTTGCAACAGCTCATTTAGCAGTTGCCTCCCTCCTTCAAACATCAAGTATGACATAAACCAAGATGTACATTAGCAAAGCTGGTATAAAACATCTGTGAATGCTAAGTAAGGGGAAATCACATTAGTCATCAGGCAAACAATGTGGATGGTAATTTACATAAAGGAAGAAGGTATCCAGGAATTCAGATAGAAGCTGAAATAGATTTTTATCTCAGTGCAAACAATGTTTAAAAGGAAATATATATCATCTATTAAGATAGATTCTCTTCAAAAGAAAGGGAGTATAATTCTTGAACCACAAAATTCCTGGCAAATGGGTCTTCAAGGATCTGAGTAGTCACGTGGCTGCCTTTCGATGACCTTCTGTGGCTGTTTGATGGCTTGTTTATGAACACAAACTCTGGTTCTAAAATTCTTAGCTGTAAGTTTTAAAGGAACCTGGGTGCTTACTACCCCAAGGAATTAGGCATTCTAATATCAGGCATAATCTTTGTTAAATGCTTTTGGCCAGTGACTTATGTGCCAAATTGCTGACATTCTTAGATAATATATTTCTACTAGCAGGAAATAAGGACTGAAGATTGTACTAAGGGAAGTTTCCAAGTTACCATATCTTTTCACCCCTGATTCATAACCCTCCAAATTATTCAAGTTGCTTTGGAAGTTACAGATGCAGCATTTCAGAGGTAAGAAGCAGGTCTCCCTCTTCTTTTGTCTTTATTTTTTGTGTGTGTGTTCGCATATGTGTGTGGTATGTATGCATGCATGTATATATGTTCACATATGTGTATTCAGATGCATGTACATGTGGAGGCCAGAGGTTGAGTTTGGGTGTTTTCCTTGGTCACTCTCCACTTTATATATTGAAGCAGAGTCTCGCACTTGAACCCAGAGCTTACCAATTCAGCTAGTCTGACAGTCACTTTGTGCTGGGAAATTCTCTTTCTCCACCTCACAAGTTCTGGGATTACAGACCAGCCACCATACCTATCTTATATTTAAGTGGATGCTAGGAATCAGAACTGAGGTCTTGAAGCTTGCACAACAAGCACTTTACCCACTGAGTCATCGCTCCAGCCTTGTTCTTAAAAGTTTAAAACTTATTTCAACAAGCATCGTATCTGAAGTTGTCAGTTTCTTTGGCTGTTTTTACTCCGTAACAATGGGAGCGATGTTATTATTCCCGATGTTTCCGTCTGTTCTTTGTGTTGTCCCTGTTAATAATAAAAACCCATGCAGTTTCCAGACATTCTCATGTGTCTTCTGATAAACTGTCTATGACATGGGATCCTTGAAGCTGGGAGTTCTGGTTACAATGGTCAACAGACTGCACATACAGCTTTTCTAGAGGTAACCACTACAAAAGATAAGCTCTGTTGTTCCTCTCATAATTTTTCTCTTGTTCCTTTCTATACTCTAATGTCCTGTGAGTTCACATGAATTCAGCCAATGGCATTCTTCCATTTTTATTTTATTTTATTTATTTTTTATTTTATTTTATTTTATTTTATTATTTTATGGGCATGAGTGTATTGCCTACATGTATATAAATGTGCTCATGTTGTGCAGTGCCCACGGAGGTCAGAACAGGGTGTCAGATTCCCTGGAACTGGAGTTACTGATGGTTGTTAGCTGCCATGTGGGTGCTGGGATTTGAGCACAAGTCCTCTGCAAGAACAGTCAGTGCTCTTAACTACTGAGCCATCTCTCCAGCCCTGACAATGGCATTCTTAAAAACAATAACTTTTAAAATTGAATTTCTGTGAATTTCATAAAACATATTTTAATTATATTCAGTACCCTTCCCTATCTGCATACCTCTTATAACCACCCTACCCTGGATTTCATGAACTCTGTCATATATTAAGGCCTATTGAGTTAAGTTTGTATCCTCAAATGTCCTTTGATGTGGATCCATCCACTGGAGCCTGACTAACCTATCAAGTGTCACACCCTTAAAGAAAACCAACTCTCCCTTGTCCAGTAGTTACTGGTTGCCAATAGATCCTCAGCTAAGATTGGGATTTCTTTCCCACTTCCCCACTTCTGTGCTGGGATTTTGTCTGGTTTGAGCTTATGTGGGACTTATGAATGCTGTCACCATTACCATGAGTTCATGTGACTAACTTCCCAGCTGTCTGGAAAACTCTTTCATTGTGGTCATCTACCACCTCTGGCTCGTACAATCTTTCCTCCCCATTTTCCACAATGGACCCTGAGCCTTGAGGGGCAGATGTTTGCGTGTCCTAGTCAGGGATAATCACTCTGCAGTCTCTTATTCTTTACACTTGAGCCAAAGACATTTTGCCAGATAATTAATAACTGTGCTAAGGCTCTCCCTTAGTTTCAGGTGCTCTTGCTACAGTGATGAGTTGACAGACCAGAAGGAAAACATTCTCACTGCAGAGTTATGTGTTCTTATATCATAGGGTCTTTCCTTGCAGGGCTCAAGACCATTTGCCTATTGGGTGGACCAAGTTCCCTATGAACTGATAATGATGGAATAAAGTGAAAGGAATCAGATGAAGTCTTGATGCCACAAGCTGTTTCACAAATAGTTAGGAACACATGGCTCTTTTGATCTCACGTCTTTATGATGGGGAAGTATAATCATATAATAAGTAATATGGAAATAGCATTTAAAAATAGGCTTATAGAAGTAAATCTACAATAGATAGAGATAGGTTGATTTTATGTACATGAACATATTAGGGCTCTGCAGAGGAACATAAGCAGCAAAATGTGCACATATATGCAGAAAGATTTATTTTAAGGACTTGGCTTATGTGAGTTTGGAGCTATGGTGAGTTCAAATCCTATGGGTAAGGCTAGTAGAGCAGGTCCAGGAAGGAGGTACTGTTGGTCTGCAGGATATTACAGTTCACTTGAACAGGTACCCTTTAAGATATATAAGCTATACCTAAAATTAGATTGTTTGGGTGGGAAATGCATTTATTTTCCATAAATGTCTCAAGTACAGGATAACAATTTATTTCAGACAGAAAGGCTACTACACATAGATTCAGGAAGAAAAGTTTATTACTTGCCTGTTCTATTATTGGCTGTATTTTCTAGGGGAGCTTCAGATTACATCTGTAATCTCATTAATTGTTTATATAAATAATTTCATCTATGATTTTAAGTAAGAAGTCAGG
The DNA here is from genome assembly GCF_000622305.1 of Nannospalax galili. Lineage (NCBI taxonomy): Eukaryota > Metazoa > Chordata > Mammalia > Rodentia > Spalacidae > Nannospalax > Nannospalax galili. The sequence continues at coordinate 1,745,635 of NW_008347189.1, forward strand.
TTGCTGCCTCATATATAGAACTTAAAATTTTGAACTATAAAATACACTGTTATTTGTATTTGTGTGTGTGAGAGAGAGAGAGAGAGAGCGATAGAGATGAGAGAGAGAGAGAGAGAGAGAGAGAGAGAGAATATACATTGTCTTCAATTAAAAGAAACTCCTCTTCAGCTCATATTTCTTTGAGGGTGAACCACTTTTTACTGCTTAGCTAAAATTTATTTTCCTTGGAGAGTATCTGAACCAGGGAGATGTGTCACCTGTTTCCTCCTGGGTTTCATCTTTCTTTGTTGTACTCCTCCTCTTCCTCTTCCTCCTCTTCCTCCTCTTCCTCCTCCTCTTCTTCCTCTTCTTCCTCCTCCTCCTCTTCCTCCTCCTCCTCTTCCTCCTCTTCCTCTTCCTCCTCCTCCTCCTCTTCCTCTTTCCTTCTCCTCCTCCTCCTCCTTATATTAATTTATTCATCAAAATAATAGCACAAATGACAAACTATATAAGGCTGAAAGTATTTATATTTTTAGTAAGAAGAACAGGTCAGTGTGCACTGTAGAAAGCTGAGTGTAGAATATATCTTTTTTTTTTTTTTTTTTTGGTTTTTTTGAGACAGGGTCTCCCTGAAGCCCCAGCTTTTATGGAACTCACTATGTAGACCAGGCTGGCCTCGAACTCACAAAGATCCGCCTGTCTCTGCCTCCCGAGTGCTGGGATTAAAGGGTTGTGCCACCACGCCCGGTTAGTATATACCTTTTGACTAGTAAATTGTTCCTGTGAAGTTAATTATCTCTTAAAAAGCAGTTTGGCTTCCTTGGAAAGCTAGTTTTTTAAAAATGAGACAAAAGGAAAAGTTTATTACTTGCTTTATTGTGATCAGAAGCAAGTTTCATAGATACCTCTAATAACCAGATAAAATATTGAAGAAGGGCCAAAGTTGTCATCACATAGAAGGATTAATAGCATTGGAAAATATTTCTCCAAGTCTGATGTGATTGTTCCTGTACTTGGGAAATGTTATGTGCAGTGAAGTGGAACATGAAAGGTAAAAACTGAGCAAATCTAGAGGCAAATGAAGCAAACCACCTTTGAGCATTGATAACCAGCGTTTTTACCTAATGTTCATAACAATTTTGAAAGTTCCTTGGCAGTTTCCATGGTCCAGAACTTTAACTATAGTCAAAACACAATTTTTTTCTTAGTTTTGTCCGTCTCTAATTGTAAGGTATGTCTTTGAATCTTAGATATTTTTCATTTTAAAAATAGGTGATATGAGTCTGAAATATGAATTATAGAATTAGTAAATTATATTTATTGTTTGTATGGGGAAGAAAATGATATAGAAGTTAAACTTTGGATGCTTTAACATCTTCACAGATTGAGTATTGCTAAGTCAGCAATTAGATATTTTCAGATGTTCCATTTCTTAATTTGATACAAGGCTTAGAGAAGATTCAAATGCTGACCAGTCTGAAGAAGAATACTCCGAAGGATGGTCACAGGGCCTTCTAGCCATCCACTGAGCATCTGTTCACTGCTTACTGCATGCTTTGTACCTTGATCTGGGTGCTAGGCATATAATTTCATGTAGTAGAAGCGTGGTTCCTATTCTCAGGGAACTCAAGTCTGCTGAGGAGACTGGGCAAGCCACATAGATATACATGTGTGCAAGTGATGAGCAATATAAAGCTGAAGTTTGGTGTTGTGCAGAGAATAACTTTGGTAATTGTTGTGAGGATGGGAATTCATTTTAGTTGGAAAAGCCAGGAAATGTCTTTGTGATTTGACATTGGTGCTAGGATGTGAAGAATAACAAGATTTTGTTATTCTTTACCGTACAAAGAATGAAACAACATTCCAGAAAGAAAGAGGGTCCCGTGAAAGCCATCAGGTAGGGAAGGCCTTGGCAAATCCCCCAGACTAAAAAGTGGCCAATGGGACTAGAGCCTAAGGGCTGGGAGGAAGAAAGAAGGAAGTGCTTGGTCTTGGTGTGCACTCGCTATGAGTGCTGTTGGGGTCTTCCTCTAAATGTACATGGAAGTTACTGGAAATGGTTTTCATAAAGATATGTTTGATATGATCATATGTAGTTGAAAACTTATGTGATATTTATTTTGTGGTTTGGTAATATTTGACACACGTACATATATACTTTAGAGACATTTTGATAAAGAAGTCACGGCCATTTATAATAATTACAGGGGTGTGGGGTGGATGAAGAGATGTTGATACTGGGAAGAGGCCCAGTCAAAAAGTGAAGTACAGAAAAGCAATTTTTAAGACGGTCATCCAATAATATTGAAATATTTTCATTTTGTTTTATTACTATATTCCTTCTTTTATAATTTTTGTGTTTATTAGGCATTTTAAAATTAACATACAAACTCATGGGTTTCATCGTGACATTTTCATCACACTCCGTGTTAACCCTTCCTTCCTTCCCATGCCCCTGTCCCCCTCACTGCTCCCCCCTCTTCCCTTCAGTGCCCTCCGTCTACCTTTACTAATTCATTCTATTAGTACTTGGATTGTTCCCCTAACTCAACTCTTCCTTAATTTTTCTTTTCCCCCCTTTATTGCCCCTTCCTTGTTTTAGAGCCTATATCCTCTTCTCCCTACATATAAACATATATGACAATCATAATTTATGTTCTCTATGTGAAAGAAAATGTGGTATTTGTCTTTCTGAATCTGAAATACTTTACTCAACAATAATTTCTAGTTCCATCAATTTTCCTGCAAATGTCATGGTTTAAAACCCAAAACACTGAAATTGCAGAGCTGATGGTATAGGTAAATTCATAATATGTGAATTTCCTGAAAAGGACTCTAATAGCACAGAAAATAATTCCAAGAATTAAAAGTTGAAATTACCCACTATTGTTCTAAAATGATTGCTAAATTTATTTTCTCTCCCTATCTAGAAGTCTTTGAGACAGAACTGACACTGATTCTAGCCACTCCAACAGCTATCAAAGTACCTGAAAACAAATCCTAAATCCATCTCTCTTGAGTCCAGCCTTGGCAGACAAAAGAAAAAAGAGGAGGAACCCAATAGAGGGATGCTTTTGGAAGCTCTTGTCAAGAAACTCCGATGGACTCTCATATGAACATTTGAAATTTTCCCTGTTCTTTTTTCTGGTGCCCTGTCTAGAACTGGTAAGGCTAACTAATCTTGCCTACATCTTCCAGGCACCAACCAAGGACTTTTTCTCCCTAAAGATAAGAGTTATATAATTTGGAAGTCTTTTTAGATAGACCCACTGAAGGGGTAACCTAACTGCCTCACCCTGCATCCCTGTTCAGCATGAAAGAAGCCAGAGCGGCCTGGGTCCTGATTCCCTATTGGCAATTTGAGTAACCTCTTCAGAGGATGGTGTGATAAGAATAGGCGGTAGGAATTGGCTAGGCAGTTAGGGTAAAAAGACCCTAAAGAAAAGTAGCCAGTTTCTTGGCTAAAAGTCAAAATGTCCTTGGGCCTTTTAGCAACATACTGTGTTCCAAAGGCCCAAAACGTCAAAAGTATTTGGAAGCTTTTATCTAACCCCTAAAAGCTTTTAGGGTTACCTCTTCAGAGGGGGTAATGTTAGAGTAGCAAAAATCACCCCCCCTACCCCCACAAAAAGAAAGAATACATGAAGTTGTCAGAAAAAAAGCGACAGGAAGATTAGGGAGGAGTTGGAGGGGAGGGAGTGGGCATGGATTTTATCAAAACACATTATATGCATGTATGAAATTCTCAATAAATTTTTTTAAAGTAAAAAAAAGTTGGAATTACATGAAATCAAAAAGCTCTGCACAGCAAAAGAAACCATCAGCAAACAAAAGTGACAACCTACAGACAGGAAAAATCTTTCTCAGCTGTACTTCAGGTAGGGGTTAGATCTAAAATATATAAATAATTGCAAAAATTAAACATCAAAATGATCTCCCCCAAACCCCAAACTGCCAATCAGTAAATAGGGTAATGTCTGTATTATTTCTGGAGTTCTAGTTAAGAGTTATTCTTCAGGAGTATTCAAATATATATACAAGGATTTCAAAAGATGATTTGCAAAACTATTTTTAAATTTTTTGAGACTATTGTACACAAATATTGTCTTTGCACTATTTCTATCCCCCTAGCCCCCCCAAAACTCCTCCCACATCCCCTCACTCTTTCTTTTTTTATCCTCTTCTTTGATTACCATTGTTGTTTACTATTGTATTATTATTGTTACATTATATATACATACTGTGATGGCTAATCTTGGTTATCAACTTGACTGGATCTGGAGTTCACTGAAATGAGACTTTCTTGATTAGATTATTTGAAGCCAGAAGACCACCCTAAATATGGGCATTACCGTCTGGCGGCAGCCTGTACAAAAGGCCATGGCAGAAGGGAGCTCTTGCTTCTTGTCTGCTTGCCTTCTCTCTCACTGGTGAGTTCATCTTGCTGCTGTGGCATTCCTCTGCTGATCGTAGAACCAACTTCTTTGGATTCCACAGTAGACTGAAAACTACCAGATGTCCAGGAATCCTCCAGGCTTTCAGCGCCAGATTGGGACTGCTGCGACATCCAGCCTCCTGGCCTGAGCAACTACCAGATTCTCAGCCTTTCCAGTGTGGTGCAGTCATTGTCAGACTACTCAAACTCTATCCTGTAAGCTAATCTAATAATAGTGTACATATTTATGGGGGATTTATTAACACAGGTGGATGAACTGATGCCTCCCAAGGAAACACAAGGACCACTTCTCTGATTCTGTTCCAAGCAGAACGCCAGGGCAACTGTAGTGTCAAGAGCACATTACTGCCCCAGCAAAGATGACAAGAAAAGCTGGCATGGCAGGCACACCCCTTTGATTCCAGCTCTTGGGAGACACAGGCAAATGGGTTTCCATGAATCCAAGGCCAGCCTGTTTTACATAGCAAGTTCCAGGCCAGTTAAGGCTATATAGTGAGACCCTGTCTCAAAAAAAAAATTTACAAGAGAACTTCATGATGATACCGAGTTTGTGTATGTTCTTTAACTTAACTTGTTATAAATCAAAGAATGGAGTTTGTTAGAGCAGGCAAAGAAATAAAATTATATCGTATCTTTGTGTACACATATGTGATATACAGCATATGTATGATAAATATGTTTTCCCTACACAAAATATTTTATGAGTTCACTAATTTATAGTTTATATGGTTGGCAGTGTGCCTGAGTTCTAATTCTGTTGATGACCTGGAATAACATGTGTCAACTCCCCTGACCTCAATACTCAGTTTTCTGTTATATAAAAGCAGAGACAAAACAGCTGGAGAGGCCTTCACTGGCATCTGCTTGCATCTCATGACTTTTCTGCCATGTGGCCATTTTCTCTGAATAACCAAGCCTGGGTCACTCAGGTACTGTCTGGGAGCTACAGGGCCACTCTCTGCTCTTGCATCCAAAGTTTGGTGTAGAAAATTAGGACAGTCCTGATTTTCCTTCACTCCTCAGAATGTTAAAGGAGGAAATTATGCACACACTGTGGTCATGATTAACTACAGTGAACAAGAAGAAGACCAAGAGACCATAAGGTGGTTTTCATTAAGAGGGAATTTTACTCCAGGGGCACATTAGAGTTAAATTTCTTGGTTAACAGACTCATCACTTACGAGTCTCTGACCTTGTGCTGCTGGTTTGCAGCTACAGAAGCCGAGTGTTGTGTCCTCTTGTTTTACCTACTTTGGAAAGAAGGATAATACATTTATAATGTTATTAATTTTCCACTAAAATGAGGAGTTGAAGGTGGTGTATAAGTGGTTTGGTCATATCAATCCATGGCTCCTATAAGAGTATTATTTTTTAATGTAGTGTTGTTAAATCTCTATCTGATAGAGTTTCCCATCTGGTACTCTTCATAAGTTGATCATATATTCCACATTAAGCATCTGAGTAGAAATACCTAGACACATCTTTAATGAAGTTGACTTGTGTTTTCTGAATTAATCCTTTAAAAAATTCCACTAACCAGATCATATCCCAATTTCAGAGTCAAAAACAAGGTTCAGAGAAATTAAGTTATCTACCCAGAGTCACAAGTAATAGCTATTGGAGACAGGGATTGTCCTGTGAGTGAGTGTGATTAGTGGTCAGAAAACATACTGATTTTTTTTTAACGTTACCAGCATGCTGAACTCATCATTTTTGCAATATGAAATACAAGAATAATGAGGGCACCAAGTAATCAGACTAGTAGCATGGATGCTCATTTTTAAGGTATTAAAAATCTCTATTGTGTATGCATGGCAACAATTAAGCTCCTGGTCAGGCCAAAGGGTAGGGATGTTTAAACGATTTTCTTCCTACCATCCATTATCAACTTGGAAAGTCAGTGCTAATAGGGGAAGCTTAGAGCAATAACTAAGTTTGTTACATTTCACCAGAGAAGGAAACACATCGGCCATGTTAATGTAGCTTTCAATTTGTGGTGACATTTACTGAAAACATTCTACAGTATTTGGCAAAGTTAAAAGAGAGATTGTTCTCCAATTAACCAGAGGATCAAAGAGTGAAGGTTAGGGAAGGAAGTGATTTTTTTTTTCATATATAAGATGCAAAATGTTTGGAAAGGTCAGGCTTTGAGCAAGCTAACCTCTACTACTTCTAGGATGGAGGTTGACTAATGAGCAGTCCACTCATCATTCGAATGGATGCATTTATGAGAGGAAGGATAACAACATCCTTCTGGATGACTGTGGCCAGTAGTGATTCTACACAGGCAAAAACAAAATAATTACTCTATTAGCAGTTTTACCCCCCCAAACTGAGTTCATTACAAACTATACTTGTTGCCATTATTATTATTATTATTACTATTATTACTATTTAAAATAGCTCAGGTTGTTTTATCTAACTGATGGCAATATTTGGCAAATATTTATTGAGATTTTTACTGTGTGCCATGTCCTGTTCTCTACTGACAGAATAGTAATGCACAAAGCCACTGACCTCATGGTCTGGTATTCCGGGATGTCTTCACTGGGATGTCTTATTGAAACATACTGAAGAATACTTCTTTTTTCATATTCAGTTCTTTGGTTGTAGCATTTTCTTCTGTGAATGCAGAATCTGGAGTCTATGAAAGCAGCACCAAAGATTCTAGCAACCTCTCAAAGCAAGTGATCTCTGTGTGGAAAACCAGAACCTGCAAAACCTCTCAACTCTGGTCACCTGCTCCCATCAGCATGGAGAAAATGCTGCTGTTTTGCCTCACGGAAAATTTATTGGATTTAAAATATAAGAACAAATTCTTTGGGAAGAAAACTACCTACAGCTTCAAAGTTTTAAAGTCCTGCTACGAATATAGTAAATACAGTGCATTTAAAAATAGTGGGTCTTAAAAAGATACAGTAGTAACCAGGGGTGGTAGTGCATGACTTTAATTCCAGCACTCAGGACGCAGAGGGAGGTGGATCTCTGTGAGTTCTAGGCCACCCTGGTTGACATAATCAGATCCTGTCTCAACACCCCCCCTCCAAAAAAGACAATACAGCAATAATAACTGACATTTCTCAGTGACATGTGAGGAACATGAATGTATACCATTTGGCTAAAGAGAATTTCATTTTGTTTCATTCATAAATAAGTTGGGAACTCAAAATTGAAAGAACTCATTTAGGGTTTAATTTTGCATATTAATATACCAATGCTTTAAGAACCCTGAAATTTAGAAGCCGTCTAGACTAGTATTTCTGAAATGCCATTGATCAAGGGGATATTTTCCCACCATGTATCAATAACTAATGTTTTGGAAGAGACTCTTCTGCAAAAAGGACGAACTCTCGATCACTATAGAAAATTCTTTCAGACTTTGCTAAGATACTGTAATATACAGTCCAGTATTTTGAGGAAGCGCATAATTGGGACACTGTTTTCTTCCATTCTTATGGTAATTGGTTTTCATTCCACTGTGGCTGCCATTTTTTTCCCTAAATATCTAAGCAAAAAATATTTTCAGCAGTCCTTGGCTATACAAGAAGCTCAGGGTGGAGCTCATCCAAGGCCAAGTGAGTGAAGTTTTGCAAAGAGAAAAATGCGAAGTAAGACCCTGTTGTTGATGCTGGCAATTTCCGGATCAAAGTAGCTGAAATCATGGTTAAATTATTTACTGAACAGTACAGAACCTCTGATTCCGGCTTTCTGTGCACTCAGATCTTTGTGGGTGTGAAACACTTTTTTCTTTCTTTCTTTCACTTTTTTAATTGAACTTTTAAAATCTTATACATTTCCCACTCAAATCCAGACCCCCTCCCCCATCCATGCCTCCCTCAACCCCCCCACCAAACCCTATGCACTCTGCCATACATGCTGAGTCCTATTCATTCAGGTGTTTGTACCCGAATGTCCTTCTGTGTAAATGCATCCACTGGAGTCTAGTCAGCCCATCCAATCCAAGTAGCAATCTCCAGTCTGCAAGCAGCAATCTGTCTCAAATAGTTCTCAATCTAGTGCTGGCCTGCCACCTATTTCTCACCTCCCTTTTGGGCTTTTGTTTAATTGAGCTGATGTGGGTCCCATGCTTGACGCCACCACTGCCATGGGCTCACATGAGCAAGCCTCCAGTGGCCTGGAGGCCTCCACTTCCCTGCATTCATGAACCAGCCCTGGCTCTTACAATCTTTCTGACTCCTCTTCTGCAATGGTCCCTGAGCTGTGGGTGGGTAAGGTTCCGTATAGGAGTCCCATCTTATACTCGACAATCGCTTATTGTCCCAAACTTGGCCAGTTGTGGCCTTTTGCGTGCATTGCACTCTGATGTACATGGAAGCCTCACTGGTGAGAGTTGAGGGGTGACCTTTCTCTACCCCTTATTCTGCTATGATTCATGAGCCTTAGTTGTAGAGATTAGACTGTAGATATGTCACCTAGTACTGGGTATCTCCCAGGCATTTGTTCTCTGTGCCTGACCAGAGAGTGTCTGAACATTAATGCATATGTATACCTGGGAGATGCTGGAAGGGAACACAGTGCCAGATAGAAGAGCCCTTCCTTAGACTGATAAGCATGCCACACAGCACTTATCAAAGAAGCTAATTTTTGCAACAGATGAAACACTTTTGAATCCCTGGCTTTAGTTACTGAGGTTACATAGAGAGGAGAAATCTATTGATTTCTTTAGGGTCTTGATTCATGCATTACTGAGACATTACCCTGGTTCTTAAGAGTCTGGGGAAGCAAGTGGGACTTTAGAAGAAGACTAGTTATTTCCTAGTTATGCATGGTTTTATGACAAGAATTTCCCCTCCCTGACATTGACAGTAATTAAAAAAAAAAAAAGTACAAGTACTTTTCAAAGAGAAATAAAAACCAGTATAAATCCTCCTATATGTAACACTTAGATTAGTGTAGACACTTAGATTTTCTTGAAACTGTCAAATTAATTCAAATAAAATCAATTAATTGGTAAAATATAGCATAGCTTTCTTATATATTCTCATATATTTTGATGTGTCATAGTATTAACTACGTGGCCCGCCTTTCCTTTCTAGTCCTCCTGGACTGCTAAATGTTCATTGCATTGAGAAACAAATAGACAAATATCTTTTGTAAAGTTTAGCTTTTGTGCCTCCATTTTGCAGATCTGATTTTGTTTTGTGATTGGAAGACTGAGTCACATTCTATCCGCTATGACTACTACAAGAGACGATTTTCTTCATTTTGGATTCTCTTTCGTTTTTAATCTAGGAGGTAATATTTTACTCATTCCATGCTTTATACATGGGCCACCATGTTTGACAAAAACATCAATCCTGTTTTATTTTCTCACTAAAGAAAATAGTGAAATATTCAGACAAAATCACAAATCTTTCACAGCATGTACAATGCCAAGAAAGCTTGTTTCTTCTTTGGCAACTCCTCCTACACAGCACCTTCCTTTGCCTAATTCACATGTTAAAGTCTGTGGTGCATGTGTGTGTGTGTGTGTGTGTGTGTGTGTGTGTGTGTGCGTGTGTGTGTATACATATGTATGAGTATTTTGAAAACTAATGACTTGTGAAGTGAAGATGTTATAAGTGAGTGCATATTTTTAGAAGTTCACCAAAGTGACAGACTTTGCAAATCACTGGATGAAACCATGCTGGGACATTTGGGAGTTGAGCTTGGAATTGAGAATTTCTTAGATAATCTTCAAATTATTTGGGGGAAGTAGCTATTTTAATGGATAAATAATTCCACTTGTTTAAAAAACATATTTTTTTTTCAGAAAGCTATGTCTATGTCTTTCCTCACCAATTAAAAGTCTTTCATGTTGTAGATGTGACTTTAATTTGAAGCAATATGGTATTCTCCCCCACCCCACCCCATTCTAACTAAACAAACTCTGTAAGAATTAGCTTTGAGTTATTCCATCTGTGGACTTTTAATTTTGTCATAAAAACACAGAAGCCTGGCAGAGAACTCTTTCCAACTGGCTACATGTATCATCTTGTCTGAAAGCTGGTTAAGTAAGTGTGGCATTTAGAATGAAATAAAAAAACTTCATTTATGGAACTAGTTCACACGAAGTGTTTGCCCACTTCTTTGACCATCTGTTTATGTTGACAACCACCGCCCCACATTGTGCCAAAGTGCCCTTGGCTATTAAAAACAGTGTTTTGTGTGTGAATAGTGTGTGTGTCCTCACACATGTGTGTGTTTGGGGGGTGCCATTTTCTTGAGAAATGTCTTGTTAAAGGTCGCATATGATCCATGTGGAGATATTTCAGGTCAGTTGCTGTTCAGGAAACATTGCACTAAAAATGTTATAAGCCTACTCATTCTTAAACATGTTCCCTGCCTCCCTGACATATTGGAACTCCTTTAAAAAGATGATGAATATATTAGCAAAGTACCTGTTGAGTTTGGCTACAATGGTAATGATATTATGTGTTGAAGGTGAGTCCAAACATGAATCTAAACATCTTTGAGCACAGAAATGCTTGGGAATGACTCAGGAATTTGAAGCTTTTGGCAAGATCCTGTCTGCCAACAGGAATATCAGGGTCGACATTTAATTCACCAGATGACAGGATAATCCTTCTTTCATATTTAACAGTGTAAATAAAGTCTTTGGGGGCAAGATGGCCTCCTGGGAGATGAAGAATGACAGACAAACAGATTTTTGAGATGGTATCATCTTTGGTTTTTATTCTTTCCCTCTTGCTTTAAACAACTATTTGCTCAAGTTTGAACAACTACTTAAGAAAAGCCATCAATGAACAACAATATTTCGAGCACTGCTGGAGGAAAGAGAAAGTGTGTTCTCTTCAGTACCAGCATTGTAATTGTGATGGGAACACAAATGCTGAGAAAGACAACTGGGAGATTTTGTTGGATGGAGATAAAAATGAATAGGGGTTCCAAGGATGGAATGGTGTTTGTGGGCTGGTGGGTACCAGGGAGGACAGTTTCTATTCTGTAAGGACTTCTTTTCTGTCCTCCAAGTCCTTAAATTTCCTGGGCTGTGCACGTCAGCAACTGGGAGAGTCCTATATTCCTCTGAGCATCAGAGTACATAGAATACCTGAGGATCAGGATGAGTGCAGTGAAGTTTATGTATCCAAGTGACTCATAGGGGTAGAGGACAGGTTTAGAAACATACTATACGCATCATCTGAGGACTAGCATGTTAAGTCCTAATACCCTCAGGATAAGTGTATATCCTTCGTCTGACTTTACTTTGTAATTATTATTTTTTCATTTACATTTTAATACTCCAAGATTGTGGTGATTTTTTCCCCCTGTTTGGTTTGTCAGATTTTCAAGCAGGTTTGCTTTTTTCTCAAACAATGTTCATGTTTTTCCATCAGTAGCATTAGACTCCTTCCTCAGAGAGCGGGTCTGGGCTGAATAACAGATATCACTTCTGACAGCTGTAAAGTGAGGCTAACAAACATCCCAATGAGGATTCTCAGTGCCAGGCTCATTCATCCAGCTGGGTTTGCATTGTGCGTGTAAATAGCTGCACGTCACGGCCTGCTGCTGCCCAGGGCTAGAGTCATTTATTTAATAACTCAGTTCACAGGCATTATGGGGGAACTGCAGCATTTCATATTATTCAAGATAAATAAGAAATCAAAAATGCTGCACAGAGAAAAGTAGCAGTTTAATTCCTCTCATTGACTGAGGCTGTTCAAATGCTGAGCCTGACAGTCCTGAGGTATATAATGTTAACTTTCTATTAGATTTAGGAGTGATACTGTCACCTGGGTCAATTGATGTATGCAGTTTTACTTGGTGATTTTGGGGGAGGATTTTTAAGATGTGTTAATTTTTTCTAACCATCTAGTTTTTAAAGTGCAGACTGAATAGGCGTTTTAGCAGATGAAACTTGTTTTATTATGCTTGATGAGTACTTATGAGTAATGCACTATCAAGGTGCCCCTCCAGTTTTAAATGTGGGTTGTTTGCTTTCCCTTGTGATGGAATCTCTCTCCTTTCTGTTTCTTCTCCCTTTTGTTTACCTAAAATGATACTAGATACTCAGCCTTATTTTGAAGACTACAGAGTTGTCATTGAAACACCCATATGTAAGCAAAATAATTACAATGGCTTATCTTGAAGGGGAGGTGGTGTCAAGGTACATAGTTCTGTTTCAAAATATTATTCATAATTGTTAACAGTGAAAACAGTTCTGTCCTTAAGAGATGTAAATATGGTGAAAACCTCATTGTTCTTATGACCCATCTCTGGCTTATTTTATTCTGCTTAATAGATTTTCTAGAAATATTTAGTGAACAAATGACACATATTTGCCATTAAAAGTGAATCATGCTGATATAAATAAATTAAGAGGAACTCTAAAACTGTAAAGCAAGCCTTAGGAGCTAACCATAGGCATCAGAGTCAAGATAACTAAGTGCTTTGATTTATTTTTCTTGATATAAAGATATTTTTAGGAGATTTTGGATTATGTACATACATTTTTCTATTCAGAAAAAGTCTAATGTAAGTTACAATTTGGGGAAGTAAAGCCTTCCGGTCACATGTTATCTTTCCCAACCATAGATTCTTACAACTGTGTAACTGCCTTTTTTATAAAATGGAGAGCTGTGCATCTGGCTTTAAAGCTGTTTAGGTTCCTATTTTCCTCCTCTTAAACTAAGAGCTCCCCGAGAGAGGCCTGTCTTCACCAACCCTGTAGCCATTCACATGTTGCAGCTTAGTCACTGTTGAACAACTGAAAGCATGTCTTCACGTGGTCGTACACTGTGCAGCAGTAGGAACCTTCAAAACATTCTTGTGGACAGTTTCCTTTTTTTTTGAATGTTTGCTTTGTTTTTATTTTAATTAATTAGTTTTTGCACACATAATAATGGCTTCATTATGAGGTTTTCATACTTTGCACCTTGCACTCGTTTGTCCACCAACTGCCTTCCCCCACTTCTCCTTTTCCCTTTCTGGTCCCCTTCTTGTTCTACCCAGAGTTCCCTTCTGTGTGTTTGCCATTTTGGACAGAAAGGAGGAGGATTGTGTATATGAGAGAAATGATCATTATTTTGTCTTTTACCCCCATTGTCCTCTTCTGTTTTCCATATATATATATGTATATGACATAAAAGTGATATGTCATATTTTCTTCATCCATCTGTTGACCACCTAGGCTGGCTCCATATTTTGGCTACCCATGTTGGGTAGCACAACACGGTTGTATAAGATTGTCTGTGCTATGATGACTTGGATTACTTCATGAATATACCCAGGGTTGGTATAAGTGGCACACACAGTATTTTTATTTTTAATTATTTTGAGACATCTCCTTACTGGTTTGCATAGTGTCTGTATCAGTTTGTATCCTCATCAGAAGTATGAAAGCATTTCATTTTCCTCACATCCTCACCAGCATTTGTCATTTGCTTTCTTGGCGATAGCCATTCTGACAAGGGTGTGATGAACTGTGGGCACTCTTTAGTTTTCTTTTCTGTTTAAAAATATTTTATTTATTATTTTTATTTTATGTGTATAAATGTATTGCCTGCATGTATGTAAGCACACCCGTGTTCTACAAAGCCACAGAGGTTAGGTAAGGGCATCAGATCCCTTGAAACTGGAGCTATGGATAGTTGTTAGCTACCATGTGGGTGTTGGGAACAGAACCTGGGTCCTCTGCAAGAGCAGCCAGTACTCTTAACCACTGAGCCATCTCTCCAGCCCTCTTTAGTTTTCTTTATCCATCACTTAAGTGAGGGAGATAGACTTGTGAGCAAACTTAGGTTTGGAGGTCTAGTGGGAACTTGTCAGACCTCTGTCTGAAGACTTTTGGAGGCTTCTGGGAGAAATGAAAGACTTCTGAAGTTTGAAATGGTATATCAGAATATAGTGCCTCCTGGGGGAGAGATAAGAACACAGGTGATGGAGTGAGAAGGCTTGGCTTAGTTTTGCAAAGACGGAAATGCCAAGTAAGACCTTGCCTTAGAGATACCAAAAAGAGGAAGAGAAATATGAGAGGGTCATGAGGGTCATGGGGTGGGGTAGGGGGCAATGGTATGTCCATTGGAGACTAGAGAGCTGGGCAGGTGACCTGAAAACCAGTGAACCACAGTTTGGGGATAGGATGCCAAATACAAGAATCAAATAAACTAAGGGATCAAAAGTGTCTAGTGTTTTTCTTTGAGGGAAGTCTTGGAAAGAAATGCTGAGGGGAGAGCTGGTTAATGATATGGCCAGATGGCAACATTTTGAAAGGGAGACATGACATGAAGAAAAGAGACAACAAATAATACCTATTTTTTTTTTTTAAATAATTGGCTAGAATGGGAGGAGAAAAGACAGACACTATCAGAAGGCCTAATGGGACATTAGATGTGACAGGTACCCCTTTCTGGTCCTTTCAGCTTCAACTGTGCCTCTACAGGCACAGAAGCCATACCTTCTGCCCCAGGCACACAAAGTAGAAACATGAAGTGTTCACTTCCTCCTAAATATCTCCTGTCTGTCTACCTGTTTCCTGGGATTACCTCCCACACACAATTATCATACTGGACTCCTTGACAAAAGGTCTGTTCCTAAGGAGTCCACACTGAGACAGAAATTGTTGACAACCAGAGTTAGTGGAAGCAGAAAGTCTAGACATGAAAAAGAGAAGTAATCTATGGAACACAGTTTCATGAGTTGAAGGAGTTTTGATGAGCGTGAAGTAGTTAAAACTGGGAACAGAAAAGTATAGACGATCTGAAGATCTAATAAAAGGGAATTCATACCAGGTCACAGGAAGACTCTGAATTATTATGCATGAAACACGTTAACATGTTAAATGTCATTTTTCCTCTTGATATTCTATAATTTCAGGAACAGCTTAGTTTCAAACATAAAAACATGAAAGTTATTCCTCTGTGAATTTCAAAACAAAAGAACAAATTCCAGTGGCTTTGTTAGTAAAACAAAACAAAACAAAACAAAAAACAGTTCTTGGATTGTTTTTATAGATACGAGATTTTGCAAAATTATTTTAAAATAAACAATTGTTTTGGTTTTAGGTATAAAATCATCAAGAAAAACACATTCTTTTATTTGAAGAGATCTTCAGATGAAAGCATAGACTGTATAGCAAATGACAGTTTAGAACACCATGTTCTTCTCTCTCTCTCTCTCTCTCTCTCTCTCAGCTGCACAGATTAAACTAATACCACCTTTAGCCACATGGTTTAATGGCAGGAGTCTGTAAAGTGGTTGTTTCATTCATTCAACAGTTACTGGTGGTCATGTTGCTGAGTCAGTTGATGTTCTATAGATTGAAAATAAGTGAAAAAAGACCCGAATCCTCCCCTAGAGGCGACTTTGGTAAGAGGGTGTTTACAACATGACCTGTTGAATAAAACTTGAGAAAGTCTTGAGTGATTGCATGTTGGAGAAGTTTGGGGTATATCTTTAAGGAAAAATGTATGACTCTGTGAACCTAGGGCCTGGGCCTGAGATGCAAAGTAGAGAGAAGAGTGGGTGTGATTGAAAAGGGACTAAAAGGCCACACTTCGACAGTCCATATATGGGCGGAGCATGTGTATCATGTATCAGCTAGGACTGTATTCTGGTCCAAGTAACAGGAAATCCTATTGTTTGGGTTTAAGCAAGTAAGGAGTTTGTCCTCACATATATGGCAATCTGGCT
Organism: Nannospalax galili; assembly: GCF_000622305.1. Lineage (NCBI taxonomy): Eukaryota > Metazoa > Chordata > Mammalia > Rodentia > Spalacidae > Nannospalax > Nannospalax galili. Next base: position 1,761,722 of record NW_008347189.1, read on the forward strand.
GATTTATGTGATTATTTCCCAGGGTCTGATTTCTAAGCACATTAAAATATCAGCTCATCTGAAGCATATAATGACACTTTGAAGTGTTCATTGGTTTAACCCTATTTTATCAATGAAGATGCAGACACTCAGGAAAGTGGCTAAGAGTTGCACAAATTGTAAACACAGGCTTAAACACAGGTAGTTTTTGGAGTATTCTGAGGAATCAGTCTCCTACTCTGTGTCTTGGTAAAAGTAAGGAACAGAGACAAAGGGGACAGGGTGAGTTCTATCTTATCTAAATATTCTGCATAGAAAAGTCAGTTACACAATGAGAACAATGTAATTCAAATTTTAAAAGAGTTAAAAATAGAGTTTTATTCTGAATAAATAGCTGGTTTTACATATGAAGACCTCTGGTAAGTTTAACTACAAATATACTTTAGTTTTAGTTTTGAAAATTTTGGTTTTATTTATTTTAAAAATATTTTTATTGTTTTTTGTGGATTTTGTACAATACATTATAATCATATTGAGCCCCCCTTCCTTATCTGCATGTTCCATATCTTACCCCTAGGACTTCATGCATTTTTGTCATGTATGTTAAGACCTGTCAGTCTATTTTGTATACCCAGATGTCCCTTGGTGTGAATTCTTCTACTGAAGCCTGATCAGCATATCTAGCATCACTCCCTTAAAGATCAGCTCTCATTTCCCATAGTGGGCTGCTATCTTGATTTCTTAGTGGTAGTAGGGTCTATTTGGAACACTTCAAGCTGACTGGGTATAAGTGCTTCCACTGATGTCTATGTTGTGCAGGCCTTTCATTCCTTCTGGGATTCACACTTCTGCTATACAAAATACAGACTTTCCCAAAGGATTTCCTTTATCCACAAAGATAGAACTGTTGTCTCCATCCTCAAAATGAGTTCTGTAATAAAAGCTGTATTTATTCAGAACTGCCAACAACCATATTAATTTTAATCTTGTAAGTTACCAGGCCAGGCACTAACCTGTCTCACGGACTCTGACCTGGCATGCATCGATGGCCTGATGGGGCAGCCCTACCTGGCACTCTGGCAACTTCAGCCAGCGGCCTTAACCCCATTTAAAGATTTTTTAAAGAAAGACTTATTTGTGGTATTTGACTGATAAACTAGTTTGATGAAACAGTGAAAGATATGAAGTTAAAGCAAAGCAACAAAAGAAGCCATTCAATTATTCCTGTATTGTCTCTATAACACCCGCAGAATAGCTCATTATTCTTTCATTTATGAAAGACGTGCACTGGGATCATTCTTTGTCTATAGGGTGCACCTTTATTTTTCCTTATCATACATATGGGTTTTCTCTCACTTGCCTACTTCAAGGGGTTCCCACACCCATAATGGCCATATTCTTACTGGAGTGGTGTGTAAACTCAGAGCTCAGCTTCTCCTTGAAACCCAGTAACCACCTAGAGAGCATTAATGATGTCCCTGCCTTTTAGTCCCATAACACTGCCAGGCTTTCTCCTAAGTTTTTGTTTCCATGATGATGAATTGGGCTTTAATCTCTTCTAACTCGGAGGTTTAATTAGATGCACTGCATTCACAGAATCAAGAGGATTTGAACTGAAAGGGGGCACAGAAGATCAGCTAGGACAACCTACTCATTTCACCAGAAATAATTGCAAATTTGAGGGATTTATCCAATTTATTATTTCTGGTTAGTTACAGGACTCAAGTAAGAACTGTTTCTGGGATCCGTGCTTCTTCTAGCAGTGTGACACACAGAAGAGTCTCTTCCCTTCAAGTGGCCCATGTTGTAGTCCCTGGAACCTGAGGAGACGTTAGGTTAGCATGGCAAAGGGCAATTAAGGTTGTGGATGGAATTAAGGTTGTTAGATGGATTTAGTTTAGAGAGATGACTCTGAATTATCTGGGTAGGCCCAGTGTAATCGGAGGGTCCTGTAAATGTGGAGAAAGAAAACAGAGGAGTGTCAGAGACATGTGGTATGAGACACTTGGCTGGCCAGCATTGGCTCTAAAAATGAAACAAGATCATGAACTGGTGTGTGTGCATCACTTAGAAGCCGAAAGAGGCAAGACGATGGAGTTTATTCCAGAATCCCCAGAAAGAACGTAGTCCTACCAACACCAATAAGAGATTTGCGAGACCCATTCAGACTTCTGACATTCATGTAGTAAAATAGAAAAATAGAATAGAATAGAAATAGGAAATTCATGTTTTCTTAAGTGATTGTGTTTGTGGTAATTTACTATAGCAGCAATAGGGTGTGAATGCAAACTTAATTAAGGAAATGAACAAATCAAGGGTAAAGAAGAATTTAAACAATAGGATTAAAAAGTATATTTATTTTGATAACTTTTGGTTTTATGTTGATTTTTTTACTTCATTCATTTATTCTCCCAGTAAATCTCTATCAATTGCATAACACAGTGGTAGAGTGAAGTAGATGCCTCAGTTTATCCACTCTGTCTCCTTCTCTTCATCATGGACTCAATAAGGTTGATGTGTACTTTCTTATATTTAGACTAACTTGTGCCAATTATATATGGTCAGAACTAGTGTGCCACCTTTAAGCAAGGCTTAATGAGAGAGCTAGAATAATTCTGTTTGCTCTCCTATGACTTTGTCATGTCATTGCTTTAAGAGTGTCCCCATGTCTCCTGCTATGTAGCATGGAGCACTTGAAACAGTACCTAGCTGACCCACGGGCCCGTGAGCAAAGCAAATGCTTGTTGTGCTGTGCAGTGACATTATTGAGCATGTTTCGCAGTATAACACCGTAAGCAGATTTGCCGGGTATTTAGTCTCAGCTCCAAGTGTTGGGAAATGTGCCCTTAGTTACTTTGGTTTTGCCTCTTCTGATACTTTTTCCACAGAGCCTCAGAAGTATTGCTTCATTTGAACCTCAAAAGACTTGCTCCTTGCTTGCTTGGATTGTCAACTGATCTTAAGTAAACATGAGAATCAATAACTAAGGAAATTTAATAGATTGTTAGAAAGGTCATGACCGTTACTGATAAATTATGCCTTATGAAGTGCTCATGAGACCAAAGCCATTATGTCATACTTCATTTCCTTGGTATTTTAATCATTACTAAGGTTTGGGAAATCCTACTGTACCCTAGCCATAGTTAGTCACTTTTTACATTTTTGGGGCAGTAGAAATCAAACTCAGGGCCATGGACCTGTGGGATGGCTCTGCTGAGTTCAATCCCAGAATCCACAGTATAGAGAGAGCTGACTTCAGGCACTGTGTCAGGCACACACTTTCATATACATACACACATATATGCACAATGTAAGTAAATACAATGCAATTTAAAACCCAGGGCCCTGTGCATACTAGAAAAGCATATTCCTGGACTATTAGTCACTTTCTAAATGCACACTTTTAGCTATTCCTAGGAGAGATCAGCAAAATTTTCCAGATTAGTGTGGGTTAGTGGTATCTTTTCTTTCTTTTCTTTTCTTTCTTTTCTCTCTCTCTCCTCCCTCCCTCCCTCCCTTCCTTCTTTCTTTTTTGGTATTTTTGAGACAGGGTCTCCCTGTAGCCCCAGCTGGCCTGAAACTTGCTATGTAGACCCGGCTGGCCTTGAAGTCACAGAGATCTGCCTGCCTCTGTCTCCTGAGTGCTGGGACTAAAGGCATGCACTACCACTCACAGCAGTACTATCTTTTTTTAATAAGATAAAGATATGTTGTGATTTCAACCACATTTAAACTTGTTCAGGAGCAGTTTAGGGAGAATACAAAAGCATGTGGCTATTGTGATGTATTGAACTTTACCCTATTATATATAAAATTTCTATTTTAATTCATATGTGATGTATTTTGCTCCTTAAAAATGTTTATATTGGGCTAGATAGACGGCTCAGTGGGTAAAGTACTTACCGTACAAGCATGAGGACCTGAGTTCAGATTTCCAGAACCCAGGTCAAAGCCAGCGCAGTGGTGCACTTGGGTTTGGAAAATTGGGATGGGAAATTCCTGGAGGCTGGCCAACCAGTCTTGCTGAATCAGCAAGCTCTAGGTTCAGTGAGAGACCACATCTCAAAAAAATCTGGTGGAGAAGTGATTGAGGAAGACATCCTGATGTCAGCATCTGGCCTCCACAGAAGTCCACATTGGTGAGGGTACCCCTGCACACATGCATAGTCATTCCCCTACATTTATATTCACAAGCATAAATTGTATACAACCTACATACAGGCATATTCTCTCTCTATGCAAAATGGCATGCAATTCTAGCATAAACAAGGTTGAAGATGTTAATGAAAAGAAATCTGCAAGTGTAACTAATATGATCTCATATTTAAATGATTCACAAATAAATACCATGGTTGGATTTAGATACCAGATGTCAAACCACATAGTAATGCAGATACAGTTGCTTGCCTCCCTATCACTGGTAGCCAGAAAGAAACAGATGGTTAAAAAGATATGTGGCTGAGGCAAGGCATGGAAATAGGAAACCACAGAGCAGAAATTCTGCCATTTAAGTAACAGGAATTTTCTAGTCTGGGAAACCTGGCTCTTTTATACCTCTACTTATGCACTTAAGCAGTTTAAATGTGAAATATAGCAAAAATAGTCCAAGCAAGGCTGGCAACTTGCAAATTTTGCAATGCATAATTGCATCTCAAAAATCTCGGAGGCAGACACACAGCAGTAAAAAGTAAACACTTGTATGCAGTTGAACACAATTACGTGGTGGTTATTACCTAAGCTCATTACTGTTTCAGAAGGGGCTCTCTGAACTTGTGCTCTAACTAGTAGGTCAGGCAAAATGCAAATCAGGACTAAATTTGAAAGCAAGTGACAGAAAACCCAGATACATTTAGATTGGGAACCTATAATTTGGCTTTTAAAAATAAGCCTCAGCAAGAATCACTCTCATTACAATAATGGCTTGTTTATTCTGCACAACTTGTTTGCAATTACAGGCCCTCCTTTAAAGCTGATTTCAACAGGAAATAAGAGGAGAGAGAGATAGAGAAAGAAAGAGAGAGAGTTGTGATTGGTCAGTTGTTATAATTAGATGTATATATGTCCTACAAAACCACATATGCCTTTACAAATCTTTTAATTTCAGATTTCTGTCATTGAATTCTAAAGTCTCAGACAGTCTATTATTCTAAAGAAATCATTATAATTGAATTTCTAATGAGGGTGTCTATGGACACTTGTTCCTGGTATTTCCATTGAAAGGCTGGAGTCTTCTGTATCTTATGGTCAGGTGACCATAAAATGATGAGCTACAGCTGTTACAGGGCATGTCTCTGCTGGGCTTAATTTATAGCAAATACACATTTTACTGCTAATGTGTTTCCTCATTCATTTCTTCTAATATTCACAGGGTACCTATACCAGGGAGGCATAGATTATATTAAGAATGCTGGACTGCCTGGGTTTGAATCTTTTACTAGCTGTGTAATTTTGGGCCTCTGAGCCTCAGTTGCCTCCTCTTTAAAATGAGGACAATTGACGTTGGTGTGGTGCCTCACACCTGTAATCCCATCACTTCAGAGGCCAGAGCAGGAAGATTGCCACCAGTCAGAAGTCAGGCTACTCTGCATAATGAGTTCTAGACCAGAGTGAGACTGTGTCCTCCCTCCCTAAAAGGATAACTTTGGTAACTCAGGCATGCATTGTTGTGTATTTTAAGTAAGTTAAGACATACTTCAAGAGCTCAGAAAAGTACTTAGCACATAATAATATGCTATTATCATTATTTGGGGGTTCTTGGGAAGACAGTTAAGACAAGCTTGGTCCCTGCCTTCATAAAATTTCAGTGCTTAGGAAAAGGAAAGAAAGCATCAGACCACTAATCCTTTACTTAAATTTTTGATAAACATGACAGGGAAGCATAGAAGTGAAGCTATCATGTGGAACAGGAGGTGGACTTGCTCCATTTACAGAAGGAAGTAGTATTTGGGATGGGAGGGCTGAGCAGGAGTTGTGGGACAGCAGATAACAGGAAAATATATACAGAAGTTACTTTGCATACAGAAGCCACAGGAGAGCTGAAAGACTTATGTAGGAAGCTACACAGACCTCATGGTTAGAGACCTTGTGGCAGGTAAACAACTCTAACAATGACCTGGGGGTGTACGTTCTTTTGTCCTTGATTGTTTCTAGTCTCTCACTTAGATGCCTTTGTCCTTTGCAGACCTTTTATGTGGGCGACTCCATGTGAAATCTTTGGCTTCCCAGGCCTACACTTCTGTTCTCTTTCTAATTCATGACTGAGTTGTTTTCTGTTTTATTTTTAATGATTTTAGAAAGTCAACTAAATGTTATAATTCAAAAATGCATATAAATAAAGGTGTAATGCACTTTATTTGTACATATAACACATATGTGGATATTGTACATAATTACATATAATTTAAGTATATAACTTAAAAATTGGCATCATACTATATGTAGATTTTTTTATTCTCTTTTTTGTTTATTGTGTTCATCATTTTTTTTTTCATGTGTGTATATTCATACATGTGTGAGCATGCAGTAGACGCATGTTATGGAGGTCAGAGGACAACTGTGGGTGTTGTTCCTCAGGAGCTACCTTGAATTTTGAGACAGGGTCTCTCATGGGCCTGGAGCTTGCCAAGTGGGCTAGGCTGCCTGGCTGGCCAGTGAACCCCAGTGATCTGGCTGTTTCAACCTTCCCAGTACTTTGCTATTATAAACATAAACCACCAGGCCCAGCGTTTCTATGTGGTGCTGGGGTTTGAACTCGGGTCCTCATGTTTGCATGACTGAGCTGTCTCCCCAGCCTTTTTTCATGAGCTTTTTCTTATGTCATGATATTCTTTGAACACAGATTTTAAAATCTAACAGCTGGTCTTAGTTCATTTACCTGTTCAGCATTTAGATTGTTCACAAATTTTTATCATTATAAATAATGTTGCAAAATATTTTTCAGAAACTCTTTAGGTAAATCCCCATGAACAGATTCCCAGGAATAGCATTACTACATCCTGAACTTATTCTTTTCTTCTTAAGTTTCTTTATACATGTCTCAAGGTTGCTTTACAGAATTACCATGGCCAATTCACCAGGAATGAATGAGATTATTAATTTCAGTATTTTTCATCAGTGTTGAGCATTGATATTAATACGAGGCTCTCTTTTTAATGTACATAACTTCTTAATGCTTGCTCTGCTAATATTATTACTCTCTTCTTGAATCATCTGATCTTTTTTTGTATTATGACCTAATATTTTCATAATAATTTGATAGATCTCTTTATTACTAGTTAGTAATCCTTTCACACAGATATCATGCAGATTCCTTTTCCAGTTTTTCACTTTCATTTTAGTGTTGGCTCGTTTTTTGTATTTGAGACTGTACATTTTTATGTGTTTAAATTTATAGATAATTTTATTTAGCTTTTTTCTTAATTTTTGTGGTTGAAATTTTCCTTACTTGACCTCCTTAAATATTCCCATGTAAGTATCCTGTGTGACTCTTTCAATTTCCTAATGCATTACTCCCAAATTTAGGTTTGAATTTGCAGGTGCAGAATAAAAAGAAATTCAAATCACCTCCAAGTAGCTATTGGGCTGCTTAGACATGTTTTCTTAAGAAAAATATTGCAAAATGATCAAAGTAATAGCTTCAGCCTGATGTTTCCTTTCTAATATAGCTGATGTTGCATTTTTAAACAGGTGTGATTGTTGGCGGTTGTTGCTCAACGGTAGAAAGCTGGTCTAGCATGTATACAGTTCTGAGTTCAGTTCTGACTGTTTCCCAAACACAAATAAACATAAACTCCCCAAGTGTATCCACAGATGTGTAAGCAATATTTATCCTTCCCTGCATTTTATAGTGTCAGTCTTAACTGAACTTCGGGTCTCTGGTTTTATGTGAACATAAAATGGGATTCATCTTCAGGAAGTCTTTTCATTGGCCATTATGTGACTGTACTTAGAGCAATATTCTAAGATTAAGAGGTGAGCTGGTAAATAACAGCTGGTAAATAACAGCTCACTAATGTGTATACTCTACACATTAGTTCTCATAGAATTTCACCACAGTGCTGCCCTTCAAATAGTTCAAAGCTACAGCTCATTTCTATGGATGTTAGCATCAAAAAACCCCTGGGTGCACTCTTTAATTGCAGTCTTCTTATTAGCTAAATCATCTAACGAGGCATCCCCCGTATGTAACTGCAGGGATCTTTTGATATACATACATATGTATGTATGTAAGTATATATGTATGCATATATCTATCTTTAAATATAAAATACAGATAGGTATATTAAAAACACTGCATGTATAAATTATAAGGCAAATTTATTGTTCCCAGTTTATAAAGCATAATACTAAAATAAATATTTTTAATTTTTCAAAATTTTGTGTTTTTTTCTGGGATTTTT
>NW_008347189.1:1770181-1781215 GCF_000622305.1 Nannospalax galili
TTTAATACTTTAATAATAATGCTACTGTTATTTTTAGAGCTTGTTTTTAGAAGTATAATTAAATGAGTTTATAAATTATGGGGAAATATACAAGACAAAAAAGAAAAATAATCACAACTGAAGGTAATTTCTTCTCTTATTTTTATATTTGATCATATAATAAAACTTCAATTCCATTAAGGGCAGTTAGTAAGTCACTGCATTCTAAACTACAAAAGCATCTATAACACTTTTCACAACATACCCACAACCATGTACATACACACACACACACACACACACACACACACGCACACACACACACACATGCAAACACACACATACACACACAACTAGAAAAGTATCACAAATAGCTTAGGAAAATTTTGTTTTGTTTTTTGAGTGAGGGTCTCATTATATAGTCCAGGCTGGTCTGGAACCAGCTGTGTGGGTTGTTCTCAAACTTGGAATCTTCTTGCCTCTTCCAAGTACTAGGATTTCAGGTACGAATCACCACTCCTGACTTGAAGAAACTTTTGATGACTGGAAATACATCTAAGGAGATAGCAAAGGACTGTATAATCAGATGTAAGTGTGCATACTACATACATGCCTTTGGTAGGTGGAGTTCAGTTATAAGCTTGTTTCTAGCTTAGGTGTGGTCAGCAGAAAGAAAGTAACAAAATGAATTTATAAGATGCATAGAGTCCATATGACAAAAGCACACCTTTGTTCCAAGAGGAATGCTTTTCCTGGTAATTAGAGCTAAGTAACATTTTCCCTATTTTATTTTTATTTAATGGGAACACTATGACTGTGTCATCCTGCTTTTCTGCACTTAATTCCAGAGGCAGATGCCATAATGGAGTGGCCAGTAGAGAAGTCTCTATTTAAAATATCACAAAACTGTAATAAAGTACACAAATAAACTGGGGAAATATTAGCAACAGATGTAACATTCAAAGGGTTCATAGCATTCGTGTAGTTTGATGACAAGACACAAAGTCAAATCTTTCTGATAGTGAAAGAGGTAAGAGAACTAGACAGTTCTCAAGAAGGAAAGAAAAAGAAAACCAACCAAAAAAAAAAAAAAAAAACAAAAAAAAAAAAACTTTGTTCTCTTTCGAAGTTGTAAAAATGGAAACTGTGGCATCAAACTGAAGTCCATTTTTTACATAACATCACAAGTTGTCATACATTAAAACAGTTACTGTTTGTGAGGAATCCTGAGGGTACTACTAAAGAGCCTGTGAGTTGAGATAACTGCCCTGAGGGACTTCAACACCATGTGAAACTGTCTTAACAGCCTGTGAAACTGTCCTAACAGTCTGCTTAGCGTTCGACTTGATCATGCTCAACTTGATCATGCCTCTATTAGAACAATAGTATTGGGAAGCAGTCCAAGAAGTGGTCAAAGGCTTGATAGCTGCAAAAGAAGATCACAGAAAAGCTGTTCATCATAAGGAAAGTTTAACCATTCTCAACACTCAGTGAGGGTTTTATTTTTAATAAGTTGTGGTATCTCACATATCAGAGTAACACTAAAAACACAGGCAAATACTTCTCAGCCATAGCAAGGTGTATACAGTATAATGGCTGGAGAAAAGTCAATTCACAACACAAAAGGTAAAGTATTACTCTCTACCTACTGTTCTGGGTTGAATTCTGATGCCTCACCGTATTGAAGCCAGTGTGACTGTGTTAATCACCCTCTTATGTGTGAGCAAGCTTTGCTGGTGAGAGTTGAGAGAGTCATTAGTATTCTCTCTACTCCATGTTCTGCTATGTTCTTTGAGCCTTAGGTGTAGAGGTTGCATTGTAGATCTGTCACTTCAGGATGGGCATCTCACAGACACATTCTCTGCATTTGACCAGCTGTGGGACTCTTCTATTTTGTCTTTACAATGGATTATATTATTTTATAGAAAAAAAATTAAAAGCATTGCTTTCCATTTCAAAAACAGTAGCAAGGATTCTTGAATGATGCCCTCAGGAACTTCTCTAAAGTCATGATGAGTTTTATACACCTGCTTCTGCTAATGATCCACAGTATAGGCTGGTATCAAACACTGGAGCATAATTCCAGTTCCTCTTAAAGCAGTTGTTCAAAGGAATGATTATGACTTGTAAGCAGAGCATATTAAAATGATTTTCACTTAGAACATTTAAAGAGCTACAAAAACATCATGATCTCCATGTAATCCTTAATAAACAAACTTTATAAAATTTAATTATCAATCAGATGTGGACAAGAGGTATGAGCTTTGGAATCTGGCAGCCCGTTTTTTTTTTTTCTCACTTGGTCTCTCCACTGAAGGAGTCATTTCCAGAAGGACTGTTAAACTCTTTCAGTCTCCACTTCCTCATCTAAAAAGTAATATAGGAATATAAAATATAAACTCTCTCCTAAAGTTGTTGTAAAAATTGTGACAATATTTACAAAGAAACTATCATTGGACTTAGCTTCTATATAGTAAATGCTTCTTAAGTATGTTATAAAATGACAGGATTAGTTGTAAAGGGCAGGCTTTTTTTAAAGAATAGATACTCTGCATTTCTGAATGAAGCAGATGTGTAGGTTTTTCAGCTCTCGGAATTAGATTGAAACTCTAAATTAAACTTGCTCTTGATTAATTACTACGTATATATAAAGGGGAAGGCTAAATACAGGAGTGGTTCTAGACTTGAAAAAACAACAAATCAAAACAGAATTCCTAAGTGAGTCAGTCAACTTTTTGTTATTGCAACAAATACCTGAAATAATCAGCCTATTAATCATTTTATTTCGGCTTACAGTTTTGAATGTTAAAGGGAGATGGCACAAAAGCCCCTGAACCGTAATAAGCCACCATTTCTGTTCATAAGATCAGAGCATCATTAGCCCCTGGGCCTTATCAGAACATTGTTAGTCCATGTTTCAAAACTATGGCCCTGGAACATACCACTGCCAGCCACAAAGCTGCAAACAGGTCCTCTCTCCCTTACCAGACCCTAGGCCCTTTACAAATACCCACCCACAGAACTATACCGAATACTTAAACTCTCTGCAGCTTGAATCAGTGTGGTTGCTGCCCTGATTCTTACTAGTCAGCTTCCACCCTCACTGGCTAATAAAGACCAATTTGGGTCATGGAGGTTCGTTTCTTCCTTTTTCTACCTGCACCTCTTTCCCCTCCTATTCCTAACAAATGTCTTAGGCTATGATTTGTAGCTTTGTTGCTTTGGGGTATGAGTGGAGAAGAACATCATGGAGGGAGAGAGTTGTGAAGCAAAGTGTTTCTGTGATGACCAGGATGCAAAGGAGAGGATGGGGAAGAGGTGGGGTACCATTACCTCCTTCAAAGGAACATTCCATATGACATGAGGGCTTTCCACTAGGCCACTCTCCTGAAATCTCCACAGCTTCCCAGCAGCACCAGTCTGGGGACCAACCCTTTACATAAGGCCCTTTCAGGGACATTCTGTGTTCAAACTATAACACTTGGTTTCATTCCTAAACTTACATTCATACATTTATAACTCAAGATTTTGTATCTAAAGTAATAGAATTATGTTCATTTCTGTAAAAGTATTTTAGCCGCATATAATTAAACTTCCGTAGAGAAGCTCTTTCTAGATTGTGACCTCTAATAAAATGAGCCATATTTCAAAATAATAATTTGGATTCTATTTAACAATAACAACAAAAAGGATCCTCCAACATTCAGATCAAGAGGTCATCCGATGACCTTAACAAATTATCTATGTGACTGCTTCAAACTCTCCTTCACTTCTACAACATAATTTTCAAGCTTGCATGTTTTCTCTGATAATAATATGTTCCATGTACTTTCAGGGGTTATGTACCAAACTGCCTGACTTCATGCGTGAAATTTGTAAAAAGGAAACGCTTGTGGGCAATTTGGGGGCTGAATAATTTTTTGGAAAATATTGGTTGAATGACATCTTCTCATGAAATATGTTTCTCAAGTCTTAACAATACCAAGTACCCGAAATGAGTTAAGATCACTCCCCAAACCCTTAAATTAATATCAGGAAGCAATTTAGACACCAAGGCAAATTGAGCTCAGCGTGTGATTGAGATGAATAACTGAAGAGTTTGAATTGGTAATAGATCTTATTAAGTGATTGCTTCCTTATCAATTCCCAAACAAGAAGTCCTCATTGAGAAAGGGTTTAGGATTGCTGCCATTTGTCACTTGGCCTTTGCATACTTAATCACCTGCATTTCAGGCCACTAAAGGTACATTCAGTGTATTGTGGAGGCCTAAAATAGTTAATACAACCATTGAATACCAAATGCAATTCCCCTGGGTGCATCTTAAGCACTGGGAAGGAATTCTGTTTATTGTGTTCTGAGTCAATAGGCCCCTTTTGTCCTGATAAATTTCAATAAAAGTTAATATATTCACAGGAAAAGTTGGGATGTTTTAATGGTTTACTTATTTAAGTTTACATATTTGTATTTAAAAAAATTAAATCAACTTTTACATTAGATTCAGTGTAACTGAATCTGCAATGACTAAGTTTAGAATATATTTATTTATCAAATTGTGCCTCAATTACAAAATTTACCAACTACCTACTGTAAAGAAATGACAAAAGGAAATCTAAGAGGAGGGGCTGACTTCTCTCAGCCCCACCCTCTCACATGCTCTTATGTTCATTTCTGTGTGTACAGCATCTGCTGCTAGGTACATTCTAGATGTCTTAAAATGCCTTGGGTCAGAGGCAGCCACAAGTTGGGAGACAGGAGTGGAGGCAGATATAACAGGGCCAGATCCTGACTCTTCAGTTAGTCATTTTACCTCTCTGAACCCCACTTTCCTTTAACTGCAAAATGATAAGAGAGACAGCGCCAGCCACACAGGGCATGATGAAGGTCGAGTGACAGTAGATGCCACTCACACACAGTAACCACCTCACACACTTGTCTATTTGGAAGTGTGAGCTGGTACACTTATCTGTGTGTTTGTTCACGCTATACTCTGATTTTTTGCCCATTTCAACATCTATACAATTGCACAGCTTTAGGTGTTTATTATGATTCTTTAGCCTTTGGAATGCATTAGCTGTCAGTACAGCTAGAGGGTATTGACTGCCTGAGCAGTGTGAAAGATGAAAATTAGGGAAAGGAGCTCTTTTTATATGCATGCAGTTGAAAGGGTAGATATTATCTGGAACTGTAGAAGCATGTTCTAATAAAGGCAGGCAGCAGATGAAAAGAATTTATAATTGCTAAATTCCATATATTCCTGTTTCTGCTTGATAATTTGTCTTTGGTGACTATGTAAATTTCTTTTCACAGTAGTGATTCCCAGCTGCGTATGTGTGCTGCAGAAAAGAGGAGCATATGGATATATACCGTGTATATATACATATAGGAATTCTGGCATGGGGTGTGTGGATTCACATGCATACACATGCACTCACTCGTATCAGTCTATGTATGTCTATATGTAGAGAGAGAAATGGATATGTATAGATACACATTCCTTCTGCTCTTTTCATTGTGTTAGGCATGTCAGAGGCAGGAAGCACTCTGTTCCCCTCCCCACTCCCCACCCCCCACAAGCTGGAGGGCCAGAAGGTGGGGCGGTACCTCGGAATAATGGCAGCAGAAGGCAAAGGGAGCAGACAGCTGGCAAGCTCTGTCCCAATATGCTTCCCTGAAAGAGGCGAGGAAATTTCAGAAGATGCAATGCCTGAATGGCTCACTTTGCAGAAAAACAGAAGCAGGAAGGTAAAATTCCTTAGAATGCCATCCATTTTAGTGGATCTAGAATTGATCACAACTTGGTAGTCTTCCCCAAGGTGTCAGCTTGCCAGCATCTTACCTTGGAAGACATTCTAGAAAGCAAAGTCAACTTTAATGACCCTTGAGAGCTGTTCTCACAAACTTAAAAAGCCTGCCAATATCAGGTGCCTCCCTGGAATTTTCTAGAACAAAAATGTGCAGTGAAATCTCCGCTTTCAAACACTAGAAGCATAAGATTCTGGGTAGCAGATGTCCTGTAATAAGCACTACAACTTAAGGATGTTAAATGAAACATTTTCAAAATGTCTTCTTGCCATCTGAAACAGAGTTTTCTAATTTCACATTTTCAAGATTCAGGGTTATCATTATAAACAATTTTGATCAGTAAAGCATAATGCTCCTATGAGTTACTGAAATGTGTAGGACTAGCTCTAGTTATTGAAAGCTTTTTTTGCCCTGAGTTGTTTTTTTCTCCCAAGGCATATTTTGCTTCTTTTAATTCAACTGTTGTAGTCTATGTGTATTGTGATGGTACAAGGGTAGGAAATGGTCTCTGAGATAGAACTCAAGGCTCTCCTCCTTGCAAGGGCTTTGCCAGTGTGGCAGAAACCTTTTTGCTTATTTGTCTTGGCTTCCTGAGTTAACAGCATCAAGGTTAAGGGATGCTGAATTAAGAATTCTGAGCAAAGAATAAACGTCTGTCTTTTTTGAATATTATTATACAGTGTACTAAAAGGCTTGTTTTTTTGTCCACAAGCCCTAATTTTCCTTTTTTAAAAATTGTGTATGTATGTCTATGTGTTTATGTGGGTGAACACAGTGGATGTCAGAGGATAGTTTTGAATATTGTTCTACTATTCTTGTTTTTTTGAGACGTAAATAAAAGATGCAATGTTGAAACAGGGAGGAAGAAGGTCACCTAGAGGGTTTTTAGTCTTATTCATAAAAGAATTTAAGAATGGACCCAAATGGAAGCTTTAGGACAATTTTATCAGAATTTTAAAGAAAAATTCTCAGGGCAGGTGAGCTGGTCATCTTGACAGCTGCTTTGAGGAGGAGAATGGTGGGGAGAAGGAAAGAGAGCCATGAAGCCAGGCAGGTTTAGAGCCTGCATGGAGGTCAGACAGGTGGCTGACTGGCAGCCACATGGCTGGGAGAAGAAAGCTTTGGAGAAAAAGTAAAGAAATACAAGATGCTAGGGGCAGCCCAAAGTCTTGAAGAAGGCATATTTTAAAAGGGGATGTGAAGAAAAAAAGGAGACGTTATGCTTTTCCGAAGAATTCAGAAAAGCAGGCAGACTTACAGAGACCTGCATGTTGCTGGTCGAAGCTCTGTGCTAGGAGGCAGGATTACAGGCAGAAAAAAGTCACTATCTCATTAACTAATGAGGTATTCTGCACATCTATTTAGCATAACTTAAGGTGAACCTGCTTTCCTAAGGTTAGTCCTATGACCAGATGATTGACCAGTAAAACTGAAAAGGCGAGTCTTCCAACAGACGAGATTTTATATGCTTTTAAAAATAGTTTATTTTTATTTTATGTGTATGAGTGTATTGCCTGCATGTGTGTAAGTGAACCTGTGTTGTGTAATGCTTGCAGAGGTCAGAAGAAGGCATCTGATCCCCTGGAACTGAAGCTACAGATGGTTGTTCACCACCATGTAGGTGCTGGGAATTGAACCCAGGTCCTCTGCAAGAGCAGTCAGTGCTCTTAACTGCTGAACCATCTCTTCAGCCCTGAAAGTTTATATTCTTGATGAGTTAAACTTATGGGGCTATTTGCTACTCTAACAATATAATAATAAATGTAATATAATATAGACATGCATCTATATTTATATATAATTATATATTAAATAAGTAGCAGTTTTCACAAATTGGCATATTGTATGCAAAATTTCTGGTTCTTTTCTATTTCTTGACTTTTTTCCCTTTGTGTATGTGTGCGTGTGCATGTCTACATATGTGTGGGAATGTGTGCATGTACTTGTGGAGGCTGAGAACAGTCTTGGGTATCGTTCCTTAAGTGTTGCTCTTCTTGTTTTCTGCAACAGGGTTTCCCACTGGCTTGGGACTTGACAAGTAAGCTAGGGCGACCTGCTGGTCAGTGAGACCCAGGGGTCTGTCTGCCTATCTGTCTCCCAGAACTAGGATTACAAACACATGATACCACACCAACTTTTTTTTTTCTTTTTTACATGGGTTTTGGAGATCAAATTGAGGTTCTTATAGTTGCATGGTAAGTACTTTACAGACTCAATTCTCTCCCCTGACTTTATAATTTTATTTTTGTAATTATATTGTGAACTCCATGGACATAGACCATATTATACACCATGTTATTCTTCAGTAGACTCAATACAGTAGTCTACATCTAAAGTAGACCCTCCATTGTACATTGATTCCAGTATATAAAAAAAGTACATTTGTTAATACTATCACAGTGATAGTGTGATGCATTTGATGGAGCCATCAGTGCAGCTGAGTAACCTCAGCAGCTGCCCCAAACCCAGGAGCCCACTGCATGCACAGGACAGGGAGTAATACTAACAGAGTAAGAAATTTGGGAGCTTCAATTATTTAACTATGTGCTGAAGATACTTCAGGAGGCAAATAAGAGTAGAGCAGAAAAGTAGATTGCAATGTGATCCTAGATGTGCTTTTCACTTTTGCAGGACACATGTTATTTGCACCGTGGTTTGGGGATCCAGGATAATTTAACTGCCATCTTAAAATTATTTCCAAATTCATATTTGCAAAAGTCATTTTTATAAAATTAGTATTAGCAACAAATTATATCATTTAAGTAAACTGTGGTAAGGAAAGCAAACTTTCATTTTATATTTTATGTGCCTTCATTGTATTTGACATAAATTCATAAGATGGAAGCATCGTTGAACTTTGATTTGTGTGTTTCCATTATATTGTTGATTTTTATAGCTTATGTATTAAAATACCATGTGGGATAATGAGTTACCTGTTGATCTTTCTAAGTGACATGCAGGTGTTTTTTATTTCATGTTGGTTTAGAATTAGGTTTGAGTCAGAACATGGAATCCCTCATGTCTCCCAGTTCTACAAGTGTTGTTTTTGGTGTGTTGAATGCCTATCTCTTCCTCATTCTATTGACTTACCTTCACAGACATAGGACTGTCATTGTTTCAAAAGCAGAAACTGCCAATGTGTCCACTCTGGAGTGCCCAGTTCTGAACAGATGTAGAGAGGCCAGTCGTGAACAGTGATTTGTTGAAGCTTTTTGAGCTGATTGTTTTAGTCTCAGGAATCTGCAAATTTAAACTGTTGGTGGCTTTAAATGAACCAAAGGGAGGGGTTGTTTATACTACCACAACACAGAAAATGGAAAGTATTTCAAATACTCCTCCTAATCCAGTGGTTGGACATTTCAAGTGAACAGTGTGCAAGTAGAGGTGCCAGTGATCAAACTCGAGACCTTGTGCATGTTGAACATTTGCTCTACCACTGAACTATATGCCCAGCCAGTCACTGAACAGTTCAGAACGCATTATCATAAATATCCCTTGTGGTGCTGAATTGAAAAGGAACTGTATGATTTTCATATACTTTGTAATGTCAGAATATGTAAAGTGGTATTCTCCTTGACCTCTGGGAAAAAATGGTAAAACTTTGGGTTCTGGCAACAGAGATGTAAATGTACTGGAGACAAAATGTAACAGGATTTAGTTGACTTATTCATAAGTGTGTCACATACCTATATTTGTTCCCTTTTGATAACCATGAATAGGTAACATTTACCAAAGTTAGTTATATTTTTAAATCTAAGAATTGTCTCTTTTAAAAAATACACTAATGACAGGGACTGGAGAGATGGCTCAGGAGTAAAAAGCTCTTGCTACTCTTCCAAAGGACCAGAGTTCAGTTTCCAGCACCCATGTCAGACCTCACACAACCATCCATGACTCCAGCTCCAGGTGATCTGATACCCTCTTCTGGCCTCTGCAGGCACCCGCACTTATGTGCATACACACCCCCACCTACAACATATATACACATAAAAAATGAATCAATAAAATCTTTGAAATATACTAATGGCTCAGGCATATAGAGCATACTCTTTGTCAGATATTGTTCTCATCAATTTATCTATATTTACTTCTTCAATCAGCACTCAGTCACCCTCTGGAGTAGAGACTAACAGACCACCTCTTATAGGCACAGAAACTAAGACTCAGAAATAGGTTCATTATTGCATGGTGGGTCTCTGGCTGACCTTGACTGACTTGGGTTTCTTTCTCAAGAACAACTGTAGAGCACGGTTGGAAGGCAACCTCCCGAGAAAAGAGAAGATTGTCAGGAACTACTCAGGCTCTCTTCTGTCTGACCAAGAAATAGGGTGTCCTCCAATGAGTCACAGGTCTCAAATGGGCTGTTTTCTGGGATTCCTCAGCTACAGTTACATGGGACCTGTACAGACAAGATTCCATTTGCTCCAGGTAGCTTTCCTGGCATTGAGTAACCCATTTTCAATGACCTATAGGTTGTTTTTTTGTTTTGTTTTGTTTTTTTGTTTTTTTTTTGCTGCTTATCTGTGAGTAATAAACCTATTAACTATAATTCACATAACTAGTGTACAGCACGCCTGTCACAATGTTTATACAGAAGTGAGTAGAAGAGAGCACTGGGAAGTGAACAGGCAGTCTGACTTCATATGAGGTGGTGAGAGTCCCTGTCTTATGATGTCATAGGGCAAAGCTCTAATGAGAGTATATATGCATAAATTCTTGAGAGAAACATCTCCCAAAGGCCAAGTCCCACACATCAGCTATTAGAATCTTTTGAAAAAGTCCTTTTTGTTTGTTTTTTTATCTTTTTGAGACAGGGTTTCCCTGTAGCCCCAGCTGGCTTCAGTCTCATAGAGATCTGCCTGCTTCTGCCTCCTGGGTGCTGTGATTAAAGGTGTGAGTCACCATGCCCAGGTTGGAAAAAAGTACTTTTAAAGAAGAATAGTATTGACCTTGATATAAATAATATCCTTTTATACTCATCAAAAAGAAGGAAATACACATGATTGCATGCTTAAACATTTATATTTGTTAATATACTCATTATTCTTACATTTTAATGAATTTTACTTGTGCTTTTTTTAACTTTTTTTTTTTTTTTTTTTTTTTTTTATGCTATGCCTGCATGTATGTAAGTGCACCCATGTCATGCAGTGGCCATGGGGGACAGAAGAGGGCACTGGACCCCCTGAAACTGGAGTTAGAGACAGTTGTTAGCTGCCATGTGGGTGCTAGGATTCAAAACCAGGTCCTAA
>NW_008347189.1:1781503-1788387 GCF_000622305.1 Nannospalax galili
AGACAAGAGACAAATCAATAAATAATTACATATCACAGAGAAGTTGGAAGATTTGTTTGAGATTGGATTGTAAGTATGTGTCATAGAACTTTCTCTACGTTATTCTAAGATGTCAGTGCTATTTTAAATTTTAAGAACAGAGATAATGTTTTTTGTAAAGCAATGCTATCAGTTGGTATAGGTCTCCTTTTCAATAAGTTCATCATGAGTCCCATGCTGTTGTATCCCTCTGATGTCTAGAAGGAAGAAGTCAGTAACCATTTTTGATGCTTTAGGTTGAAAAAATTTTCAAATTTACTTTAAATGATCAACATTATATTTTCTAGATTGATCTCTTTAAATGACATCAATTTTTCAAAGTATACTGTTACCATATTGTCAGCAAATAAGAAAAATGGGTGTTTATAATCACCTGTTTGTTGATTATCTTTTGTTTCTTGGTGGAACTTGAATCCCTGACTTTCCTGTTCTCCTGAGGGCTGGTGGATAGCTGATGAAATGTGCATACAACTGTGCCAGTACCTATGGAATAAAAGTGGCACCAAAACAAGGCTCTGTTAGCATGTGCTCTGGTGTTCCTTGCAAATTTGTGTTTTTTCCTTCCAAACATATGCATATCTGAAATTCAAATTGAATGCTCCTTACCTCGTGCTTGCTTCCGTACCTCTAATGAGGTGGAAAAATGTACATTAATGATGGAACGTTATTTAGTGCTGAACAGAGTTAATTGCTTCTAATCACTGCTTACATCCATCTGGTTTTATGGTAGACAACAAACCTCTTCATTGGGCTTGCTCATTAGACATATTGTAAATCACAGAGATGCACTGGCATCTTGCATATTGTGCTTTTATTAGTGAGGCTGCATTTTCATATAGCCCTAATGGCAGGCATTGGGACACAGATCAACTTCTCCGTGTTCTGTCAGAACTGCAGGGAGCCCTAGTGAACTGGCTCCCCAGGCTCACTTGGAAGGCAATGGAAATCTACTGCCTACTGAACTCTGGATGAAAAGCTGTGGAAGGGCTGCCAGAGACTGGGGTAGCCTGGCGTCTTTGCTATAAAACTAGAGTTAAGGGGAAAATATTGGCAATTGTCTTGGTTTTTCGTTTTGTTTTATTTAAATTTTCCTCAAAAGCTTGTGCTTAAAGCTTTCTTCTACTAGTATCATTTGTTAGAGTAAACAGGGCCAGGGATGTATGAATAAGTAATCAGGGTTTAAAACTGAGGTAAATGCATCTTAAAACAGGAGTCTCACACTAATGGCTTATTAAATTTAAGGACTGAATAGTATTTCATCAGAATTTTCAGAAGTCCAAAAGAAAAACACAGTTGCATGAATTATGATGGTCCATTGCTTTGTCAGGGCATAATTTTATGTGGGATAGAAATAATTGAAATCTTATTGATACAATCATGCCATTGACTGATATTTACTGATCATAAGGCTTTGGGCAACTAATAGGGAAATACGGCTTGCAAAGAGGCTCTCCAGAAAACTGATAGACTACAATTTCCATAGTACTTTGTTGTATGTGCTTTTTTGTTGGTTAACAAAAGGAATAATGCCTAAATTATCTTTTATTTATTTATTTTTTAAGGGAGAAAGGGTTCATTTCAGCTCACAGATCATCATTTCATGGAAGTCACAGCAGCAGGAGCTTGAGAGAACTGGTCACACTACATCCATAGTCAAGGAGCAGAGGGCAACGAATGCATGCGTGATACTGCTCAGCTCGCTCTGTCCTTTCCATTCCTTCTAGAGCCCAGTCCATGCAATGGTGCTGCTCATATTCAGGCTGGGTCTTCCCACTTCGATTAACCCAATTCAGAAATCTCAGGCAGGACCACAGGCCAATTTAATCTAGACAATTTTTCATTAAGATTCTTTTCTGAGGTGATTTCCTACTGTGTCAAATCAGCAATCAAAACTAACCAACATGGGCTGGAGAGATGGCTCAGCGATTAAGAACCCTAGTTGCTCTTGCAGATGACCTGGTTTTGGAACCCAGCACTTACACTGTGGTTCACCATTCCTAAATCCAGGACACACTCTTCTGATCTCTGTGGGCCTTGCAGGACACAGGTGCACTTACATCCATGCAGTCAAAAGCTCATGCATATAAAATAAAAAATTAATTAATTAAAAAACTAAACTGTTATATCCCTGTTAAGGCCTGTACATGAGGAGCCCCCACAAGATTAGCAAAACCTACTTGAAGAGACATGAAGTGAACCAGTCAAAATGAAAAATATAACTTTGCTGACCATAACCCAAACTTCTGATTCACAGAATTGTGAGCTAAATAAATTGTTTTTGTTTTAGAGAAATTTGTGTATTAAGTCAGATTTCTGTTACTGTGACAAAAAACCAGAGACAATCAACTTAGAAGGAGGAAAGGCTTAATTTGACTCATGATTTCAGCGGTTTCTGTCCACAGTTGCTTGGCCCTTTTACTTTTGGGACAGTGTGAGGCAGCACATCATGATAACGCCTGAATTTTCAAAGAAAAAAGTGATGAAGGAAAAGATGACTATGAATATTGGTGCTTACCTACTTAATTCTTCCTGTTAAGGCTGAATGGCTTTCAGGGAGGTGAGTAAGTCATAAAATGTTCAAACTTTAAAGCTGAATAGAAAAGTAGCTATTACCTGGTAATGTATACTCAATTTATTTCATAAATGACATATCTGAGGCACAGAAAGATTAAGAGACATATCCAAGACAGGTTAAGTAGTTGCCTTCATTGCAGTGCAGGGTTAGAGGACATATCAATGTGATGGTCTTCAATCAGAAAGACATTCATCAATTTATAAATTCAGTAAAGCAATGAAACTTGAATGTACATAATGTGCATTCCATCTTTGTACTTCGTATATGGGAAACAAGGAGACAACAAAGTTCCTATCATTTTCTCAATAGGAAAACAACTTAGGCAATATAGTGTATGATATTATATTCAGCTCTGTCTCTGAAAGTCTAAGGATTGTGCAATTTGAGGTCTAACTTAAAATCTACAAAACTTAGACTTACTACAAATTGATAATCAGTCCATACCACATATAATAATTATTAGTACACATACATTAAAATATATCAAGGATATATAAATGAAATTTCAGCATAAATTTTTGGGGTTAGTGTTCCAATTTTATTTTTTCGTTTCACTTTCCATTTATGCCCACATTAAACTGGATTTCTGTGTATTCTTTGCATTCTGTTGCCTTTAAAGCTGAGTTGAAATCGAATAAAATTTTATTTAGGATCACACAGGCACAATTTGGTTAGATTCTTCAAGGCTCATGCTATGCTTAGTTCAAGTCATGCCTACTTAAAATTTTGTTCTGCCAATTATATACTACCTACACTAAATTTTCCATCTACTACGATATTCACACTCATCTTTTTTGTTGAGAATTATTCACAAAACACACATATGTAACTCATAATGTGATATAGACATGTATGTACAGAATCAAACCATTAGGAACATATTTATAAATAAATTATGCCCTTTATACTTTGTTTAGTCCTTACAATGGTATTTCAATGATTTTTCTGTGTAAGTCATTGCTTTATGAATGGTTTGATGATTTGATGACAGAAACAAGATTTTAAAAACTGCTTGACATTATCTTTTCCCTCTTTCATCTCTTTAGCATGCAGCGTGAGTGGAAGGCCAGCATGAGCTTGGTTGATTGGAGGAGAGTTAAATGAAGAGTAGCCATTATTTCCATTGCTGTAATTACACTGTCCTCACGCCATGATGGACCCTGCTCCATTTCCCTCTGGTAGACCTGACAGACTATAACTGACCTAATTGATACCAGATGACAGCTCAAATAAGGCCTAATAAAGAAGTAATCACACTAATCTAATGAGCAAGCTGTTATGATATTGGCTTATAGGAAGCTGTTTTATAAGCCCTTCATTTTCTTTATTCTCTATAACCAGTACTTCCAATATCTTTTTTGGGTATGCTAGAATCAGAGGACAGAGGACTAAAATGGACTTCTGGGGAGCACCTGCCCATTTCCTATTCTTTGCTCTATTAGATATATATTGCCATATTGTCTCCAAATTTTAAGTTCACAAATATCAAGTATACTGAAAAAAGAAGAGTTCAGTGATCACGTGTATACCTACCATCCGATAATTCTGTTCTGGCATTTTTTTCTTTCTTTCTTTCTTTCTTTCTTTCTTTCTTTCTTTCTTTCTTTCTTTCTTTCTTTCTTTCTTTCTTTGTGTATTCTGGATATTTTCTTTCTTTGTGTATGTATTTCTGAATCATCTGAAAGTCACATGTGCCATAGCATTTCATCTATGAATGCTTCATCATGTATTTCCTAACATTAGGACATTTTTCTACATAAGTATAAATCATTATCAAATTAACAATAATATTTAGTCTATGTTCAAATCCGTACAATTGTCTCCAAATATTTTTAAAGGACTATTTTATTTGTGAACCATATCTAGGCATCAGGGGAGGTCGACTGTTGTGAACAAAGAAAAACAACATTGATGTATGAGAATGCCTTAAAGAAACCTTTGAATTTGTGTGCTACTTTAAGAAAAAAGTTAAAAATAATAAACAAAAATTCTATATCCAATAAAAATTTTTGAATATTCCCATGCTTCCTAGCATAAGTATCATGAGCTCACTTTGAATTTCCTTTTCAGTGGTTTCAAATCAGCCATTATCCCCAAAATCCAAGGATCAAGACCCAAGATCTACCTAGTATCACTGATACATGCATGCATACCACACGAGGCTCTAAAAAGTCACTTGGAGTATATTTTCTACATGGTTAAGTTATTCATTAGAATATAGCAACAGTTGGATTTATTTGTTTCCAATTTAGATATTTACTTTTTAATTTAAATCTATGTTTTATCCTGAAAGATTTGTATTGTCAAAAGGTTTCTAAGTATGTAATAGTATACATGGACCTCTCTCCTGTTATTGTATCTCTCACTGTCTTTCCAAATTCTATCTTCAAATGACTAACAATTTTAGTAGTTTTTGCTTTATTCTTCCGGGACTTTCTTTTTTAAAAATAAGCCAGCAGCTACAGTGAATCAATTCTGCAATTTGAGGTTGCACAAGCATGTATGGGCAGCAAGGTTTTATATTTGGAAATTTAGAAACCTGCAAAGTCGTAGTCACTACCGGTGTAGATGTGACCTGAGAGGCAAAGCGTTTCCACCATGAGAATCTGAAAAGATATGGCCCTGGTGACACAGCCTGTGGCAGAGAGCCATTGCAACAGATGCCAGCTCTTGTTAGTGTTGTTGAAGTCAAAAGGCAACTCATAAAACTTAGTCCACTTCCAATCACAGAAATCTTTTATATAAATTATACAAGACTTTCTCCACATCTGCTTCTACCATGAAATCCCTTTACTTTTATTCATCCTGTGGAGATGCTGAATGTTTGAACTTCACTCATCACATTACATTTCTTATGCTTTAAAATTTCGTATTTTCTAACAAGTACATCTTCTCCCAAATCTGGTATTAGTGCAAACATTTTTTAATTAATTAATTAATTAACTAACTAATTAATTATTTATTTATTTATGTGTATGAGTGTTATGCCTGCATGTATGTAAGTGCACCCATGTTGTGCAATGCCCCCAAAGGATAGAAAAGGGTCTTGGATCCCCTGGAACTGGAGTTAAGGATAGTTGTTAGCCACCAAGTGGGTGCTAGGATTCGAACTGAGGTCTTCTGCAAGAGCAGTCAGTGCTCTTAACCACTGAGCTGTCTCTCCAGCCCCAACAAACATTTAAGTATTTTTCCTATTTCTTTTTAACTTGAGAAGCTGTTGTGATCAGGACATGAAGAGTCTCCTGAAAGGCTCCTGTCTGGAATGTTTTGCTCGCAACGAAAGGTGATTGGATCATGAGGGTGCTAACTTCATCCATTCATTGATGAGGTTATGGGTGAATGGGCTCTCAGGAGGACTCGTTGGAGGGAATATGCCATTGAGATTTTGCGTTTGAAGAGTTTCCTCCTTGTCCCTTCCTCTTGTCTGTTTCCCAAGCTAGCAGCTCTGCACCACTCCTTTCTCTCTGTCAGGATGGTCCGCCTTGCCACACACCTACAGTGACAGAGTCCGAATAAATCTCTCCATCAAATTGGTTTGCTCAGGTATTTTGCCAGAGTGATGTATGGATAGTTGTTTCCTCCAACATTCCCTTTAGGAGAGAGTGGTGAGGCTCAAGAAACTGAGGAAGTAAACAAACTTCAAATATCTGGGGAAAGTGAAACTTGCAAGACTCATGAAATCCCTTCCCTAGAGTTTTGTGTAGAGAAGCAGCAGACGACTGCTGGAGGAGGAGGAGGCTATGACCAGCTGAGTGGCAGGGAGGAGGTTCTGACCTGTTGAGCTGCCTGCAGGTCATGAAAAGAGCTCCTTGAATGTAGCCCCTGGACTACAGTGAGTTATCGCCCACGGAGGTGGGAATTTTGGTGATGTGGCTGTTTTTGAGTTATCCCTGCTCTTTTAAAAATATTTAATTTCCGGGCCTGGAGAGATGGCTCAGCGGTTAAGGACACTGACTGTTCTTGTAGAAGACCTGGTTTCAGATCCCAGCACCCAAATGGCAGCTAACAACTGTCCAGGGATCCGACAGCCTCTTCTGTGCTCTGCTGGCATTGCGTGGCATGGGTGCACTTACATGCAGGCATAGCACTCATACACATTAAAAATTTTTTAAATTTAATTTCCTAGGTGTCCCTCAATTGATGAGTGGATAATGAAAATGTGGTTCATATATACGATGGAGTTTTACTCAGCAGTAAAGAAAGATGAAATCATGAAATTTGCAGGTAAATGGATGGAACTAGAAACTGTTATACTAAGTGAAGTAACACA
>NW_008347189.1:1790268-1804426 GCF_000622305.1 Nannospalax galili
TTTCCACATATTGTCATGTTCATCAATGCCTATAAAAGTGGCTGGCACACAGAAACACTCAATATTTGTTGGCATATTAAATATTAAGTCTCATAGCCATGAGTCAGTGCTCCTGCCAGTCCTTTAATTATGACATAACCATTTATACAAATTTGATGAGGAGTAAATGTACTTATCAGTGAGTGGATAATAAATTTGTAATGTAACACTATAATCTTTGTATGCTACTCTCTTACAAATGTATTCCAGTTGAGTCAGTGTTGCTAAAACTGATGACCCTTGGTATCTATCTATCATCTATCATCATCATCTATCATCTATCTATCTATCTATCTATCATCTATCTGTCTGTCTGTCTATCTATCTGCCCAATGTGCATTCAGGGCTTGCAGAGGCCAGAAGAGAACGTTGAACTCCCTGAACTGGAGTTACAGACAGTTGATAGCTGCCATGTGGGTCCTGGGAACTGAATCTAGGTCCTCTGCAAGAGCAGCTAGTACTCTTCATTAATGAGCACTCCAGCTCCCATCCCTGCTCTTGTAAGTAACTCCTCATCCATACTCTTGTTAGTTACTCAATAAAAAAAAAACTCTTTGCTTCACCAAGGTGGAAAAATGCCACATGTTCTCATTCATATGTGGAGCCTAGTGTGAAATGTTTAAATTTATGTGTTTAATTTGGAGTACATGTTGAAGCCATTAAATTAAAAAGAGGATGCTGGGTGGTATATTAAGGGAGGGGACATAGTAGAACACAAGTAATGTGAAAGGGAAAAGGGAAATAATGGGTAGGGAGATTTAAGTGGGGAGGGGATTGGGAAGGTAGGCAGAGGAGGTGGTGGTAGGAAGGATAACTAATGTTAAGGATGTTTGGAAAAGCCATATGAAATTCTACTATTTTTATAAGCTTCCTAAGGTATATGAATATTTTTATATATGAATACATGTATAAAAGTTGAATTGGAGTTACCCTCTACAGGGGATTGTAGTCTTCCAAGAAACCATAGTTCACCAAATAAAAAGCCTGGTGTCAAGTGTAGGATTCTTTCCCTTGACTTGTTGGCCAGGAGTGATCTTGAGACCCCCAACACAATATAGGCAATTACTGTTGCTCTTGGTTGCCCATGGAGGTTGATGATAAGACCATATTGTTGAGGGCACCACACACTTTGGTCACAGGACATGGAGAAATCAAGCTGGTACTGACGAGGAATTTTCCTCTATGTTCGTAACTTTCACAGCACCAGAAAGTGCTATGAAGTCTGCGAAGGGAGAAAAGTTGTTAATAATCTTACCCAGCTGTAAGCCCTGCATGCTATAGTAATGACTGGCTTGGCCATATGTGTCCAGGGGTATAATACTGGCACAAATATTTTGGGGGTAACAATAGCTGTCTGATTGAATTTAAGGCCCACTCCACAGGTGGAAACTCATGTTTGGTACTGTAAATCTGAACAGGAACCCATGGATGGGAAGAGCTCATAGGCTCCAGAGGTAAACCTACTATTATTATTTTGTTAAATGAGTATAGTATCAAACAGCCCTCTAAGTACATAAATCTATATCCATAGATTAGTACAGCTCACAATCCTCACCAGACAAACTTCTTTGTGCAGTGCCCAGTGTATAATGCAGAAACTCAGAACTGGTCAAAGTGCAGAGACGTGTCTGTGGGGTGCTACAAATGGGATATCCATATCTCACTTCCTCATCCAAGGCTCAAAGAACATCAGGGCAGAATGGAAAAGATCATAAGAGTCAGAGGTGGGGGTGGACTAGGGTCAAAACACTGTCTTCTGGACATGACAGAACCATTGCGCTTATGAGCTCACAGCAGCTGTGGTTGCCTGCATAAGGCCTGCGCAAGCTCAAGCCAGTCAACATTGTAGCATGGAGGGGGTCAGGACCTCCACCCCTAACTGGGGAACTATTAAGAGTTGATGACTTCTGTGGTCCCCTGTAGGTCAAACAAGCTCCAGTGGAGAGCCCCACACCTATGAGTATGTGGGCAGCACTAGTGAACTCAGTGTGTTATTAGAAGGGGGGGGTATGAAGCTTGAGAGGGGTGTAGGGAATGAATCTAGGAGGAGTTAGGGGGAGCAGTGAGGGTAAATATGATCAAAGTACATTGTATATGAGTATGAAATTCTCAAAGCATTAATAAAATTACCATAGTTTTTAAAAATTAAGGAAATCTAAATGAAGCCTGGGCTTTGGTTAGTAGTGCGGTATATCACCATTAGTACACTAATGATAATGAATGTACCATGCTATTGTGAGATGTTAATAATAGGGGGACAGGGTGTGGGGTATATGAGATGAGACCTCTGTTTTTTTAACTTTCCTGTAAATATAAATCTGTCTAAAATGTGTTTGTTTAAAAATATTGAACTATATTTTTAAGTTTGTGCATTTTTATTTTTGATATCATTACTGTGTTTGCACCTTTTTTTCACAGTCTGGCCATAAATTTTGCATCTGTTTTGTCGTTTTGGGTGTAATCTTGTTTTAAAGTGCTTATTTCTTGTGGGGTGTAAGCCCTCGTTGTATTATAGCTTACGCCTTCCTGAAAAGTTTTTGGAGTAGATGGAGTATTGAAGTTGGGTGCCAGTTTACCGGTCATCTTTTTTGTATAGGTATCTTTTTTGTACTAGCAGTGACTGGAAATGACATTGTGGTTTGGTCATCTTGGGGTGTGCATTTTCTAAACCTTACCACATTTACTGCTAGCCTTTTGCCCAAAACTCTGTCTTTATCTATGTCCTGGATTGTTTTTACCAGGATTGCCAGAACTTTATTTTTTCCTGTTTTTTTTTTTTTTTTTTTTTTTTAATGATTGGTTGTATTGTTTTTGGTCTGACTAGCTGTGATTTTACGGTTGTTGGTTTTATTTTGATTTTACTTTTAACTCTTTTAGTTGTTTTTATTTTTTCTTCTATTTTATCTTTGTATTTTTTTTCTGTTACTGGTGTTATTTTTGTTTGTTTAAATTTTTTAATTAATCTATTTATGTTTATCTATATAATATATCTGCAAGCTGATATAAGAATTTAACTTTTTAAAAAAATATATATATATACCAAATAAATGTATTTGGGTAGGAGTTCACCAAGTTTTTAAATTTTTTTGCCTGTTTTTTAAAAAATTTTTTTAGATATGAATTTTAGCATTTGTTTTTGGTTTTTTATAAGTTTAGCCGTTTAGCTTGTGATCTGGGTAACGTTTTTCAGCACCTTTTGCTCTTTTTGTAGACCAACGTCCACAGTTGGCATCAAGGTGTCCAGTATTTTGCCACAGTGGAATTTTCCTGTACCTTTTGCTCTTCCTACAGGCCAATGCCTGCAGTTGGCATCAAGGTGTTGGTAAATTTTCTCTGTGTTAAGCCCAGTTGCTTGCCAGTTTTGAATTAGAATTATACAATTATAGTTTTATATCCTCTGCTGTCCAGATTGTTCTGTTAGCCGTGTATCCTGCCGACTATGCCAGCTGTCATGAGTGGAGTTATTAAGGCTTAGTTGAGCATCACCTCGTTATGTGAGGGAAGATAAATATTTCTAGAGCCAATGCCTTTTAATGTATTTATTTGGGGAATCATAAACAAATTTTACACATAACACAATGACAGATAAGAGTACCAGTCCTAGGGCCAATGCCTGAGTAACGTCATCTCAGTCGGATGTGGTGACAGTAGTCTCGGCTCAGCTTGGTTGTCTCGCGGTCGAGGGTCGAGTCAGGTTCGGATGTTTGTGATGTGAAGTTTTTTTTTTACTTTCACGGTCCAGAGACGGAATCAGTCAGAAGATGGGGCCTCACAGCTGACAGGAGTTCAGCTCATATGTGCGCCCCCGAACTGATCTTCCTCTGGGTTTTTATAGTCCTTATGTATGACTTGGCGAACATATGTTTATCAGTTGTTTACGTCATTTGGCTAATCACACAGTTACACTCAGGTTTCTAGGTAACATTTTAGGGCTACTAAGTGATGCTCTTATCTTTAATGTACACAATTTGAATTTGTTTACATACTTTTGTTAGAGTTTTTTTTTATTCTTAGTTTCTTAATTTTATTACATTTAATACAATTCTTAAATTTTTAATTTCCTATTTTAATACATTTAGTACAAATATATAATACTGGATAGGTAGTGGATGGTGTTTGGACTTGGCAGTGCCTCACAAGCCTTGTAAAATTTTGATTTTTTTTTTTCTAAAACACTGGAAGAACTGTGATTTTTTTTAAACAGATGACCTGTGATTAAATATTACTTTGTTTAAAATGTCACTGTGCCTGTAAGACCAAGGCCTGAATGGTCAGTGTGGAGGCAGGAAATCCAGGTGTAAAGCTCTTTTAGTGTTTCTCCATAAGATGTGATGGTAATTTGAGCAAGTGTGAGAGCCATGGAAGGAGGCAGAGAACTGAGTTCACATCATAGTTGTTGTGGGGACACTGTCAGAACTGATAAGCTCAGGAGGGAAAGCAACACCTCTATTCTTCCTTCTGCTCCTGGGCTGGCTTATATTTTCTGACCTATAAGATTTAACGGATTTGATGAAAGGGACTTGAAAGGGACCTGGGGCCTTATTCCCTGCTCCTTGGTGAAGAGAAATAATTGGCTTTTCTAACTCTGCAAGGCTCAAAGTTCATGGTTCCTTGTCAATACCCATTATAGGCTAAAGTCGTGAGGAGGGGGGCATGTCTTCCTTTAGAAACCTACCTTCAAACTACTCAGTTGTCAACTCCCCTTTATTATAGCATGTTAATAAAAACAGCAAGGAACACTCTGGATCTTTTCATTTGCTTGCCCTCATGACACATGTTTTGTGGGAAAGTGGTATCTCAGTCAAGTTAATACATGTAACAGTTTTTTGAATTATTATTTTTTTTTACCATGACATAACAAAGATTTTCAAATTCAACTTCCCAGGTAAATTAAATTCTCTCTCTCTCTCTCTCTCTCTCTCTCTCTCTCTCTCTCTGCCCCTGATTTCTAGGGCACTGACAACATTTAATCAAGGTGGGCAAGCACGAGCTCACTCACAGAGCCTGATTTTCCATCTGTTCTCCATTCCTTAAGCTCAGTGTCTTAAATTGTGGCTCACAATCCCACATGGAGTGACATAACTGAGTATGGAGGTGGGGTGTCACATCACAAAATTTGGCAACAGTAAAAGGTTTGTGAGCCATACAATGACCAAACAGTAATTCAAAATCAAGTGCATGTTGAATCCCAGGTTCCCGGCAGAGCTTGCCCATGTTGCACTGTGAGACTTCAGGGCAGCTCTGGTTCTGAGCACCGGGCTGGTTTTCCAGTGTGCTTTGCATTGCAAATGCTGTCAGTGATGCAAGTCAACAAATGCAAGATCTCAGCTCAGATTTGAGACTACCGCATGTTGTGAATTGCAGTGTTATCATTGTGCACACAAGGGTCTCTGCTTTTGTGGAAACAATTAAAAAAAATTTTTTTTAATGTGTGTGAGTGTATTGCCTGCATGTAGGTAAGTGCACCTGTGTCATGCAATGCCCGCAGAGGTCAGAAGAGGCTGTCAGATCCCCTGGGACTGGAGTTACGGACAGTTGTTAGCTGCCATGTGGGTGCTGGGATTTGAACCTGGGTCTTCTGTAAGAATAACCAGTGTTCTTAACTGCTGAGCCATCTCTCCAGCTCCTGAATGTTTCGATTAGAGAAAAACAAAGAATTTAAAGCATTTCCTATCTTCATTTCTCAGCATGTAAGAAGCTAATTAGTATATTTTTGGATTGCATTGTGTTAGAATGATTGATTTCAAATATTGATATCTGGAGTGCTGACTTGAATTTCACTAAAAATCATTAAATGAATTTTGACTTGTGATTACGAAGGACCTTAAAACAAGTTTTGAAATGGTCCTAAACATACTCCCACTGTTTTGTACTACATATTTATGCAAAGTGGTGTTCTCAGCATTAACAGTTACAAATCAAAATATTAATCAACTCTGAAAAACACTGAAGATTCTGTTATGTCCAGCGATATCAGATATTCAGCCAAAGTTTAATTCTTTCTGTAAAAATAAGCACATACATCCATCTCATTCATATATAAATTTGCTTTCATCTTTAATAAATGGTAGAATTATATGTATACTAAAGACTTGCTTTAAATAAAATGAAATACTTTGTGATCTACTATCATTGAGTTTGGTTTGAATACGTATTTTACATACCTGTATACCTGAGGTGCTCAAAAATTTTCTCGGACAAAAAGAGATAGCCTGTGGAAAAACTGTAGGAAGCTTTATCTAAAGTCTTGGCTCTTTACCTACTTTTTATCTACAGGAGACCAAAGAAGGGGAGTTGAAGCCAATGGGGCTCTTTTTCAAAGGCATGTGGATGCCCATTTCTTTGCTTATCATATATCTCAATCTCACCAGGAGAGGAATTTTAATGGTGTGTACCCGGGATAGCTTAATTCTACTGAAGAAGTAGAGGATGGGTTTTGAGAGAAAACCTGTGCTCAAAGGAGACTGAAAGGAATCACCAAGAGGCAGGAAGTTTCTAAAGAAACCAAGTAGAAGAGGTGGCTGTGTGAGGGAAGAGGCGTCAAGTGCTGTCCTGGGCTCATCTGAGAGCTGACTACTGGACATCATCTCTAGAAAGTGAACTTCAATGGTGACCATAGATGACACGGTTTCAATGAAGTTAGGAGGGTTAGACTGAGGACTGAGTGGGAGTGAAGAACAGTAGCAATTATTTCAGTAAGAGAGAAGGTCAGAGGTTGCAGGGCCATGTGGAGTTTGAAGAGTTTCTATGGTAGAGATCTTGATAATGTTTAATGTTGATGAGAAGAGCTGAGCGAGTACAGATCTGGAGAAGAATTGAGTGCATACAAATCTAATTTCAGAATTTCACTAATATCTGACATGAATCAGTTCCCAGGTCAAGTGGCTCTTTCAAGAAACAATTTGGAATAGTTTGATATGGCACTAGCTGTTTGGGTGAGGAAACCTTCAGTAAAGACATGTGCCAGGGTCCGCCCTGTCCCATCAACTCTCCAAACTGACCAAGTCTCCTTTCCTTGTGCCTCATTCAGCACTGCTCCTCTTTGGTTACACTCATCTTGAGACTCAGTCCAACTTGTCAACCTCCTACTGTCAGGAGTTATGTACTGCAAGTGTTGTGGCTCTTTACAACAGCACAGTGTACTTGTTTACACCAACATCATCACAACACACAGGCAACACAATTCACTATGGTCTTACACTGCTATGATGCCAACAGGTGACAGAAAATTTGCAACTCCTTTATGATCTTATGGGACCACCATCATATATCCAGTCCATTGTTGGTTGAAAGGTAACGTGACTGTGACTGCATTCTCTTGTTTTATTGAACTACCTTCTTTAATCACTTGCCCATCTTTCACTTTGTTCATTTTCTTAGTTTTAAAATTTCTTTATGTAATTTGAATTAAAAGCCTTTTATGAGAATGTATGATTTGCAAGTAGTTTTCTCTGTCAATTACATTCCTTTTTCATTACGTTAATAGTGTCTTCATGGAACAGAAGGGTTTTTTTTTGTTGTTGTTGTTGTTGTTGTTTGCTTTTGTTTTTGTTTTATTTTGTTTTTTATCTTGAGATAGGACCTCCCTGTAGCTCCAGATGGCTTGTAATTAGCTATACAGACCAGGCTGGCTTCAATCTCACAGTGATCTGCCTGCCTCTGCCTCCTAAGTGCTGGGACTAATGGTGTACACCACCACATCTGGCTCCATCTGTTCATTATTTTAGAAATATTTGATCCTGTAAGTAGCTATTCCCTTGCCTTTTGGTTCATTCTCAGGAAGTTCAGAGGCTTTCAAACAGTATCTGACTGGCTGCTCTACCAGTCTGCCTATTTTCCAGAATGCTATCAGCTGCAGTTTTGGGATGGATGAAGATGAAGACTTAGCGGGTCTGTAACTGTCCAAGAGAAGAGAAAGAACTCTATTCAGGTAGTTTCCAGGGTAGGAATTAAAACTCACTGTCACTTTTAGTTTGAGATTGATACAGTCAATAGAAAGCTATGTGTTTTAGCTATATCTTATTTTTTTGGACTACATTTCAAAGCTTTGTTATTAGTTTACTGAAAGTCATTATTGGAAATAGCCCCGCCCATGGAACTAACTGCTGCTCCTGGATAGCAGCCTTAAAGATGTAATTTCTACTCTATTCCTGGAGTATCTTTTTAAAAAAAATGAGAAATTACGAATGCCCTTTTCCTATGGGGAAAGGGGGGGAAATGGGGGCACCTTAAGTGGGAAACCATGATGGAGGGGTGAGACAATGCAAGAGATAAACAATGCCTAGCTAGTTTTTGAAAACCAGAGGGAACCATAATATTCCTACAACCTACTGACAAATTGTACATAGCAGATCAAGAAATATATGTCTAGGTAAGGTTTATCTGAGAACAATTGGTCTTTCCCCAAGATTTATCTACACGGCACACAGTAATTAAAAGTACCAGACTGATGGAACTAACCTTCTTGGATGTTTAGAACTGGTAAAAGAAAGGAGCCAGGGGTTCCCCCCAAGCCCATGTAACCCCTGAGTAACAGGTCCTCAAATGACCTTAAGAGTAAAAATAAATTGGTTTATTAGGGCCAACTGTATGGCCTTAAACATCCAAAAGGAACCAAAGATTAAAGGGGTCAATATAATTTCTTAAGAGTCCATATGCATAGCTAAAGGCTACGTAATGAGCAACAATGCCAGATAGGAGATACCTTCTTTTGAGTTGTTGGCCAGGGTGAATAAAGGGACTCCCAAATAGTAACCCAGCATTGAACTGGGAAAATGAACAGCAGACCCTAATCTTATCTAAAGGAGTACTGACCACTGATTGCTGCTAGAAGAGGAACAACTGACCCTCCTGAAACAAAGACCTCTAGATAAGCTGACTAGATTCACCAGATGGACAAGTAGTGGGGAATGGCTGGGGGTACCAACAACACAGCAGACAGTAGCAGGGATATCAGAGTATAAGGGCTCTAGTGGGGGGAGGGAGCCTGTGGGGGGGTTCTATCTGGGAAGTGGGTGTAAAAATATACATTTTAAAAAATTAAAAAAAAATAATTCTTCAAAAACATTGAGTCTTCCTTTTGAACTTTTTAATTAAAGCTTTGATTATTAAAAAAATGAGAAATTATAAAAAGAAAAATTGTCCCTCAAATCTCAATGCCAGAAATGTCTACTTTCCCCAAATCAGTTCAGTAGTTAAAAAAAGTACTTTATGATCATCATTAGTCATGTACATTTTTGTTTGTACAGAAACTGCTAAGTATTAGTCTGGCACTAACTTCTAGAGTAGCAACAGCATAGATTTTTGAGAAATAACCTTCAATCTCCTTTTCACCCAGCCATTATTTTAAATTTTGTTCAATTTCCCAATTCATTCTACTTTATCACATAGCATGGTGAAAGAAATACTAATATTGAAATGAGAACTTGTTTATTAGTAATGAAATATAAGTGAACGTGGGAGAAAGGGACATGGTGGAGGACACCAGAAGCTCTCCATTTTGTTCAACAGCTTAGTTTGGTGTCTTTCTTAAATTGCCACTAGCTGTTTTCTCTGATGTAGAGGAAGTCAGGCATGGCCTCGGATTGCATTGTTCTAAACATGCGCTTTCTCTGGAGGAGACCCCATCCCTTTGGGGACATAAGCCCTAGAGTTGAGAGCACCCACAAGATTCACGCTTCTCTGACTCCCGAGTTCTCTTTAGGGCTTTACCAGATGGAAAACTAGTACCTCCGAGCCAGTGAGGTGGTGAGCTAACAGGCTTTATCGACAGATGGAGGACCCCAAGTGTGAATGAAAACATCTTCAGCTCAAAAGTGAAAAGATCTGAATCCAATCTATGTAAGCAAATACCCATATCAAACCAATTACCCAGAATAACCAGCACAATGGCCCCATCATTGATTCCATGTAAAACGTTTATCTGACCAATATTTTGTCAATGTTTTTTAATAGATTATGCTAGGTTGAGAAGGAATGATGTCTTCCTCTCTTAAATGTGAGCTTAATGCAGCTTTGAATTGTTAGTGTTAACAGCATAGTTACTGACAATTTTGGGAAAACGGAACTTTAGTCTAACAGCTCCATCATGCATCATTTTAAAAGCTTAGTATAGCCTGCACTAATGACATATGCCAAGGTATAGACATCAATATATAGCAATTGAATAGATCATAGTTTTGATAGGTTGCAGTTTTTAGATAGATCATAGTTTTGTTATTCACCTGAAATTTTGAAGTGTTTGTCTGGAAGTTGATCCAACACTTCTAAACATTACAATTTTTCCTGTTTCCAGAAATACTAGCAAGGAAGAAACATCATGTGGTTTGGTTCTTATTGTTAATAAATTACTATGAATTAATATTTATAAACTATTTAAAATTGTCATACAAACCTTATAATGCATACATTTCTTTGATTAATGTTTTATGTTCTTTATGTCTAACCAATAAAAAGACAAATTATTCACAAAATCCTTATAGTTTTTATTTATTGTTATTATTATTTTAGATGTACGGGTATATTGCCTTCATATGTTTGTAAGTACACTTATATCCTGCAGTGCCCATGAGGTCAGAGGAGTATGTCTGATCTTCTGAAACTGGAGTTATTGACAGTTGTTAACGACCGTGTGATTGCTGAGAATTGAATGCGGGTCCTCTGCAAGAGCAGTCAATGCTCTTAACTGCTGAGCCGTATCTTCAGTCCCTAAAATCCTTATATTTTAAAGATTGCTTATTAAGCCTCCATGTTTCTGAGTTTTAAAAATGGTTGATTTTACCTATTGCATTTTATAATTTCTTGAATTACTAATTGTCTAAAACCTTTAACCGCATTTACTGAAAAGTTTTTATTTTATGGATACTGATCTATGAATAAAATCAGTTTCAATTAAAAACTACACCCTGTACCTAAATTAAAAAGGATCTCTAAAAGTCTGCCCTGCTGAGGCACACCCACAATCCCAGTACTTGAGAAGTAAAGACAACAGAATCAGTTCTAGGTCATCTTCTACTACATAGTGAGCTCTAGGCCAGCCTAGGTTACATGAGACCCTGTCTCAAAAAAAAAAAATAAATAAAAAAAAAGAAAGAAAGAAAGAAAGAAAAAGAAACCCCTAAATTAAATTAAAATTATGTACAAAATACATTTTGTGAAGAAATGATTTTGTCCCTTAGATTCAGAAACTCTAAATTTTATTTAAACTGATTTTAAATTCTGAAGATACTATTCATCAAATCATAGGTGCATATATTTATAAAACTTAAATGTGAAGAAATGTGATTTATGATTTTATTCTTTTAGTCTTTGAACAGCTCATACATTTATACAATGCATACTAACCACGTCCATCTAACACTCTCTCCCTCTCACTCCCCTCTTTTCCCTAATATTTTTGTTTATTACAATCTTAACTGTGTCATTGGCAGTATCTCTAGTGGAGCTTTGATAAATCAGAATTCCTTTGTTGAAATAGAATCAATGTGTTTAAAGTTTATTTTTTCTTCCTAAGTTCTTCTGTAATTTTTCCTTTTTGACATCGGGAAAAAGAATTCATCTAGCAAAGGTGTAGAGGGCAGCAGAAAGAGCCATCTCTGAGTGCAGAGCAACTAAGCAGTCTCAGGACCTGACCACAGGAGTGACAGTGTTGGTAACAGTGGTGTGGGGTCCACCATCTGTCTGACAAATCAACTCAGCATGCCAAGTGTTACTGACAGGAAGATGGGAAAACCGCCTACTTTTAGGGAGCTCTGCCTGACCCTTTCTCAAAGCTTGGCAAATCTTCCAAAGTCCTTTCTTTATTGTAAAATGCCGTCAATCTGCTTGCCTTGACAACATTCTACATAAGAAATAATTATTAGCATATTCCAGTGGTCTCTTATGATGAGACTCTGATAATGCAAAAAGGTTATTTTTATGTTATTTTTGAGACAGGGTCTCTATGTAGCCCTGACTGGCCTGAAACTTGTTAAATATCTCAGGCTGGCCTCAGACTTGTAGTGATACCCTTGCCACTACTCCGAGTACTAGGATTACAGTATTGCATCACCACATCTGGTTCAAAGCTTTAGTTCTAAGTTTCCTAGGTAAGTCACACTTTCTTTGTTTCAAAAAATATTTTGGTTAGCCCTAAAGACATGTACATATGAGCAACACTAAAGGAAAATGAGCTTGGTAGATTTTAGATACACACACACACACACACACACACACACACACGCACACACACACACACACATTAATTAAAGAAGAGGTCACTAAGTTGAGAGGGAGTGTGGCAACATGGGAGGAGTTGGAAGGGTGGAGGGAAGAGTGGAAATTATGCAAACACAGTCTCATGTATGAAAGTCTCAAGAAAATAAAAAGTTTAAATTATTAGAAAAGTAGCATTTGTTGTTTATTTGGTCACATAATTTGTATGATTCATTACATGATTTAGAGTCATAGATCCATAAATCAATCGATCATGCATATGTAGGAGACAAGCTTCATTACTATTTTAATATCTACCTGGAGTTTGCATGCAAAAAACACCTTTTAAAGGCTCTACAGGATCCCAGTTTTTGAAGTCTGTATCCTAGGCAACTTCAAAGCTCCCTAAGGAATACGCCAAACAGACAGCTGCTATAGCCACTACCAAAGAACAAATCTTCTTCACCTTGGCATCTGGTTTTCCATTTATTGGCCCAAAGCACTTTCAGCATTGTCCTTAGCAACTCATTAAATACCAGTGAGTCAGACCCTGGAAGTACTGGAGAAGAGCAGTTGTTCGTTAAATGCCACAAAAAAATCACTATTTTGGCTGTTAAAAATCAGTTACTGAGTTAAAAAAAACTGATAATCTATATGATTTAATTTAGGTTTCTGTGTGAATATCTTCCTTTGGCAAGAAGGTAGGTTGTAATTTATAAATACTTTCACTTAACATTTAAAATAAATTATAGAATGAAAATCCAAAATATCTGGGTGGCCACATATTAAACAAATCTAATTTCTGGAAATTAAACATTTTAAAAAATAGAAAATGCAGCAAAGGTATTAAAAATTATATACAAAATACATCACAATTTCCCTTAAAAAATTACCTAGAGCCTATATAACTTACGTTAGCCCAGGCTCCTAGAAAGCAGAGTTGAAGACAAAAGGTTCTGTGATAATGCTTTACTGGATAGATTCCATGTTATTAAATCAAGATAACTACAGGTACACACACATGCACACACACACACACACACACACACACACACACAGAAATACAGAGACAGAGAGAGACAGTTGTAATCATGTGGAATGTTTTCTGAGAGGTTGTCTGGCACCCCGCATCTTGGAATCAGCAGTACAGGAGGAAATCAGTAACTTTAGTTTTCACATTCTTACTTGTCTCCTCTATCTCTCTTGGTCAAAGTTCATGCCACGAACACCAATGTCCTATTTTGTATTATGTTACCTGGTCACATGGTCATCAACTAGGGAAATCCAGGTCACCATCCATGGTGTGATCTCATTGAGTAGGACAGAAGCAGGCAGATTTATTGACATTTTTCCCATGCCATGAGTCATAGAGGAATGCATTAGTTTAGTAAGCACTCTGGGCTTTGAGAGAGGGTAAACATTTAGTTGAAAGGTAATACATGCTGCTAGGATTTAGTTTGTAAGTAGTCAGGCCTGGGGGTCAGGTATCATCAAATGAATTGTGGGAGTCACACAGTTAATTGAATATGGAATGTTACTCATTATGTAGAGATTTAGTTTGCATTAATTACTAACATTAACAACTGTTTTGGATGTCTACTATGTCTTTAATTTTTTTAAATTTGTTTTTTTTTGTAAGATTTCTTTTTTTTCATATTCTATGTATTATTTTAATTATTTTTTTGTTTATTAGAAGAAGCATTTCACTACAACAGCATTAACCTATTCAATAAAATTTTATGAGCT
This sequence comes from Nannospalax galili, assembly GCF_000622305.1. Classification (NCBI taxonomy): domain Eukaryota; kingdom Metazoa; phylum Chordata; class Mammalia; order Rodentia; family Spalacidae; genus Nannospalax; species Nannospalax galili. Next base: position 1,804,246 of record NW_008347189.1, read on the forward strand.
AAGATGCATCTTTTTCAAAATTGACTGTAAATTTTTAGGTTTATTGTTGACTTGTTACATTATACAATACTGTACTCAGTATAAACCCTATAAGATATAAAATTGGATGAGGTTTTAAGCTTTTAAAAAGATCTCCATTTCATTATTAAAATACACAGTTTCATACAGAAAAATTCATTTT
>NW_008347189.1:1805230-1805814 GCF_000622305.1 Nannospalax galili
AGACCAATTGGTCTCGATTAAACCATATCTAGAGATATTTTAGTTGGTCTGTTATGTATAATTAGTCCATAGATTGTAGGAATAATATGGTTCCCTCTGTTTTTCGTGACTAGCTAGGCATTGTTTCTCTCTTGTATCGTCTCACCCCTCTATCATGGTTTTCCCACTTAAGGTGTCGCCACTTCCCCCCCTTTCTTCCTTTCTAATACCCTTGCTCCCATGATCCTACCTCTGTTGAACTGCTTCTTTCTCCTTATCCCCTAGGTTCCTCATATACCCTTCCCCCCCCCCTCTCTTAATCTAACCCAATTTTTATCCATATCTCCCTTCTTAATGTCTGTTGCCTACTATTCTTCTCCTTCAGGTTATTTCTTTTCCTTTACCTCACTGTTTCCTTACCCTTGTCCTGGAAAGGAGAAGTCATAGTTCCTAGGGAAAACCCTATATTTTCCATATTCTTAAACTAGTGTAATTTCTTACTTTATTCTAAATATGCATCTTCATATTTACAGACAAGTGCACCTTTCACCCTTCCTCAAAGAAGCTTCTTTTTGCAACAGATGGAGACTCTTACAGAATTCTAG
>NW_008347189.1:1809549-1818094 GCF_000622305.1 Nannospalax galili
TTCTTTTTTTGAACTTTATGTGTCTTTGTGGTTTACTTTTTGGGTATGAAGAGCTGGTTCATCTAAGCTTCTGGTTCTCTCTTTTGATTTTATAATGTTGTGGCCGGATTGATTTTGTTTTCAGTAGTTCCTTGGTGGCCCACTTCCAATGTGGGTCAGGAGTTTTCAGACTTTCTCCTTAGGTCTGGAATCTTCTAAGAATGATTTTGGCCTCAGGAACTTGGGTGTTGGACTGACCTGAGATCCTTGCCATGGCCATGCCACACAGGGATGCAAAGGCAGATGGGGTGGGAATAAGCCCCAAGATTTCCCAGGGAGTGGATTGAGTAGCTGGCTTGTACTGGATGCAAAGGATCAGGGAGAGGCAAGGTAAGCCTCAGAGCCCCAGAAAGAGGCTGTCAGCCCCAGAAAGATGCTGGCGGGTGTTGCAGGACCAGGGAAGCAGAGAGAGGTGAGGGCGGGCCGGTTCCAGAGGCAATACTCCTGGGGTCAAGGAAAGCAGCAAGCTGGTCCGGGTGAAAAGGATCAGGAAGCAGCACTGGTTCCCTAGGTGTCTGGGGACCCAAGACCAGGAATGGCGCAGGGCCCAAATCAGGAGCAGAGAACAGCTGCGGAGATGGAAGGGCGAATGAGGCCAGGGGAGTCAAAGGTTAAATTTGTTTTTATTTTACATGTGTTTTGCCTGCATATATGTGTATCATGTGTGTGCAATGCCTGTGGAGGCCAGAAGAGAGCATCAGATCCCCTGGAACTTGAGCTACAGATAACAGCTGGGTACTGAGCCCAGTCAGTGCTCTCACCACTGAGCCATCTCTTCAACCCTGGATGTCTATTTGTCTTGAGAAAATATAGCCAGAAGTACAGATATATATTCATGTGCAATTGTTAATGGCTTAGCTAGATGATCAAAGACTTAGAAAAGGATTGGGAGACTGCAATTTGGGAGTCTTTAGATAGACTCACTGAAGGGGTACCCCAATTGCCTCATCCTGCATCTCTGTTCCGCATGGGAGAAGCCAGAATAGTCTGTGTTCCAATTCCCTATTGGCAATTTGGGTAACCTCTTCAGAGGATGGTATGATAAGTAACAATAGGAGGTAGGAATTGGTTAGGCAGTTAGGGTAAAAAGACCCAAAGAAATGTAGCCAGTTTCTTGGCTAGAAGTCAAAATGTCCTTGGGCTTCTTAGCAACATACTCTGCTCCAAAGGCCAAAAACGTCAAAAGTATTTGGGAGCTCTTCTCTAATCCCTAAAAGATTTTAGGGTTACCTCTTCAGAGGGGGAAATGTTAGAGTAGCAAAAAGCCCCACAGTTTTAACTGGTCAAGACTATGAAATCCCTAGACTATCTATTGGAGGATCCACCTTACCAATCTCACTGATCAATCACCTGGTGATAGAACCACCCTTAGGAAGGGAGGTTCACCTTAAGTTATGCTACAAAGATGGGCAGAATACCTGTTGCCTTAATGAGGTAGCAACTTTTTTTCTGCCTGGAATCCCACCTTGTAACACAGAACTCTGCAGAACTTCTGACCAGCCATAGTCATGTGGGTCTCTGTAAGTCTGTCTGCTTTCTGCCATTTGGGTCCATTCTTCAATTCTTTTATGAATAAGAACCCTCTAGGGGACCCTCTTTCCCCTTGTTTTAGTACAGGTCAAACCTGTGGACATATAATGTCTTACTTTAATTAAGAAAAAAAATGACCTACAGTAACAGTGTGTGAAGGTGCTTTGCAGACAATGATAGACTGGCACCATCCTTTGAAATATTCTGGAAAATACTCATTTTGTACCCTTTGTATGTTCAGACAGAATGTAGCATTATCAGAAAACCTCCAAAAGAAGGATTGCAGGAAGACTGGGAATAAGTTTGAATGTGAGGACATTTTTATGTGTAAGTACCACCAGAGGCATCTGTCTTAATAATTAGGAAGATAAAACGACATGTTTTCTAGTGACCAGTCACCTTCTTTTCCCAGCTTCTTCACTTTTTGTTCAATGGATCTAGAAGTGGCCAGGATGTCAGGGTTGGGTACTATGCATAGGCTCAACATCAGGGTGTCCATGTACCAAGGCTGGCCTAGTTAACACTACTGCTGAGTTCCTAATCTGATAACAATGGACAAATACTGAGCCCCCAACGTAGCACAATTTCCAGGGTGTACCAGTCAAACCTTGGTGGCAGATGGATTACACTGAGTGTGTTCCTTCCGGAAGAGGTCAGAGATTTGGAATAGACATATTTTGAAGATAGGCTTGCCTTTCCTTCCTATAATTCTTCTGCCACAGAATCACTTGTCATCTTCATTTTATTCTAAATATTGTGTTTGATCAATTAATTCATTTCAAAGCAGAAGAAATGAATCAATGAGCTTGTGTTGATAGAATTAATTAACCTTACCTCATTCCCTATCACTCAACAGTAGCTGGTCTAACTGAAAAGTGACTTGGCTTACTAGTCAGTTATAGTATTAGTTAAAAGACAGTACCTTGAAATAATGGGATTTTCTTTTATACCATATGCTTTGAATCAGAGACCATTAAGTAAGGCTGTCTCTTCCATAGCCATAATATGTGAATCTGGGAATTAAAGGTTAGAACTGAAATGCTCTCAAAATAACACATAAAAGGCACTCAGTGAATTTTTGCTTCATGTCACTGAAACAGTTCTGTGTGAAGATCTTAGTCACTAAAGAAGATCACACAAGTGTATACAATAATGATCCCATTGAGCTGGAAGATAAAACTGCCGTGTGGTCCCTGTTGACTTCTTACAGCATTGAAGGAAACATGTCCAAAGAAAACAAATGTAGTTATTTTTCTGGTTGAAGTTCCACTTATTAAGGAGAAATTGACAGTAAGGATAAAGGAGGACAATGTCAGAAAAATAAAAGAGTCTCTGAGGTGCTTCTTAATGCTCTCCTGCCCAACAGTGGAAGTTATCAGAAAACCACAGCAGCAGCAACAGCAACCAAAAGCAGGCCGGCTGAGGACTCAGATCTTCTGGGAATGAAGATTTGGGTTACTCTACCAGGTAAAGAATCCTGAAGCAGCTGAAGTTCTGCCTAACAGCAATGCAAGCACAGAATGGATATTGGAAAAAGGAAGTCATCAAAGTAAACTACAGGCTAGTGCTCAAATTGCAGAAAAAAAAGAACTTTATTGAGTATCCTGTTGGTAACACCTGCATATAGTAATCATTTTCTTTATTCTTTCCCTTTATGTTTCTATATTAATTTGTGGACTTTAATGTTATGACTTAGTCTTTAGATAACAGTACATTCTGTGGAAGGAATTCACACACAGGAATCACCACTTAGTATAGCCAGCAATGGATTCAATGACTACTGCGTGATACCTCCTTCAACTTTAGGAAAGGAGTAAGAACTTCATTACTTTTAAATAGAATAGCTGAATTTTGTGAAGTAGAAGTTCAGAGTTGTTTTACTATTGTAAGGAAGTTCAAATGTATTGGAAGGGCAAATATGAAAACTGAGGAACCAAAGCAGTGCTGATAACATTTTTACTTCTCATCACCTAATCCATTCATTATTACACACTTTGTAGTAATGGAGATTGTAGTGGTTTGAATGAGAATGTCCCCCATATTCTCCAAGTGTTTGAGTACTTTGTCCCCAGCTGGTGGTGCTGGTGTTTTGGGGAGGTCTTAGAAGGTGTGGCCATGCTGGAGGAAGCAAATCACTGGGGGTAGACTTACAGAGTTCTTTTTTAATTTTTTAAAATTTTTATTGTTTTTAATTACGTTGTATGTGTGTATCTGTGTGTGGGTATGTGCATTGAATGGAGGTACCCATAGAGGTCAGAGGTGTCAGATGCTCCTGGAGCTCAATTTACAGGCACTGTGAGCTGCCTAATGTGAGTGCTGGGAACCAAACTCATATTCTCTGGAAGAGCAGTATGTACTCTTAACCACTGAGTCTTCTCTGTAGTCCTCAGAAAGAATTTCTTCTTTTTTAACTTTTTTTTTTAAATTTAAAAGCAGTGGCCCTGCTGGTTAAGGATTCTAACAAGTTAACCCTGGGACAGGACCTGCCTTTTTTAACTTTTAAAAGAAACTTTATTGAGAATTTCATACATGCATGTAAGGTGTTTTGATCAAATCCATGCCCACTCCCTCCCCTCCAACACTGCCCATATTTCTGCATCACTTTTTTCTGACAACTTCATGTACTCTTTCTCTCTTTTCCTTCCTTCCTTCCTTCCTTCCTTCCTTCCTTCCTTCCTTTCTTTCTTTCTTTCTTTTTCTTTCTCTCTTTCTTTCTTCCATGCTGAACAATGACACAGGGTGAGACAATTGGGGTACCCCTTCAGTGAGTCTATCTAAAGAGTCCCAAATTGCTTAACTCTTATCAGTAGGGAGAAAAGAAAGTCCTTGACTGGTGAATAGGGGATGTGAAAGAGAAGTAAAGGAGTAATTAACATTACAAGTTCTAGACAGAGAAACAGAAAAAAAGTCAGAACAGAGCAAATTTCAAATGTTCATATCAGAGTACATTGGGATTTCTTGACGAGAGCTTCCAAAAGCATCCCTCTATTGGGTTCCTCCTCATTTTTCTTTTGTCTACCAAGGCTGGACTCAAGAGAGATGGTTTCAGGAAATGCTTTCAGGTATTTTGATAGCTATTGGAGTAGTTAGATCAGTGTCAGTTCATCCTCAAAGCCTTCTAGATAGGGGGAGGAAACAAATTTATCCATCATTTTAGAACAATAGTGGGTAGTCTCCCTTAGGTGAGGGAGCACTACAGTATTGCAGAATAAGATTTGAAGTCTTACATCTGAGTAGTACTTTCTGATTAGGAACAAAATCATCAATGAGAAATAATTGTCTAAATAGCTTTTTATATAGACTTAAGCCTAATATCTGGGAAGTGTAATCCCTTGAACTCTTAAAGAAATATACTGATGACTTTAATGTTTGGTTATACTTTCCTTTGGGGTGTTTAAGATCATACAGTTGGCCCAAATAAATCTATTTGTTTTTACACTTAAGGTCATTTGAGGATCTGTTCTTCAGGGGTCACATGGGCTTGGGAGGAGCTTCTGGCTCCTTTCTTTTACCAGTTCCATCTATGTGAAGATAAGTCAAAGGTCCTACTCGACCATGGCTGGCTTCACTTGGAAGCATGGAGATGTTTCCTCTGAGTTTCCCCTCTTCTTCGTAAACTGGACACTGGTTCAAGTCCATCTTGTGGGGTCTCCATGCCTCCCTGAACAAGAGGACAGGAGACTTACCACAGTTATAGGACATTTTGAGAGGTATTCCATAGCCCCCTGGAACTTAATCAACCTTGGAGGGCAAGGGGCAAAAACTATCCTTTAAGTCCCTCTGATTAGATTAGTATAGGCCTCAAAGAATGGCTGTTAAACATCCAAGAAGATCGGTTCAACCAGTCTGGTACTTTGAATTATCATGTGCTATGTAGATAAAGCTTGGGTAAAAAACCAAATGTTCTCAGATAAACCTTGATTATATATATTTTTTGTTCCTTAACCTTGTTGACTAAACTATGACCTTAGAAAATTTAAAATTATGTGTATATTATTTTTGTCTCAGCCTTTATATATCATAACAACCTACACAGATCTTCATTACTTGCTTAGGTTTTCTCATTTTTTTTCTATTTTGGAAAATATCTCCATTCCCATATCCTTTTAACATCTTTCACATTCTCATTTTCTTTCTTTCTTTCTTTTTTTAATAATTATGAGACATAATAGCATTAACAAATTTTCTATCTGTTATGAGAGTTCTTTTCCTGAGGATACAAAGCAATGCTTATTCCCTTTTAAGATTCTAGTATCAAGCCAATGTTTGATTAAAGTTTTACTGGGGAACCAATGAATTTACTGAGCTTACTTACTGAGATAACTGAGGGGTTGCTGAGGTGTATGAATGACCTGAGGGTATGCACACTGGAAAGCCTTTACCCAGCATGGGTCAAGGCTTCTCTTCCTAGCCTTCCCAGATTTAGCCTTCCCCAAATCAAGGATATCATGTGTGATCACAGCCAAATTACATACAGTTGGCTGGGGAGAGTGGCTGGATACTCTGGTGATGGTCCAATGACCCTGCTTGCCCCTCCTTTAATGAAGGAGCACAACCAACAACAAGCCCAATTGTGACAATGTTTAGCAATCAGGCACAGGTGAAGTTGTGATGATGGTAGTCATTTCATGCAGAAGAGACAGCTGTACAGCATCATCTTATTAGAAGGACATGGAATTTAAAAGGATTTGGTGCTAGGATCCTCAAATGAGGGAGAATACACATCTTTTATTTTTCTGAGTCTGTGTTACTACACTTAGTATAACAGTTTCCAGATCTATCCATTTACCTCCAAATTTCATTATTTCATCTTTCTTTACTGGTGAATAGAACTCTGTTGCATAAATACACCACATTTTTGTTAACCACTTGTCAGTTGAGGGCACTTAGGTTGCTTCAGTCTCTTAGCTACTGTGAAAAGAGCAGCAACAAACATAGTTGTACAAGCGTCTCTGCAGTAGGATGAGTCCTTTGGGTATATGCTAAGGAGTGGTATAACCAGGTCATATGGTAGGTTCATTGTTATTTTTTAAAGAATTCATCACATGGATTTCCATAGGGGTTGCACGAGTTTGCAATCCCACCAGTAGTGAATGAGTGTTCCCCTTTCTCCACATCCTCGCCAGCATTTGGTGTCATTTGTTCTCTTGATCCTAGCCAGTTTGATTGGGGTGTGGTCATACCTTAGGGTGTTTTTAATTTGCATTTCCCTAATTACTAACAATGTTGAACACTTTTTGAGATGTTTCTTAGTCATTTTATTTCTTCCTCTGAAAACTCTCTGTTTAGGTCTTCATCCCATTTTTAATTGAGTCATTTGGTTTCTTGATTCTTTGTTTTTTGAGTTCTAAATATGTTCTGGATGTTTGTGCTCTGTCAGATGTGTTGTCACTGGTGAAGATTTTTTCCCCCTCTGTGGGTTTTCTCTTCAGTTTTTGGATTGTTTGTTTTGCTGTACAGAAGCTTTTTAGTTTAATGAGGTCCCACTTGTTGATTTGACTGCTGACCTTAATTCCTGAGCAACTTCTGTCTGATTTTGAAAATCCTTTCCTACACCTATATAGGTATCTTGTAAGTTACTGCCAATAATTTCTTCTAGTAGTTTCAGGGTTGCCTGTTTCACATTGAGGTCATTGATCCATAAGGAGTTTACTTTTGTTCAAGGTGAAAGATAAGGATATAGTTTCATTCTTCTATAGGTGGAGATCCTGTTTTACCATCACCATTTGTTGAAGATGCTGTGTTTCCTTCATTGTGTGCTTTTGGCACCTTTGTCAAATATCAGGTGGCTGAAATTGCATGTAGTTAGGTTTGGGTCTTCAGTGATGTTCCATTGAACTATGTGTCTATTTTTTTTGTGCCAGTACCATGCTGTTTTTATGACTATAGTTTTGTAGTATACTTTGAGATCTGGTATAGTAATCCCCCCCAGTGTTGCTCTTTGTGCTCAGGGTTGCTTTAGCTATCCAGGGTCTTTTGTGCTTCCATACAAATTTAAGGATGGTTTTTTTCTAATTCCGTGAAGTATGCCATGAGGATTTGATTGGACTTGAATTGAATCTATATATTGCTTTTAGTAGGATGGTCATTTTCACAATATTAATTCTTCCAGTCCATGATCATGGGAGGTCCTTCCATCTCCTGATATCTTCCTCAGTCTCTTTTTTTAAGGATTTAAAATTTTCATTGTAGATATATTTGGTGTCTTTGGTCAGATTTATTCCAAGATATTTTACTTTTTTTAGCTGTTGTGAATGGGATCATTTCCCCATATTCTTTCTCCACTTGCTTGTTATTGGTATATAGAAAGGCTATTGATTTTTGTAGATTGATTTTATAACCTGCCATTATAGTGAAAGTGTTGATCAGTTCTAGGACTTTTCTGGTGGAACTTTTGGGATCTCTTAAATATAGTATCATATCATCTGCAAAAAGTGATAGTTTGACCTTTTCTTTACCAATTAGTACTCCTTTAATTTCCTTCTCTTGTCTTATTACTCTAGCAAGAGTTTCAAGCACTATGTTCAAAAGGAGTGGAGGTAGTGGACATTTCTTGTCTGGTTCCTAATTTTAATAGGAGTGCTTCCAATTTCTCTCCATTTAGAATGATGTTGGCTGTGGGTTTGTTGTATAGAGCTTTAATTATGTTGAAGTATGTTCCCTCTAGTCTAATTCCCTCTAGGACTTTGAACATAAATTCAAGCCCAAATTTGTCAAAAGTCTTTTCTGCATCTGTTCAGATGATGATGTGGTTTTTGTCTTTGAGTCCATTTATACAACTTATGATGTTAATTGACTTGTGTATATTGAACCATCCCTGCATCTCTGAAATAAAGCCTACTTGATCATGGTGGATGATCCTTTTGATGTGTGTCTGTATGCGGTTTGAAAGTATTTTATTGAGAATTTTTGCATCTATGTTCATTAAGGATATGGGTCTATAGTTTTCTTTTTTGGTTGTGTCTTTACAAGGCTT
>NW_008347189.1:1818127-1830268 GCF_000622305.1 Nannospalax galili
TTTTGGAGTTCTCCCTCTGTTTTTATCATTTTGAATAATTTAAGTAGTATTGGTTGGAGGTCTTCTTTAAATGTCTGTTAGAATTCTGTTGTAAATCCATCTGGACCTGGGCTTTTTGGGGGGAGGGTTTGATTACTGTTTCAATTTCCTTATATGTTATGGGTCTGTTTATACTGTTGATCTCTTCTTGGTTTAACTTTGGTGGTTCCCATGATTTCAGATATCCATCCATTTCTTTTAGACTTTCAAATTTAGTAGTATATAGGTTTTTAAAATATTCCCTTATAATGGTCCGGATCTTTTGGGTGTCTGTTGTGATGTTTCCCCTTTCATCTCTGATTTTGTTGATTTGGCTTTGCTCTTTCTTTCTTTTGGTTAAGTGGGCTAAAGGTCTATCTTGTTTAGCTTTTCAAAGAACTAGCTCTTAGATTCTTTGATTCTATGTATTGTTTTGTTTCTTTTTCATTGATTTCAGCTTTTATTTTTGTTATTTCTTCTCTTCTGGTGGGTTTGGGTTTCATTTGTTCTTGCCTTTCCAGTGTCTTGAGTTGCAGTGTTAGGTCATTTATTTTGGCTCTTTCTAGTTTTTTAATGTAGGCACTTAGAGCTATAAACTTCCCTCTTAGGACTGCTTTTAGTGTTCAAGAGGTTGTGTTGTGTTGTATTGCCCTTTTCCTTGAATTCCAGGATTTCTTTTATTTCTTTCTTAATTTCTCCTTGGACCTATTCATTGTTTAGGAGTGTGTCATTTAATGGCCATGAGTTCCTATGGTGACTAGGGCTTTGTCCAGTGTTGATTTTGAGCTTTATTGCATTGTCTGTGGTCTGATAGAATGCATGGGATTATTTCAATTTTTTTATATTTGTTGAGGCTTGTTTTATGCCCCAGTATGTGGTCAGTTTTGGAGAAAGCTCCATGGAGTGCTAAATAGACAGTATATTCTTTGGTGCTTGGGTGGACTATTTGGAATATTCAAAAGATGTCTGTTAGGTCCATTTGATGTATGGTATCATTTAATTCAGACGTCTCTCTGTTCATCCTTTGTCCAGTTGACCTGTCTAATGGAGATAGTGGGGTATTGAAGTCCCCTACTATTATTGAATTGGGGTTAATCTGTGTCTTAAAGTCCTGTAGTGTTGTTTTTATGAACTTGGCTGCACCAGACTTTAGTGCATATATGTTAGGCATTGTAATATTTTCTTGGTTAATTGTTCCTTTGATCATAATGAAGTGACCCTCCTTATCTCTTCTGATTAGTTTTCCTTTGAAGTCTAGTTTGTCAGATATTAGAATTGCTACAGCTGCTTGTTTCTCAGTGCCACTTTCTTGGAATATTCTTTTCCATCCTTGTACCTTAAGGTAGTGTCTGTCCTTGAAGGAGAGATGGGCCTCTTGCAGACAGAAAAGAGATGGATGTTGTTTCTTAATCCATTCACTTAGCCTGTGTCATTTGACTGGGACATTCAGTCCATTGATATTTAAGGTTATTATTGAAAGATGTGTATTGGTTGCTTTCCTTTTGATTGCCGTTTGTATTCTTTAATTATACCTTTATTTATTTTCTTTCATTCCCCCAAGGGTATAGTGGTTTCTCTCTCTGCCCTCTATATTGCTTCAAGTATTTTTTGAAGGGCTGGTTTTGGACATGTATTCTTTCAGGCTCTTCATGTCATGGAAGATTTTTCTTTCTCTCTCAACTATAATAGACATTTTTGCTAGGTAAAGTATTCTGGAGTGGCATTTATTGTCATGTACAACTGGAAATACCTTGGTCCAGGATCTTCTGGCTTTCCTAGTTTGTATTGATAATTCAGCTGTAATTCTGATGGGCTTTTCTTTGTATGTGAGTTGTTTTTCTTCTGCTGCTTTCAGTATTCTCTCTTTGTTCAGCATATTTAGTGTTTTTACTATGATATATTGTAGTGAGTTTCTGTTCTGCTCCTGTCTATTTGGTGTTCTACATGCTTCCTGTATTTGTCCGGGGATGTCTTTCCTTAATTTCAGGAAATTCTCTTCTACAATCCTGTTTACGATCTGGTCAATACCATTAACCTTAAATTCTTCTCCTTCCTCTATTCCTATGATATATAGATGTGGTCTTTTCATGGTGTCCCACATCTCTTGCAAATTCCATTCCTGTGTTTTTAAAATTTTTCCATAATCTTTGCTTGAGTGGTCCAATTCTTCAACTTTATCCTTCAGTGTTGATGTTCTGTTTTCAATTTCATTCATTCTTGTTGTGAGGCTTTCCCCTGTTGTTTCAAGTTGGCTTCTTGAGTTTTGCACTTCCTTTTTCATTTCTGCCTGAGTTTTTTCAATGTTTCTATCTTTTTGTGAATTCATTCAGAAGTTTATCCCTGTCTTCTTTTAGTTCTTTGTTTGTTCATGTGTTCTTTAAATTTGTTGAATTCTTTGATCATGTTTATGATTGTTCTTTTAAATTCAGTGTCCTGGGTTATCTCTAGGGGGTTCTCGTTGCAGAACTTTTCTATAGGACTGGTGGGGTTCGGTGGGGACACAGTGTTTTGGCTTTCCATTTTATTATTCTTTTGTTGTGGTTTCAGTACGTGAATTTATTTTGTTGTTTACAAGTCTGATATGAGAATTAAGTTGAAGTATGCTTCTGTTTGTATTATCGGAGTGCCTAGGTCCTTTCCTTATTCATTATGTAAGGCTGGTTGGTACAGGTTTCAGGTTCTCTCAGGTTTTATTTTGGAGGGAAATGATGGCTTCAGATCAGCTATTCAGAAGCCCCCACAGAAGCATAAGTCAGGTTCCAGTCAGGTACATTCAGGCTTCCTTCTAAGGTTTGGACCCCTATTAGCAGGAATTCAGAGAAAATTTAGGAAATTCCCTAAGGGGGGGGTGTGTGATTTTGTGATTCTCAGTTGTTCTGCTGTGTTCTTGGCCCCTATGCCAGAGGGAAACCAGAACCTGGTACTCTCAGGTGGTGTGCTGAGATCACAGCTGCTATGCTGATGGAGGTTGGAGCCCACCCTCTCAGGCTGTGTGCTAGGATCTCAGCTTTAGCCTTCCAAAGCCAGGTCTGCCCTGGGGCTTTGGGAGGGGCCTCAGGAATTCCCAGGTAGGGGGATGTGTATGGCACAATTAGAGGAAGATCACCATGTGGAGGCAGGATCTGGGTGCTCTCTTATAGTCCCCTGCATTCTCAGTCCCTATGCCAGAGGGAAGCCAGGACCCATCACTCTCTGGTGGTGTGCTGAGATCACTGGACTTACAGAGTTCTTAACCCTTGCTGGATTTCCAGTATCACTCTCCCTTCATTTTCTTGCTTGAAGATGTGCATGCTTAGCCTGTGCTCCTGCTCCAGTCACCTTGTTGCCATGCCTCCCTGCCATGATAAATTCTTGCCCCTTTGGTATCATAAGCTAAATAAATTTTTCCTTTCATAAGTTCCCTTGGTCCTGGTGTTTTTTAATCACAGCAACAGAAAAGTAACTAATATAGTAGTTGGTGCTGAGAGTGGGTTGTTGGCTGTGAAGAACCTGACCATGTGGGTTTTTGAAGGAATGCAGAAGGCTTTGGAAGTTTGGGCTAGAAAAGCGGTTGATTGCTGTAAGAAGAGCTTAATAGGCCATTCTAGTAGGTGTCTGGAAGAAAGTAGTGCTGAGAACAATGTAGTTCCAGAGGGAGATAAGGACTCAAGCAGCAGTTGGGATATTTTGGCAATGAGTCTGGTTGGAGTCTGCCCACAGCCCAAAAGCTTACTTGAGGTTAAGTTGAAAATCAATAGACAAGTTTCTTTGTCAGAAGATATTTCAATACAGCCTAACGTAGAAATGGTGGCATGGCTATTAGTGGTGGATATTATGCATATCTATAGTGAAAAAGAGAAAATGAGGCAGAAAAAGAAACAAAATGTACAAACTGGATTGAAAAGGAGCACTAGGAAGATTAACGGTGGAGCCAAGGCATGTGCTGAAGGAGAGCATCCCTTTGAAAAAGAGATTAAAATGGTTAAGGAGCAGCCTAGCAATTTTCCCTTAAACAATGGAGAGAGTACCTCCAGGGCTAGAGCACACCCAGCTAAGCCTCCGACTTGGGAAAGGAAAATGCTGCAGGAGTTTTCTACTAGAAAACCACTGAAAAGAAAAACTTCTAAAATGGATAAAGCAGGCTGGGGTCCATCCCAAACTTGCAGCCAAACTTGGCAGTGTCATTTACCTGGTACTGCCTTCAGAGGCATGAAAGATGCAAGAGTGAAGGGTACATCTGTTCTTCCTCTGAGGTTTCAGAGAGCTGCTGAGGCCAGGCAGTAGGGGTTCCCTTGCATAAAGAAGACTCTGACAGGTCATTGCATGATGCTGTGAAGGTGAAGCCTGGTTGGCTGTTGAGACCCCAACAAGGCGTTCATGATGCCAGAGCTGTGAGACATCTGCCAAGGAGAGCTGCCTACAGGGAATAGTAGCAGCAAAGCTGAAGAGGCTGAGCCACCTAAGCCCCTTGGAAGTAAAGTCTCAGAAGTCTGACATAGAGCTACTGGATCTGGTGTTTTCCCTGCTGGTTTTGGTCTTGCTTTCATTCAGTATTTCCTCACTATGCCTCTATTCCTCCCTTTATTGAATGGGAATGTGTATGCAATTTGTCTTTTGAAATACAGGGACTTATAGTTAAGATATCATCCTGAGTCTCAGAAAAGACTTTGGACTTTGGAATTTTAAATAATATCAATACTGGTAAAGGCTATAGGGACTTTTAAGGTTGAACTAAATGCATTTTGAATTTCATATTGTCATTAGCCTATGGGGGCCAGGGAGTGGAATGTGGTGTTTTGAATGAGAATGGCCCCCATAGACTTCAAGTATTTTGACATTTTTTTCCCCAGTTGGTGCTGCTGTTCTGGGAGATCTTAGAAGGTGTGGCCATGCTGGAGGAAGCATGCCACTAGGGGTTACAGAGTTTTAAAAACCTTGCCAGATCTGCAGTTGTCCTCTGCTTCCTGTACCTGCTTGAAGATGTGAGCCTCTGCTTTCTGCTCCTGCTCTGACCACCTCCTGCCATCATGCCTCCCAGTCATGATGGACTCTAATTTTCCTGGAACCGTAAGGTCAAGTAAACTCTTCCTTTTATAAATTCTCTTGTTCATAGTGTTTCATAGTGTTCATAGTGTTGCTTTCATTCAGTATTTCCTCACTATGCCTCTATTCCTCCCTTTAGGAATGGGAATGTGTATGCAATTTGTCTTTTGGAATACAGGGACTTATAGTTAAGATATCACCCTGAGTCTCAGAAAAGACTTTGGACTTTGGAATTTTAAATAGTATTGATATTGGTAAAGGCAAGAGAAAAGTAATTAATACAGAAATACACCCAGTAAACATTTCTTTTTTGTAGCTGACATAATCTTACACATTATTAGTAGGGGTACTATAGGAACACTGAGGATGAAGAGGGCTTTTCTTCATGATTCCAATGTGCTTCCAGATGAGTGACTGACAATAGCACTGTTGGGAGACATCTAATGGTCCTCAGACCCATTGAGTTTCAGTGGCTATCCTCTGACTGGCTTCTTGTTGAGTACCAATGACCCTCTTGAGCAGATTCCCAGGAATTCTTGTATAGCATGTAACTTTACAGTTGTGGCTCTGTGTCCTGTCCCTTAGAGGGGGCATTTCTTTCCTGTTAGTTCTAGCTGTAGTCCCATGCTTGCTTGTCCTAGAACACTTGCATCCTGGAAGAATATTTCTGGCTTGCCAAACCTGCCAATTTCAGTTCTGTACTATGGAGGGATTTCCTGATTACACAACTATGAATCAGTTTGGCTTGGGTGAACATATTAAACTTCTTTGCTTTACAAAGGATTCCAATCCCTTTTCTAATGAAGTCAGAACCACAAACCTGGAGAAGGGATCTCCATCCAACTTTTATTTCTTTATTTTAGCATATTCTTGAGCATTCTCCTTATTTCTCCATAGCTCATCCTGTTTATAATCTTTATGTCGAACTTTCCCTGTACAAATTATTATATTTAAAACAATATTAATTAATTTTTATTTTATGTGTATGAGTGTTATGCCTACATATGTATAAGTGCACCAGTGTCATTCAGTGTCCATGGAGGTCAGAAGAGGGCATCAGATCCCCTGGAACTGGAGTCATGAATAGTTGTTAGCTGCCACATGGGCACTGGGATTCAAACCCAGGTCTTCTCTTAGAAAAGCCAGTGCTCTTAACTGCTGTGCCATCTCTCCAGCCTCTAATTATTGTATTTTTATCTCATTCTGTTTTTAGTAATATTTTGTATATCTATGAAATTTAAAAGAAATTTTATATGTATTGCATATTTTATTCCAAATATATTAGTAGATATTACTCCACCTGGGGTTCAGTTGCTAGCCTGAGCTATTGAATATAATTTAGAGATGTGATAGACATGAACAATGAAAATGTCTCTCTCAGAGAAACATGGCTGAGTAACCAGTAACTTGTGTGATATTTACCATGAAGGAGAAGAGCTTACAGTTCCCTTGAGCCATTTCTAATTAGAGATAAGAGTTAGACTTTGAGTTGTTTAAGATATTTCATTGCTGACCGGAACTACTCAAGAATAAAATTTTCCTTGCTCACGAACAAACTTAGAGGATAAATGCTTCTCTTTAGATTCCTTGAGTCATTTTCTAGATCTAGGACAAGATGGAAATCTCTGGGCAGTGGTCTGATGGCAGTGCAAGGCTTCTTTGACTACACAGCCCTCCAGCAATGATGTTCTCAGATTCCGAGACTTCTGGACTTGCCACTGGCTATTTTGTCGGAGTCTTTTTGGGAATGAGTTGATGTGATTGTTATTGAGACCTTGAACAGCTTCAAAGAGGATGAAAAAATAATGGAGATTGTGCTTTTTCTTCTCATAATTAGCTTAACCAAATTAGCAGCTTTAAAAAGAGAAAACTAAAACATAAAACTATATGAGAGTCAAGTCCCTCCTTGATATGTACTTGGGTCAACAATGATTGAGAGAAAGAGAATTAAGAAGTAATTTAATCTTCCAGATTATTTTGCTGAATTTTACTTTTTAAATGTATGCTCCTCATTCCTCTTCTTATCATGAGGTCAAGTTGAGGGCACATCTCAGTTCTACCTTGTTCATCACTGTGTTTCTGTATGCCTTATTGTCTTCTCAGTGAGACAGCTCTAGTGATGTCCCTCCAAACACCAGTTTTTTGCCCTACTTTCAGTAGTACTTGGGCATGGGCATCAGTCTAGCACTTAACTTCCTCTCTTTTTCACTTAGTATTTTTTTTGTCTAGTTCTTAGTAGAACAGCATTTGATGCACTGAAATTAGAATAATTGTTAATGTTCTTAGCATTTTGATGTTCCCAGGATTTAAAAAATAACCGAACCATTTAAGAATTCTATTATAACTCTTGAAAATAAGGATTTGAGCAGTTTTTTAAAAATAGAAATACTCTAAAAATAAGATTTAAAAATCTGTTAAAATGTAATTATGTATTTAAGCTAAATGGATTATGAGAGAAAATTTAGTTGACTCTTGAGGAAAAAAAGAAAGAACAGCTCTATTTATAAAAAGTAGCTAACAGACTTTACCCAATACACTTTGAAAATGTGAATACATTTATCAACTGAACCTGATTACTGCTGCTCCTAAGACAGTTTACAATTGTATACTAATAATCACAGCATGTGTTAAGAGTGAGCTAAGCATTTCACATATATTATTTCATTTAATTACTGAGCACAGTTGTAGAAAGAATGCAAGGGCTTGACTCTAAGTCTGCTGATCATTGTTTTATAAATTCACTGCAAATAGATTCACTCAGTATTCCAAGTCCTCTGATGTATAAGTTAGATTTTCTAATCTGTCAAAATCCCTCTTCTACAGGCAACTAGGGAGCTCTGGATCATTGGGCTCCAATTTTGGTTTATTGTCTTCTCTGTCTTTCTTTTCTTTCTTTTCTATCATCTTCTTTCTCCTCTCCTCTCCTCTCCTCTCCCTCCCCCTTGCAGCTCTTTTCTCATTTCTTTTTTCTTTTTGAGACAAGGTCTCATTGTAACTGTGTAACTCAGGCAGACTGGGAGCTTGCAATCCTGTCTTACCTCCTTCCTGATTGCTATGATTACAGGCATGCTCTACCTCACCTATTTCCCCCAGTCTTGGTCTCTGGAGCAGAATGGAAGGCAAGAAGATCCTTGGAGGGTCATAGGACAGAGAAAGCTGGGGTTGCAAGGTAAGTAAAATGTATAGAGAATTTCAACACCAGTACTTGTATGTAGAAGTGAGTCTTGAGTCCTAAAGCCTGGATCTCAGGCACAGATACTGTTTAGAAAATAGCAACTCTTTTCACCTCTGGGGGCATTGCATGACACAGGTGCACTTACATACATGCAGGCAATATATGGATATACATAAAAATAAAAAAAATATTAAAAATAGAGATAAGAGAAATGGGGCAATAAGTTTTGAGGGGGGGTGATAGTGCCAACAAGTGTTTTATTCTTAATGAAAGGTATTAAGAATGTGCATATGCTGACAAGGATGATATGTTATGACAAGGATGATATAATATGACAAGGATGATATGTATTGGAGAGGAGGACACATTACTGGACTCATATTCCTCAAAATAGATGAACTTCGTATCAGCAGAGGATGTAGTTTTCTGTTGACATCTTCATTAAAATCAATAGCATCGAGTATGACTAACCTCAGATTCTCCTTTTTAAGACAAATATAAATAACTTCCTGGTGCTTGCTCTGCCTTAGACTCCCAGGAATCCAGGCATGTGGCAGGAGTGGCAGGCCTGCAGTGCAGGGTGACAGATTCTGTGTGATGGATTGGTGGGCTTTGATAAATGACTCATGCCAGGCAACACTACCTCAGCTGACTCACTCCAGAAAGATTAATGGTTTTAGATTTTACAGACATATTTCAAGAAGGACGTATTTCTGTTATCTCTCTGATGTCCATCACAAAGAGGCTGGTACCTTGCATCTTGTCACAACCCATAAAGAGGAACTAAACATTGCACACCTACCGAGGAAGCTCCTAATGATTTTGTCAGCTTCTTTTACATCCTCAGGGCCAAAAAGCAATAAACCAATACTTGGTTTATTGATGTAGCAGTTACATGCTCACTGTAAAATAAGCTTAGCACTAAAAGTAAAAATTAAAACAAGAAGGTCTAAAAATCAGTGTACTTCCTAGAGAATAACCATTATCACACTATAAACAGTGGTGCCTCACATGTCTCGGGAGTTAGCTCAGTGCTGAAACATATTGTGTCTAATATTTTTTAAATTATTTATTTAATAACCACATAATTAGAAGAAGCATTTCATTACAACAGCCTTGACATATTCAATAACAATTTCCAGAGCTAAGATGCATCTCTTTCAAAATTGGCTGTAAATTTTTAGGTTTACAGTTGAATTAATACAGTTAGTTATACAATACTGTACTCAGTATAAACCCTATGAGACATAAAACTAAATGAGGTTTTAACCTTTAAAAAAGATCTCCATTATTAAAATACACAGTTTCATGCAGAAAAAATTCATTTTTAATGCAACTGACACTAAGATGTTTGCACATGTGTTTCTAATCTCTATATATCTGATTATTATTAGTCATAGTCAGTTACTTTCTGAGCTCCTTGGCATCTGAGCATGGACATAAAGTCATCATGTAGATTTCAATGGTAATGTTTTTCACATCTACTAATTATTAAGGAGCAAATTTTTATGCTTTGAAGAATTATTATTTTTTATTTTTTTAAATTTAATAACTACATGATTGGAAGAAGCATTTCATTACAGCTTTAACACATTCAGGAACACAATCCAAAGCAAGGCTACTTCTCTTTCAAAAGTGGCTATAAAATTTTTAGGTTCACTGTTGAATTAATACAGTTATACAATATTGAACACAGTATAAGCCCTGTAAGACATAAAATTGGATGAGTTTTTAACTTATAAAAAAGATCTCCATTTCATTTTAAAATACACTGTTTCTTACAGAAAGGCTCATTATTTTTGGTATTAACACTGAGATGTTGGCACATGCATCTCTAATCTGTTTGTATCTGATTATTACTAGCCATAATCAGTTGCACTCGGATCCTTGGTGCCTGTGTATGTCTATAAAGTCATCGGGAAGATTTCAATGGTAATGTTTATCACCTCTACTAATTAATATGATGTAAATTTTTATGCTTGTTCCTAAAATATTATACATTTTTTTAGTTTGTTGATTTTTTTAATGTGTATATCACATAGAATATCCCAAACCATCTTATTCAACTATATACCCAGTTCCCAGATGGCACCCTCCTATAGCCTCCCTCTACCCACTAGACCCCTTATACCCTGTTATCTCTGCTACTGTCTGCTGTGTTGTCAGCACCCCAGCCGTTCCCAACTACTTGTCCATCTGGTGAATCTAGTCATCCTATCTAGAGGTCTTTATTTTAGGAAGGTCAGCTGTTTCTAATCTAGCAGCAATTAGTTGCCAATATTCCTTTGGTAAGATTGGGTTCTGTTGTTCATTTTCCAAATTCTATGCTGGGTTACTATCTGGGAGTCCCTTGGGCCACCCTGGCCAACAACTAAAAAGAAGGTATCTCTTATCTGGCATTGTTGCTTGTTATGTAGCCTTTAGCTATACATATGGACTCTTAAAAAATTATATTGGCCCCTTTAATCTTTGGTTATACTTTCCTTTTTGGTGTTTAAGGCCATACAGTTGGCCCAGATAAACCAATTTATTTTTACTCTTAAGGTCATTTGAGGATCTGTTCCTCAGAGGTCCCCTTGGCTTGGGAGTAGCCCCTGGCTCCTTTCTTTTACCAGTTCCACCTATGTGAAGGTAAGTCAAAAGTTCTGCTCAAACATGGCTGGCTTTGCTTGGAAGCATGGAGGAAATGTTTTGCCTGTGTTGACCCTCCCCTTTGTAGACTGGACAGTGGTTCAAGTCCATCTGGTGGGGTCTCCTTGGCCTCCATGATCAAGAGGGCAGGTGACCCATCACAATTACAGGACATTTTGAGAGATGCTCATAGTCCCCTGGAACTAGTCAACCTAGGAGGCCAAGGAGCAAAAACTGTCCTTTATGTCCCTCTGACTAAATTATTATGGGCCTCCAAGTATGTCTATTAAACATCCAAGAAGGTTAGTTCCACCAGTTGGGTACTTTGAATTACTGTGTGTCATGTAGATAAATCTTAGGCAAAGAACAATTGTTCTCAGATAAACCATACCTAGACATATATTTCTTGATCTGGTATGTATAATTTGTCAGTAGTTGCTGAACTAATATGGTTCCCTCTTGTTTTAAAAACTAGCTAGGCATTATTTATCTCTCCCACTGTCTATCCCCTCCATCATGGTTTCCCCAATTAAGGTACCCCCATTTTCCCCTTTCTCCCTTAATAATATCCTTCTCCTGTGGCCCTACCTCTCTTGAGCTCCTTCTTTCCCTTTATCTCCTAGGTTCCTTATATACCCTTCTCTCTCCCCTCCCTTAAACTAACCTAATTTTTGTCCATATATCCCTTATTAATGCCTATTTCCTACTGTTCTGCTCTTTCAGATTCTTTCTTTTTCTTTACCTCTCTGGTTCCTTTCCATTATCCTGGTTCATGTAGTTATGTCTGGATATATACTCACTTACCAGGATTTGGTTCTAGGATCCACATATGAGGGAGAACATTGTTGATTTTTTTTTCTGAGTCTGTGTTACTTCACTTAGTATAACAGTTTTTAGAGCCATCCATTTACCTGCAAATTTCATTATATTACTGCTGAATAGAACTCCATTGTGTAAATATACCACATTTTTTTAAGCCACTCGTCAGTTGAGGTACACTTAAGTTGCTTCCATCTCTTAGTTATTGTGAAAAGAGCAGCAACAAACATGGTTGTACAAATGTCTCTGCAACAGGATGAGTCCTTTGGGTATATGCCAAGGAGTGGTATAACCAGGTCATATGGTAGGTTCATTTTTAGTTTTTTGAGTTCTCCACACTGTTTTCCCTAGGGGTTGCATGAGTTTGCAATCCCACCAGCAATGAATGAGCGTGCCCCTTTGTCCACATCCTCACCAGCATTTGGTATCATTTGTTCTCTTGATCCTAGCCAGTCTGATTGGGGTAAGGTGACACC
>NW_008347189.1:1830431-1919533 GCF_000622305.1 Nannospalax galili
GTTCTCTTGATCTTATCCTCTCTGACTGAGGTAAGATGAAATCTTAAATTGGTTTTAATTTGCATTTCTCTGATCATTAGTGATGTTGAACATCTTTTAAAATGCTTCATAGCCATCTTTACTTCTTCTTTTGAGAACTCTCCATGCAGCTCCCTAGGCCATCTTTTAATTGGGTTACTTCCTGTCCTGATTCTCTGTTTTTTGAGTTCGTTATATATTCTGTATGTTAAACCTCTGTCAGATGTGTCACTGGTGAAGATTTTCTCCCATTCTGTGGGTTTTATCTTCACTTCCCTGGTTGCGTCCTTTGATATACAGAAACTTTTTAGTTTAATGAGGTCCCATTTGTTAATTCTTGCCCTTGTTTCCTGAGCAATTGATGTCAGGTTTAGAAAATACTTTCCTATACCTATATCTTTTAGGTTTTCCCCAATGTTTTCTTCTAAGAGTTTCAGAGTTTCAGGCTTTACATTGAGGTCTTTGAGCCATTTGGAATTGACTTTTGTGCAGGGTGAAAGATAGGGGTTTAGTTTCATTCTTCTACAAGTGGAGATCCAGTTTTGCCAGGAGCATTTGCTGAACATGCTGTCTTTCCTCCAGGGAATGTCCTTGGCCAGTTTGTCAAATATCAGGTTTCTGAAATTGCATGTCCTCGTATTTGGTACGTCAATTTTGTTCCATTGATCTATGGGTCTATTTTTGTGCTAGTACCATCTTGTTTTTATGACTATAGCTCTGTAATACAGCTTAAAATCTGGTATGGTAATCCCCCCAGCACTGCTGTTAGTGCTCAGGGTTGCTTTGGCTATCCGAGGTCTTTTGTGATTCCATATGAATCTTAGGATTTTTTTTTCCAGTTCTGTGAGAAATGTCTTGGAGATTTTGATTGGCATTGCATTGAATCTATAAATGGCTTTTGGTAGGATGGTCATTTTCACAATATTAATTCTTCCAATCCATGAGCATGGGAGGTCCTTCCATCTTCTGATGTCTTCCTCAATCTCTTTCTTTAAGGATTTAAAACTTTCATTGTAGAGGTCTTTAATGTCATTGGTCAGCTTTATCCCAAGGTATTTTATTTTTATTTTTTGCAGCTATTGTGAAGGAGAATGTTTTGATGTGCTCTTTCTCTGATTGCTTGTTGCTGGTATATAGAAAGGCTACAGACTTTTTTAGGTAAATTTTGTAACCTGCCACTTTACTGAACATGTTAATAATATCTAGGAGTTTTCTGGAATTTTTGGTGTCTCTTAGGTATTGTATCATATCATCTGCAAAAAGGGATACTTTGATCTTTTGATTCTTTGATTCTTTTCCAGTTATTACTCCTTTAATTTCCTTCTCTTGTCTTATTGCTCTTGCAAGAGTTTCAAGCACTATGTTAAAGAGAAGTGGAGATCATAGACAGCCTTGTCTGGTTCCTGATTTCAATGGGAATGCTTCCAGTTTTTCTCCATTTAGAATGATGTTGGGTTTGTTATATATGGCTTTAACTATGTCGAGGTATGTTCCCTCCAGTCCAATTCCCTCTAGGACTTTGAATATAAATGTGTGTTGAATTTTGTCAAAGGCCTTCTCTCTATGTATTGAGATGACCATGTAGTTCTTGTCTCTGAGCTCATTTATATGATTTATGATGTTTATTGACTTGGGTATATTGAACCATCCCTGCATCTCTGGGATAAAGCCAACTTGATCATGGTGGATGATCTTTTAATGTGTGTCTGTATGTGATTTGTAAGTACCTTGTTGAGAATTTTTGCAGCTATGTTCATTGAGGATATGGGTCTATAGTTTTCTTTTTTGGTTATATCTTTACCTGGCTTTGGTATTAGAGTGATGCTGGCTTCATAGAAGGAATTTGGAAGTTCTCCCTCAATTTCTATCTTTTTGAATAAATTAAGTAGTATTGGATATAGATCTTCTTTAAATGTCTGATAGACTTCTGCTATAAATCCATCAAGTCCTGGGCTTCTTTTAGTCAGGAGGTTTTGTATTACTGTTTCAATTTCTTTTTGTGTTATGGGTCTGTTTAAGGTGTTAATCTCTTCTTGGTTTAGTTTTGGTGGTTCCCATGCCTTTAGATATCCGTCCATTTCTTTTAGGCTTTCAAATTTAGTAGCAAATAGGTTTTTAAAGTATTCACCCTTTAGATATGCATCCATTTCTTTTAGGTTTTCAAATTTAGTAGCATATAGGTTTTTAATGTATTCCCTTATAATGTACTCTGTATTTCTGGTGCCTGTTTTGATGTTTCACCTTTCATCTCTGATTTTGTTGATTTGGAAGTGATCTTTCTTTCTTTTGGTTAACTGGGCTAGTCATCTGTCAATCTTGTCTATCTTTTCAAAGAACCAGGTCTTGCAATTGTTGATTCTTTGTATTGTTTTCTTTGTTTCGATTTCATTAATACCTGCCTTGATTTTTGTTATTTCTTCCTGTCTGCTGAGTTTGGGTTTCATTTGTTGTTGCTTTACAAGTGTCTTGAGTTGCAATGTTAAGTCATTTATTTGTGTTCTTTCCAATTTTTTGATGTAGGCACTTAGAGCTATAAACTTTCCTCTAAGGACAGCTTTCAGCATGTCCCAGAGGTTTTGTTGTGTTGTATTGTCTTTTTCATTTAGTTCCTATATACTTTTATTTTTTTCTTAAGTTTTCTTTTGACCCATTCATCATTCAGGAGTGTGTTTAATCTCCATGTGTTCATGTGGTGACTAGGGCTTCTTCCATTGTAGATTGTAAGCTTTGTTGCATTGTGGTCTGATAGAATGCATGGGATTATTTCAATCTTTTTGTATTTGTTGAGGTTTGTTTTGTACCCTAGTATATGGTCAGTTTTGGAGAAGGTTCCATGGGGTGGTGAGTAGAAAGTATGTTCTTTTTTGCTTGGGTGGAATACTCGGTAGATATGTTATGTCCATTTGATATATGTTATTGTTTAATTCAGATGTCTCTCTGTTGACTCTTTGCCTTGTAGACCTATCTAATGGAGACCGTGGGGTACTGAAGTCCCCTACTATTAATGAGTTGGGATTAATCTGGGTCTTCAAGTCCTCTAGTATTGTTTTTATGAAGTTGGGTGTACCAGAGTTTGGTGAATATATGTTCATGATTGTAATAACTTCTTGATTCATTGTTCCTTTGATCAGAATGAAGTGGCCCTCTTTATCTCTTCTATTTAGTTTTAGTTTAAAGTCTGTTTTGTCAGATATTAGAATTGCAATGACTGCTTTTTTCTTAGTACCATTTTCCATCCTTTCACTTCGAGATAGTGCCTGTTCTTGAAAGTGAGATGGGTTTCTTGCAGACAACAAAAAGACAGACAACAAAAGGATAGGTTTTGTTTCCTAATCCATTCACCTAATCTGTGTCTTTTGACTGGGGAGTTCAGTCCATTAATATTTAAAGTTATTAATGAAAGCTGTGTATTGAATCCTATCATTTTTATTTCTGTTTACATTCTTGATATAGCTGTACTTTTCCACAGTTATACCTTCATTGAATTTCTTTCTGCAACCCCTTGAGTATAGTCATTCCTTTCTTCAGCTATTTGCATTGCTTTCATAACTCTCTGAAGGGCTGGTTTTGTGGACATGAATTCCTTAAGCCTATTTATGTCATGGAAGATATTTCTTACCCCTTTGACTATAAGAGACACTTTGGCTGGGTATAGTAATCTGGGTTGGCTTCGGTGCTCATTTAAAACTGGGAATGCTTTGTTCCAGGCTCTTCTGGCTTTCACAGTTTTCACTGAAAAGTCAACTCTAATCCTTATGGTTTTCCTTTATAGATGTGCCATGGAGAGTTTCTTTTCTGGTCTTACCTGTTTGGTATTCTATATGCTTCTTGTATTTGTATGAGCATGTCTTTCTTTAATTTTGGGAAATTTTCTTCTATGATTCTGTTGAGGATCTGGTCCATCCCATTATCTTGGGATTCTTCTCCTTCCTGTATGTCTATGATTTGTACATTTGGTCTTGTTATGGTGTCATCAATTCCTGCATAGTCCATTCTTGTGCTTTCTTAAATTTTTCATAATCTTTGCTTGAGTGGTCTAGTTCATCCACTTTATCTTCCAGTCTTGATATTCTGTTTTCCATTTCATTCATCCTGTTGGTGAGGCTTTCTCCTGTTGTTTCTTAATTGGCTTAGTGAGTGTTTCACTTCCTTCTTCATTTCAGCCTGAGTATTCTTCAATATTTCTAGCTCTTTTCTGAATTCATTCAGAATTTTATCGCTATCTTCCTTCAGTTCTTGGATTTCTTTGTATGCTCTTTAAATTCACCAAATTCTTTTATTATGTTTATAATTGTTCTTTTGAGTTCCATGTTCTCTATTATCTCTAGGGGGTTCTCATCGTACTCCTCTAGAGGACTATCGGTATTTGGTGGGGATGGGTTATTTTGGTTTTCCATGTTATTTTTTCTCTGTGATTTTGACATGTGAATTTCTTTTATAGTTTCTGATTCTTGTGTGAGACTCAAGTCTTCAAGTTTAGGGTTTAGGTCTGCTTCTTTTTGAAATATATTGTGCCTTTGAGGTTTACTTGTTGAGTAAGAAAATCTGGTTGGTCTAGGTTTCTGATTCTCTCCTTTTATTTTATATTGGAGGGGTCAGATGTCTTGTCCTGTCAGGAGTTCCCACAGAAGCCCAAGTAAGATGAGGATCAGATGCTCTCAGGCTTTCTCTTAAGGTCTGGATCCCTCCAGGAATGATTTTGGCCTCTGGAATTTGGGGGTTGGACTGTCCTGGGATCAGGGCCAGGAAAGGTGCTGGTCTTGGGCAGCTGGTGGCCGTGCCACTCAGAGATGCAAAGGGAGATGGGGATGGGAAGAGGCCCCAAGGGCTCCTGGAGACTGCATTGAGGAACTTGGTTGGTCTGGATGCAAAGGATCAGGAAGCCTAAAGGTCAGCCCCTGCCCCCAGGAAAGAGGCTGGCGGGTTGTGCTGTCCAGGGAAGCAGAGTGAGGTGAGGGTGGAACCAGGCCCAGAGGGCTCCTGGGGACCTGGAGAAGGAACTGGGTCCATCTGGATGCAAGGGATCAGGAAGCAGTGGTGGCCCCCAGCTGAGAGATCAGCCAGTGCAGCCAGGAAAGAGGCTGGCAGGTTGTGCAGCCCAGGGAAGCAGGGCATACTTTTTTTTTTTTAATGAAATGATTTTAAGAGTAATGAGAACTTAAAGGGATGTTTTAAAAATATTTGACCTTTTTTTGCAGAAAAAAACATATATATGTGCAAAAACCTATACTATTTCTTAGTTAAACATTTAAATGGAGGTTATTATCTGAAAAGTATTGTATTCATTTCTTTTTAAACTCTAGTTTACTTGATTTTAAATAGGTAGTATAGTCATCATTTTTACGTATTGGAAACGTGAGGCATGAAGCAATAAAAGTTATATAACTAGGACGTCTGAGTTTTAAGCCCAAGAGATATGATTTCAGAATCTTGCTGTAACTTTACTCCATGATATTTGAAAATTTAATTTAAATAAAACATAAAAGTAAATAAATATATATTCAGAATTAATTTTGACTAGGTATAAAATACATCCATAATTTTGTTCCTGGTACTGCTTTGCAATTTGAAAGGCTCAAGGTTGAGGATCAGTAAGAGTAGCATTGAGTACCTCCTGAGTCTAGCGTATTTCACTCAACATGATTTCTAGTTCCATTCAGCTTCCTGTAGAGGTGATGATTTCTTTTTCATTCATGGCTGCATAAAAGTCCAATGTCTATATGTACTACATTCTCTTTATCCATTCATCTGTTAATGGACATCTAGGCTGGTTTCATTTCCTGGCTAGTGTGAATAGTCCTGCAAGTATCTCTGTGGTGTGTTGACTTAGAGTCCTTTGGATATACACCCAAGAGTGTATTCCTGAAATTCTTAAGTGATAAACTGAGCAATAGTAATTATTATTCCAGTCTATGAAAAGGAAACCAAGATATAAGAGGAGAAAATAGACCTCCACCCATGTAGGTCCTGCCTCCTAAGTGAAGAGTCTGGTAAGTCAGAAAGGGAAACAAAAGAACCTGTTGGAATGAGCAGACTTTAGAGAGAAGATGCAAGGTATAATGGTTGGATGCAATTTAGGATAGTTTTGTGTTAAAACTACACTCATTTTATATTATCTGGCAGTATAAATTTCCAGAAGTTTATATTCTTTTTTACTTAATGATTTTGTTTTAAATTATGGGAAAATCACTGGTAATAGAAACGAAATTATCAATATAAATAACAAAAAGTAAGATATTTATTGTGGACACAATAGTAATTCATTGTTTTTTTTCTTGAAATTATTATCACTTGAATCAGTTATTTTTTGTTTTATTTTCTTTTATTTCCATTTCTAGTAGAGCTATAAGAAAATAACAATTGACTTTTAATCTACTTTAGCCAGTGACCGCACTAAGCGTTTTATATGCAATATTGTTTCATTTGATCTTCACATAATAATCTATTATTTTGTTGGTTAAGGAGTTGAGGACTGGGACTGGAGGGATGGCTCAGCAGTTAAGAGCACGTGTTGATCTTCCAGAGGACCAGAGTTTGGTTCCCAGCATTTATGTCAGCTGGCTCATGACAGCCTGTAACTTCAGCAGCTCCAGGTAATCCAATGCTTTTGTCTGGCCTCCCCAGGGACCCAAACACATGTTATACACAGACACAGACAGATGGACAGACAGACAGACACAAATAAGTCTTAAGAAATGAAGTTGGAGATTTGAGGAGTTATCCGATGCCTAAATTCATTCAAATAATAAGTAGCCGAGAGTCAGACTTGGTGGCCACATCTGTAATCTTAGCACTTGGGAGGCTAAAGCAGGAAGATGCAAGTTTGAGGCCAGCATGGACTAGACAGCCTTATGTCAGAAGACAAAAGTGGGGGAAAAAAAAAGACATCAGAGGTAAGATGCTAATTATTATTATGTGATGCTAAAGTTTATTAATCATTGTAAATCATAGTAACCACTGTCACTGTAAATGCCTAACTCTTTGGGAATCATTTCCATATCCTTTATCACAATGATCTCTGAAAAAAATCCCATGAGTTAGGCAAGTCATAAGAAAACCTATGCATTTACTTCATATTTCCAAATATTTATTGAAAAAATTAAAAAAAATTTACATGCACCCCCTCCGTTCAGAAAGAGCAAACTCTCAGTTAGATGATGTGTTTTTATGTGTTGATATGCATTAAGTTTTTAGAAATAAGCACCATTTGTTTTGACATAGGGTCTTACTAGCCTAGGTTGTTTTCAAACAAGATCCTCTTGTTTCACCTTCCTGAGGGCTGGGATTATAGGTGTGCACTGCTGTGCCCAGCTCAAAAACTTTTAAATAGTCAAAGGTCTGTGGTAGACTAATGTGGGTATTTCTTCACCCACAAGTTATAAAATGAACTTTCATAAGCCCTTGTGCTAAATTCTCTGAGTCCTGGCACACATCCTCCTGCCATCTGTGAAGACAGAGTGCAGTAATTTCTAATCTCCCCAGCAGCGATGAACCAGGCCATTACCTTGGGTCTGGGAGGACACTCAGGTACCCCAGACGAGACAGACCTAACTTGTAGATTCCTCTGCTGATCAAGCTCATCCTGAGAATAATTTAAACATAAGGTGTGAGAATAAAAGGGAGAGAGCACTATTCTCTGTGAGATTTAAGATTCTCTCTCTCTCTCTCTCTCTCTCTCTCTCTCTGAAAATCCTAACAAGTTTATTGGGCTTGCTAACAGATCATAGGGTGGAGGTTTATTTACAGAAGAGTGACGCCCCCGCCCCCCAATTTACGGCTGCACTGGAAAGTCCACAGTCAAATATAGATCCTGTGACTTCCTGACAGCTGCACAAAATGGCAAGAGAGGTGCTTCATGGCATTCTAAGCTTATATATCCTTAGTCCTTCCCTCACATGCAGCTAAGGTTGACAGATTTGGTGGGAGGGTAACACCCCCATCCATTCATTGACCAGCATGGGAAGGAGATGTGCCTATACCTTGCTGGCATAGTGGTCGAGGGTACTTCCAGTTAACACTCTACCCCTTCCTCTGGATCTTACCCCGCAGGAGTCCCTGAGCCTTGGAAGGGGTGATAGGTGTGGGATTATCGTCCTCCCATTGTGGCAAGGCACTGAACTTTCGGGTCTCTTCAAGGTTTAAGATTTTGATTTGTACACCTAACAGAAAGAGGAAGGATGAAAAACAATACTGCAGCTAAAATTGGTAATGCAGTGATAAAGAAAATTAAACAATATGCCAGGGCTCCAGGGTTTAGTGTAACAGTACATCCAAAGGATGGATGGCAGCCAAAGGCAGTGCCATTCTTTTTTTTTTTTTTCAAGTTTACATACAAATAAAATGTGTATATATTTAAGGGGTGCAACAGGATGTTTTGATATATTTATACAGTGTACAGTAGTTGCACCTAATCAAGCTGATGGACAATATTCATCGCCTCACATGGTGTTATGCTTTGGAGCTTAAATGTCCCCTGAAGGCCTCTATGTTGAAGGGTTAGTCACCAGCCTGAAGAGCTTTGGGAAGTGGTGGAGTGTTTAGGAGGCTGACTGTACCAGAAGGAAGGTAAGGTCTTAGGGGGAATTCTCAGGACATACTGGGACCTGCATGGCTCCTTTTCTTTTTCCCTGTCTCCTAGCCACCATGAGGTATTCCCTCTATGCCCTCTGTCTACCACAATGTGATGCCCTGCCATAGACCCCAAAACCTTACCCTGAAACTTCTGGAATGATGAGTCAAAATAAACTTTTCAATGTATATGTGTGTTGTCACAGTGAAGGGGAACTGACTAACACACACCTTGCTTTTCTGTGCTGTTATGATGCGATGTCTTATGAGCTATTTTGCTAGCAAATTTTAAATATACAATGCATTACTATAACTATAACTCCATGGTGATATGAGGGCTTCAAAACTCACTCATTAATAACTGCAAGTTTACGTCTTTGATCAATATTTCCTCATTACTTCTATCTATGTGTCCCTGGTATTACCTTCTATTCTTTATTTTTATGAGTTCTACTTTTTTAGATTCTTCTTATAAGTGAGATTCTGTGATAGTTTATATTTCTGTATCTGGATTGTTTAATTTAGCATGATGTTTTCAGGTTCATCCATGTTATTTAAAATGGTTCGATTTCCTTTTTTAAAAGCTGAATAATATTCCTGTGTGTGTGTGTGTGTGTGTGTGTGTCTGACATTTTATTTGACCATTCATCCATTTGCAGATTTTTAAATCAATATTTTGAACAATGCTGCAATGAACGCAACAGTGCCATTATCGCTTTAAGACAGCATTTTTGTTTCTTTTAGATATATACTTCAAAGTGGAATTGCTGTATCATATGGTAGTTCTATTTTGAAATCTTTTTTGTGGAGCCTCCAAACATATTTCCATAATGGCTATACCAATTTACATTCTCATCAACAATGTAAAAGGATTCCCTTGAGAAAAGTTTTTTTTTAATGCACACAAGACTATATTAAAGTTAAGTACTACTTTAAGTACTTCTTCAAAAGAGACTTTTAAAAGAGTAAGATAAGATAGATGAGATCAAATAATCTCAAAGCATATTAGAAATTCTTAAAAAATGATACAAAAGCAGGTAAGCCATTAGAGATAATGGGGAAATACTTCACCAGGAACTTCACTAACAAGGACAGACAGAAGCCAGAAGCATAGGGAAAGGTGACCAACTTGATTAAATATCAGAAATGCACCTGAATCCACAAGGCAATGTGATTTTGTCTAAGATTAAAAGATGTTATCAACAACATGGAATAAACAGAACTACACTGTTGAGTAGGAAGGTCAATTTCATATTCTTGGGAAAGCTATTTGGCATTTATTAACTGAAACCAAATAAAACATGATTATATCCATGACCTATAAGTACTGCTACTCAGCTGAAATGCACATTTATGGCCACTTAGGAACAGTAACTATGCTTTGCAACACTAAAACTGTACACCATCCGAATAGTTTCATCATAGATTACTGAGAGCAGAACAAGTAAATAAATGTGGTATATCACAAAGTGAAAAACTTTACAAAAATAGTAATGAATAGTGATCAACTCTATTTATGCACTCATGTGGATTAATTTGACAAACAGTATCTGCTTCATGGTTATGTTTAGGTGCAATAAGGAATAAAGCAAAATTAGGCCCTGCTATTAGAAGTCATGATAGTGATCACATGTGGAGGATACAGTGAGGTGAGGACATGGGGACATGAATGTGATCGTTTTTGCTGTTGATGACTGTTTGCACTACTTTCAGTTGTTGGCCTGTGAATAGAGCTTCTCTGAGCACTTTTGTGCTTCTGGTTGATGAGTAGACATGCTTTATACTATTTCTTCCTCTCTTGGCTTTACTGATATTGATGTTGCCAACCAGTTTTCTTTTGGATAATAAATATTAGTGTAGCTTCTTCATTCTGAGTGTGTCCTTAGAAAACCATCTCTTGGTTGCCACATTTACCTGAGTCATTTAATAAACAGATAACATTAGTCCTTTATTTGGAATGTTTAGTCCATGTGCATTTAGTGTAATTTTGATGTTGTTGGTTTATTTCTATAATTTTACTCTTTGTTTTTAATTCATCTCAGCTGCTTTTAAATTCTCCCTTTTGCCTATTGGAATAATTAAATATTTTCAGAATGCAATTTTTATCTTATCTTAATATTTTTAGTTTCACTTGTCTTGCTGTATTTTCCATGTATTTTGAGGATTTCAGCAATTTCTCCTATTTATTACATGTGCTGAAGAGCAGCAAATGCCCCTTGTACCCATCAGTTGGATCTGGAAAACTTCACTCTCTTTCCTTCCCTCCCTCCCTGTTTTTATTTTTAAAATTTTTTATTTTTTGTGTGTATGTGCATGTGTGTTAATGCATGTGCGTGCGTGTGTGCGTGTGTGTGATTTGCATGCATGCTTGTTTGCATGTGGAGTTCAAAGATTGATGTCAGGTGTCTTCTTGACCCTTCTCTGTCATACAGTGAAGCACGTTCTCTCAACTGATCTCAGAGATCAAGATCTGTGGTTCAGATAATCTAGCTATCCAGCTTGCCCTGAAGATCCTACTTCTGCCTCCCAAGTGTTGGAATTACAGATAGGCCTCCACCCCAGCTGGCATTTATGTGGGTACCAGGAATCCAAACTTTTTATCTTCATATAAAAAATCTTTATTTCAAATTATTTCTTGAGTTCTTTTTCTGATATTGATTTATACTTTTATCTTGGGGCTTGTATCCCTTTGCTAATTCACGTGAACTCATTCTGGGATGTACACTGCCGTTTTTTTGTTTGTTTTTTTTTCTGAGTATATTTCTGTGTCATATGCCCATTGCCTTTGGGGATTTATTATGCTTCATTTTCTTCAGTGATTTTTTTCTGTGGGTTTAGACCTTGCTACTTTTTTCTCTTATTTATGTGGACTTAGGTTGGTTGAAACTGTAGAAAGAGGCTTATTTCAGACAGCTTTCTGAGAGTTCCTGACTTTGTTTTCCTTACTGATTTGACATTTCTCTACCTTAGGTGTCTGTGTCCTGACTCTTTTTTATTCTGTTTTCAGAAATGTATGCTAAATATGAGAATCTGTTTTGGGACTTTATTGTGTTGAAAGTCTGAAGTGCCTGATGTGTACATTATTTCTGTGGACTCACCTCTTCTACACTTGATGGACCCTACAGAGTTTTAGGTGTGTGAGCCACTTTGGACCACCACTCTTCCTGGTGGACATTTTTTTGGTGCTCCGAGGGCCTCCTGATATGAGATCTGTTAGATATTGATTGCTGCCTCTACTTTTTCCTGCATACAACATGAACATCCATCTATGGATCTAGTGGTTATGTTTCTCCACTTCTGTTTTGAGATTAGTAGTGATTTTTTTTTCAGTTTTGTAGTCAATGTCTGTTGGTTTTGGTTTTACCGTCTGTTTTAACATAAAAACTTCAGAAAATGCAAAATGAATAGTCACCCAATTGCCATGTTCCCATAATGCATATGTTTTAAATCAGTTTCCAGATTATTTAATCATCAAAACCAAATAGCTAAAAGGCTATGGCGTGTTCAGCCCATTGGGGCACCTATATCATACTCTCTCCTCCCCAGGCTCAGGGATCATTGCAGAAGAAGGGATGGAAAGATTCTAAGAGCAGGAGGTGGTAGATGAATACAAGGAAACCATGTTGTCTGGACAGCACAGGGTAGCTGCACTTACAAACCCACAACACTTGAGACAGTATGCATGAGATCTGTGCAAGCCCAATTCAGACAAAACCCAGCCTAGATGGGGAAGGTAGGCAAGAGGCCCCAGCACCTTGTGATGATCTATTGCAACTGAGAGTTGCTTGGAGTGGGAGAGTCAGATTTCTTTAGTGGTGTGAGGCCTTGAAGTCTATCAGGGGATAGACTCACACCCAAGAGCATTTGGAGAAGACAAATTAGATTTGACAGAATTCTACAAAAACGAAAAATATTAAAGTACATGAAGTCAGAGTGGGTAGTAGGGTGGGGGTAGAGATGGGGGAGAGGTATGAAATGATCAAATACATTAAATGAATTTCTCAAAGAATCAATTAAAAAACTATTTGATTGGCACCAGACTAGCCCATTCTGAGATCTTATGCTAGGCGAGGTAGGATGGGCTTGGATATTGTATAGCATGTCCATAAATTTTGTGCTTTGGTTCTTTGTTCTCTGGGCTGAGAAAGCCTATGCAGGATTGCAGCCAGGTTATTTCCATTTCTGCCCAACATTTATTGATGATGATAATAATAATAATAATAATAATAATAATAATAGTAATAATAATAATATAGCTTGGCCTGGAATTAAACTTTATGAAGAAATGAAAGTCATTTAAATCCAGGGAATGAGGTAAAGGCCTGATGATGTTCCTACTCTGTGAGCAGGTCACCTATATTCACTGGAACTTATTTCCTAATTTCTAAGCATTCCTTCTTTATTTATCTAGGAAAATTGTAAGAACCAAGGTTGCAAAGCTTAAAGAGTTCCATTAAAGACAGAAAATCACTTTCCCAAGTATGTGTGTGTGTATGGTGGTGCCAGGGCTCAAACCCAGAGTCTCACACATACTAAACAATTCCTCTCTACTACTGAGCTATGTGTTGAGATCTCATTTAAATTATTTTTTAAAATACTAAAAATTTATTC
This sequence comes from Nannospalax galili, assembly GCF_000622305.1. Taxonomy (NCBI): domain Eukaryota; kingdom Metazoa; phylum Chordata; class Mammalia; order Rodentia; family Spalacidae; genus Nannospalax; species Nannospalax galili. The sequence goes on from NW_008347189.1 coordinate 1,843,629, forward strand.
TTTGAAAAATTCATACATATAGAGAGTGTGTCTTGGTTATATTGCACTCTCCTTCTGATTCCTCCCAGGACACCTCCCATCTCCCTGTTCACTCCATGTCTTTTAAAATATTTATTTCTAGCATTATTTTGAACCCACTGAGTCTGACTAGTGTTGTGAATATGAAAACCTGTTTCAAATATTGTTCCTGCAGTGTTATAAGACATTTGTTGATGTCCTCTGGCTTTGGGGTATATGTCACATTTTAGAGTTATATTAGAAACCTTGAAGTGAACATTAATAAGAAAAGTTAACAATTGTTCAGGTAAGCAAATAGACACATGATTTCAATCAGTATCTTTTGAAAGGGCTAAAATAAATGACACCATAGAAATATAAATTGCCTAGTTAATAATTTAATAATAATAAAATAGCAACACCTGCCATTTATTCCTTAAATTAAAATATTTTATTATCACTGTTTTCTTTAAGAAATAACATGATTATATAAAATACTTTGTATAGCTAATACTTTTTAAATGCATGTTCTTGCTGATAACACTGGCAAATTTGGATTTTAACTTTGAGTCTGGCTAGATCCCTTTGGTCAGACAGCCATCTGTTCTGCATGCTTCAGGTGTCGATCTGGCTGAATGGAGGCCAGAGTGACCTCTGAAACACCTTCCAGGATTTTACTATTGAATCATTGCATATATTCAGAGTTGTATTATATGCAATCATTATTCCCTCCGTGTAAACTATATAAATAATGGACTCTAAGTATCAGTCATTTAGAAGAGTTTGAAAGGTCATGATTTTCACATTAATTCACATTAATGATTTGAGAGGAAAAGGAGGGATAGATAGGGGCACAGCTGTACCCTGAGCCTGAGCTAAAACCCGTGTATAAACTGATGGGTAGTGAAAATTGCTGAGAAGTCTGACTTTGAGCAATAAAGGACTTTGGGATTACGGGGCAGCAAGGTTGAACCTCTGTAGTATAATTGTGGTCTATGCCACTTAAGTCATTTAAGATTATGAGTCCTTTGTAGATGGTGAACAGAAATGGTCATATTTGTAGACCCACACAGAGCAGCACCGTGAAGTTTCCTTTGAACAATATTTCTACTAAATGGTCTCCGAAAAGCATGCCATGTAGATTAACAGCTATATTTAAAACACTTTCTACTGTATGCTTCTTTTGGAAAATTGGCTGGATGTAGCATTTAAATGATGCTAAAGTTCAGAAACCCACATATTTACCCATAATCTCATATTTATAGATAATACTCTCTCTCTTTCTCTCTCTTGTTTTGAGATAAGATTTCCATGAAACTCTAGATGATTTGGAATTCACTATGTAGACCAGGCTGGCCTCCATATCACAAAGTTCTGCCTGCCTCTGCTTCCTGAGTGCTGGGATAAAAGGCATATACCACTACTCTCTATTAATTATGGATAAATTGCAAAGAACTTTGTGCCAAATAACGTCAAAATCTTTGAACTTATGGTTGTGGGATGAGAAGCATCATGGATTCTTATCTAAGATGTAGGCAATCCTAATGAAATTTTGATGTCTAAGAATAAATAATTAAGTTTATCAGTGATCATTTCAATTATGTTAGTGGATACAAGGAAGAGTTTGCTTTGCTGCAAAACAAGGAGGAATAATCTTGGTAAACATGCTGGAAAAGAAACCCCAGATATGGCAAATAGCATAGTGTGGTACCTTAGAGCTAGAAATGTATGTACAGTATGAATGGATTTGCTTGGAACAATTGGGCTAAACAAATAATTATTAATACATGGTTAATACAAATGCTATTAATAATTTCCTCAGCATTTGGTTTATCTTGCAGGAATCTAGACAATCCACTTTCTAGTCTCACTTGAAGCTCTGAGTTTCTGTGTAGCTAAGCCATGCATAGAAGCATGTTAGGAAACTTGGGATAAACATTTTGCTGTTTAGCAAAAAGGTAAAATAATCCATGTTTTGCATCTGTTCTGTGAATGATGTGTACCACTGTAGGGTCAGTAGTTGGACCATTTCTGATACCGCTTAATTGTGGGCTTTCATCCAGAAAGTAAATGCTATCTGTTTAAATTTTGTTGAGTTTTTTTTCCAGTGTGACAAAAAAATGCCTGAGCAAATCAACTTAAAGGTGGGAAATTTTATTTTGACTCGCTCTCTCAGAGGTTCCGTGACTCTGTGGCAACGAGACTGTGATGAGAGAAAACACCGCGGTGGTGGGAGTGAGCACACAACAAAGGGGTGGTAGGGAAGCAAAGACAGAACAAATGCAAGAGGTTCAAAGGCACACCAGTGACCAGCTTCCTCCAATCAAGCCCTCACCCTAAACTTTGTGCTGGGACCAAGCCTTCAACATAGGAGCCTCATGATGGGGCACTTCGTATTCAAACCATAACAGCACCCAAATGTGTACAGTAAATTTGTTCTCAATGAATATGTGTTAGATGTTTTTTGAACTTTATTATTTCAAATACTTGCACTTTCTAATTCTTAATAAGCTCTTGAATCACAAGTATCTACTACATTAGTACTTTATATCTAGTACAATATTAAAAACTGTAGCTTGAATTCCTTCTGGGAGGCCCAAACGGCATCCAGCTCCCTCTTCTGTTGGTCTTTATGACAAACTGAGGTTCAGTTTTGCCAAACTGCTGTCTGGGAAACCAGTGAGTTTACTGGGCTTACTTCCAGAGAAATGGGTGAAGGTTTCCTTACAGGAGTGTGGGTGTTCCCTTCCTAAGGCTGCACTGGAAAGTCTCTATCCAGGTATGGATCATGGCTTCTCCACAGCTGCACAAAATGGTGAGAGACCCTTCCCATGGCTACCTCAGCTCATATACCCAGAGCCCCTCTCCCTTGTGTAACTAAAGCTGACTGGTTGGTCTTAGGCAAGCAAGTGCAGTCATGCTTGGAAAGATGGCATCTGTCCATGGTATGCCTGTTGGAAGATAGTTCTGTGCAACAGAAACTCTGAGAAGCTTACAGAAATGGTGAGATTTAAATAAATTATGAAACTGTAGAATACCTGAAGAAACAACTATTCAAAATACTTAGATTCATGTTATAAACTATAATTACCAAAAAAATTTACACAAGGGAGGGAATAAGATGGTCTGTATCAAAAGCAAAGCAACAAAATCATATTTTATCCTTAGTTTTTATGTTTGCCACTGTACACAGCAGTTATTCAATAAAGTTTGTTAAAATGAAGCATGTGCTGTTAATATATATCCTTGATTACTTGGGAGGCTGAGCCAAGAAGATTCAATGCTCAAGGCCTGCCTTGGCAATTTAATGAGACTCTTTGTCAAATTAAAATCTATAACCCAGGTGTGGTGTCCCGACCTTTAATCCCGGCACTCAGGAGGTAGAAGCAGGAGGATCTCTGACATTGAGGCCAGCCTGGTCTACATAGAGAGTTTCAGGCCAGCTGGGGCTACAGGGAGACCCTATCTCAAACGGCCAAAAAATAAAAATAAAATAAAATATAAAGCTACAAAAAGGGACACTTGTGTAACATTCATGAAGCCGTGACTTCAATCTCACATATATACATATATGTTATATTACATAATGTGATTTTATCATGTATCTACTGATACGATTTTTCTTTAGAATATTTAGAATACAGAATACATTTACTGTGTTATTTCCCTCCAGAATTATGATCTAAATACCTTTAAAAGTCTTGAGGCTTCTTTGTTCTGTGGAGTCGGTCAGGTGTGTTCTTGGTCCCTTTTCCACCTGGGCACACTGCATCCCAGCTCTTATTCTCTGTTTCCCTGCTCTAATTTTGTCCATGTCACTTAGATGCCACTCTCTCCTAAACACTTGCTTTCCCATCCCAAACTCACATCATCATTACAGGGGTTTTGTAACTAAGTATGGAGCTGTAGGGCCTCTGCCAAGCCCCACTCATTTGCCGCTTAGCGGAGGAGTGCATTGTGGTTCTTAGCACTTGCTGAGGTGAACCTTTCAATGGAGGTAACTCAGGCACCACAGCTGGAAAGGCTCTCCACCCAATGTCATTCTGTTCTGTCTAACAGGAAAGCTGAGAAAATCATCAAATCACACAGAAACATTCACTAATGGTATCAACCTCAGCAATAAACGACAAATAAGAAAGACAAAGAAACCCAGCTTTTCAGCTATTACTATTCAGGTTTTGGCCCCTTATTGGATGGAACTGCGAGATGGGCCCCTGGGTCCTGTACTGTCTAGCAGGTTTCTGTGCTGGACCCTGCAGTTGGCTAATGTAAGTAGCCAGGAACAATATCCTTATACAAGCTGACAGTTTTACACCCTCAACATAGGAATTCTTTTTTTGTAGGTAAGGGAGGGAAAAATTAAAACTGCTTCTTTCAATTGATATATTGGGAAAACTTGTTTGAATAACTTTTGCAGGAGGTTTTAGTTGGGGTGCAGGAAGACCCCATTGGGCCCCTTTCTTCCCATTCCTGGTAGTTCTTCCAGGTCATTGCTCCATTTAGGGTCAAAGCAGGACACATGAGGTAGAAAAGGGTGCGTCTGTTAGGACTGTCATTAGGGCTTTGCTCTTTTGATGAATAAGTTTTCTACTAAGCCAATTAAGTCTTTTGAAATAGCATATGCACCAAACAATGAAGTCAAACCTGTTGGTTTATATCAAAAGCACATTGAAAGATTAAAAAGCACGTTTTAAATTATCTTTATATGATAAAGGCCCTGGAGTGGTGATAGTCACATATTATTAAAATATATGTTTTTAAATATTTTATTTATTATTTTTAGCGTATGAGTGTAATGCCTACATATGTGTAAGTACACATGTGTTGTGCAATGCCCACAGAGTTCAGAAGAGGGCGTTGGATCCCCTGGAACTGGAGTTATAGATGGTTGTTAGCTGCCATGTGGGTGCTGGGAAGTGAACCTGGGTCCTCTGCAAGAACAGACAGCGCTCTTAATCACTGAGCCACATCTCTAACCAGACCCAAGGTTATATTTTTTAGGTATATAGAAATAATTTGAGTAGAAACAAATGATAATAAAAGGCTTATCACAACATCCGCTTGATGCAATTTCATTGATAGTTTAAGGAAAAGTTGAGAGAAAATAACAGTGCTCAAAAAGATGTAGGTTTACTTTGTACTTACTGTATTTCATTGCCATAGAGAACAGAATGAAGAAAACTGGGTTTCTGTAGTAGAGACAGGAAAAAGTTAGATGAATTTTAGAGTGAAGATTATTACCTTTGGAGAGAGGCTTTCTGATGGAAGAGGAACCACTTTAGCAGTGGGATTGCATGAGAGGCGACCTCCTTCAATATTCATTTAAATGTAGAATGACTGTTTAGCCAAGTCGTGGAATGCTTCTGTTCTCTGCACTGTAAAATACAGAAAGTAGAAGCATAAAACTCCTTCCAGTTGGAAGAGCACACTTGCTTGGACAGAAAGGCTGAACAACTTGAGTGCTTAAAGCTTTCCCAGGTAGAGTTTCTTCCTGATGAAGTCTCAAAAATTTAAGTGCCTGTTAGGTTTGCATCTGGAATGTTCTCTGAAAACTCATGTTGGAGGCTTGGCTCCTGGTGCAGAATTGCTTGGGACCTTGGGAGGCAAGTGGATCATGAGAACTCTAGCCTCATGAATAGGTTAGCCTACTGATAGATTCATAGCTTGGGGAGTAGGAAAACCTTTAGGAAGTGAGGCCTACTTGAAGATAAAGTAGGTCATTGAGGGTGTGCTCTTGAAGGCTCTCTCTCTCTCTCTCTCTCTCTCTCTCTCTCTCTCTCTCTCCCCCCCTCTCTCTCCCTCTCCCTCTCTCCCTGCCCCCCCCCCGGCCTCCATATGATAAACAGCTTTGTTCTACAACATGCTCCCAGCCATGATGTTGTGGTTCATCACAAGTCCAGAAGACCATGAGTCAAAATAATCCTTTCCTTCTTCAGGCTGATTTATCTCCGGTGTTTTGTCACAGTACAGAAAGCTAATAAAAACACTACCTTAGACTGTGTTGCCCGACAGCTTCAGTGAGAACTTTGTTTTCTCTGCCTTTTGTAGAAACAAGGTTTCAGTTCTCACAGTTGTGGATCTGACACCCCACTAGAGTTATTTCCCAATCTCTCGACTGGGAAATGGCATATGTGCTCAGTCCTCAGCAGCTCTGGAGAGTTTTAGGGTGTGTGTCTTCAATACTGTGGGAGCTGACGTTTCCGCTGCTCCTTGGAGGAAACAGCAACTTCTGCTTGCCGTATGTTCACTTCACATTGCATGCCAGCTCGCATGCCATATCATGCCAGCCTGAAGTGAGTGTGTTCACCAGTCCTGTGTCAACATCACTCCTCTTGCAATCTAATTAATAATTAGCTATTTTCCTGCATCCCTTGAAAACAAATGTGAGAGCGAGTTTGTCATGTTTAGAAGGAATATACTTATCTTCTGGTATTTCTAAATGTACAGTAGCAAAGGGAGATTTGAAAATCTACAAAACATTGGTGAATCTGGCTAGACAGTCTGAAGGACTCTTTGCAATGCTTAGCACAGTTCTTTGACTTAATAATTATTTCCAAATAAAAAGTTAAAAAATTTCTTTCCTGACATAAATTGTAGGTTAGTCTCATCTGTCAATGGAATAAGAAATGAGCTACATGGTGAAAAAGTCCAGTGTTAAAGCCTACATCAAAATGATCTTCCCCTCCATTGGATCACTTAGTATGAATGAAGAATTGAGGAAAAGGTTCTCGGAGATGAATGACAAGTGTCAAGGAGGCTGATGACCCGAATTTCCCTTGCTACTTTATTCTACTAAGATTGGGCAGATGGTGAGTAGAGTCTGTGTTTTATTGGAATATAAGAAATTAGGGCCATTTTTCAATTTCAAAAGAAAAACTACAAAAGAAGTGACTAAACATCTTGGATATTTTTACTTTGAAGATCTCTCAGTGTAGGTCAAATTACTGCGTACAGAATCTTTGCGTTTTCTCTGAACTGACCTATGTTGAGGAATAATTAAGGTCACGGAAGTTTTAGAGAAAAACATATAAACTTATCTAGATGCTGCAATAAAATGGTATGAGTTCTTGATAGGTTATGAAAATGTGCTACTGTGAAATGGTAGAATCAAGAGAGGAAGCTTCAACTTAGTGCATTAGCATGGTACTTCAGCATCTTGAAGTTATTAACAGGTAGGTAGCTAGCTGTTTCCTGTCTTTGCTATAAAACTAGATCAAATTAAGAACACAGTTTTCATCTAAGTAATGAGGTAAAGTTGTGACTAATGAAATGTTAAATTTAATACTAAAATGGTATAGACACATGAAGGAAGAAATTAGAGTAAGAATATACTAGAATAATATCTTTGAAAGTGAAACCAAAGTTGTCACAACATTCCTGTCCTTGGAGAAACAGACAGGAGATGTGACTGACAGAGACTAGAGTAGTGAACTGGATTCTGGAGTCCCTGTGTTCTAATCCAGTAATAAGAAAATCTTCATGACCCTTGTACAGGTGCAAAGTGACTGAAAGAATGGCATATACTTGTTAACATGTAGCTATTTCTGACTAAAATTTATGCATGTATACACAGGCACACAAACATGTACTATATAGCCATACTTGATTTTGTGAAGAGACTTTGTGTTTTCTAAACCTGTCGGGTTTTTATTAAAAAATATAAAATAAAAAGGTACCAGAAACTGGTCCTTTCACTAGTGGAGATTTTATTCTAATTTAAATCATGACAAAGCTATGTCAGTAAACTCCTTATTGAAAACAGAATAAAACAGGCTTAGAGGAAAGGGAAGGAGTGAGGTGCATTGTGAATACTTACATGTTCCTATCCTTAGAATGAAACTATTTATTATGAATTAGGATTAAAAAGTAGCTTTTTCTCCTGGAGTTAAAAGTCTTCCTGGGTATTGCAAAGGAAGTAGGAAGGATGCATAGGTAGTGAGACTGTGTTCCAGTTGCCATATAACACTAAAATTTTTTATTATGCTCACATTCTGTGGCTATTTGGATGACAGTCTGTTTCTCCTGCATGGTGACTGGAGCCTCGGCTAGGATGGGTTGAACTGCTGGCCGCTGCTGGAGTGACCAGCCTCTGGAATGGCTGTAACAGCTGAAGGAGGCTGGCACCATGTGTTCTGTTGATGATCCCTTCAAACAGCTCTCTGGGCTTCTTTACAGCAGACCTGGAGGTTTCTAGGTAGTAAAGGTTCTTATGTAGCATTTGAAGTTTCTCAAAGCAAGAGTTCTAGAAGAAGGAAAACAGAATCTTTTTATCTTCTTAAACATTAGGCCCAGAAGAAACAAATCATGGCATCTGGCATGTTTTATGGGTTTAATCAACCAAAGACCAACCTCGATTAAATAATTCCACTCAAGAAATTATTTTATATGTGTGTTTTGTCTACATGTATGTGTGTGTGTGTTTGTGTGTGTGTGTGTGTGTGTGTGTATGTACCATGTGTGTGTGGTGCTTGCAGAAGCCAGAAAAGGGTGTCAGCTCCCTTGGAACAGGAGTTATGGATGGTTGTTAGCTGCCACATGGGCGCTGGGAACCCAACTTGGGTCCTCTGCAAGAGCAGCCAGTGCTATTAATGTCTGAGCCCAATTCCATTTTTTGATGGGAGAATGGCATACAGGTATCTAGAAGGGAGGGACTGATGGTGAAGACCTCAGAGATAAGCTGCTACAAGGTATTTTAAAAAATCAGTGTATATATTATATAAATACTTGTGTCATTTAAAAATACTTTTATTGAGCTTTTGTACATTTTACACAACAGCTCTTAATCAAATTTAGGCCCCTTCCCTCATCTATGCCCCACTCTTGACCTCATATATTCTCCCATACATGTTAAGTTTTATCCTGTCAAACATTTGTACCCATATGTCTTTCAGTGCAAGTTCATCTACTGGAGTCTAGTCAGCTCATCTGGAGATATTAAAGAAGGGCTACTCTTCCTCACCCAGCAGTGATCAGTTTCCAACATTTCCTAGGCCAGGGTCAGCCCATCGCCCATTGCCCTCACTCTACTCTGGGCTCTTGTCTGATTGAGTTGACATGGGTCTTGTGCTTGATGCCACCATTGCTGCAAGTTCACATGAACAAGCTTCAAATGGTCTGAACGCCTCTGCTTCTCTATGTTGATGGGCCAACCACGGCTCTTACAATCTTTCCACCCTCTCTTCTGAAATGGTCCCTGAACTGTGGGTAGGTTAGGTTTAATATAGAAGTCCTAATCAGGGATTCACTCTCTGCAGTCTCTTATTCTCTAAAACTTAGCTGGTTGTGACCTTCTTTCTGTGTGCATGACACTCTGTTGTATAAAGAAGTTTCACTGGTGAGAGTTGAGAGATACACCAATATTCTCTCTGCCCCCTGTTCTACTACTTTCCATGAACCTTACTTGTAGACATTCCATTGTAGATATGTCACCTAGGGCTTGGCATTTCTCAGATGTAAATTCTCTGTGTGTGACCAGTTGTGGAGCTCTGTAGTAGCCTTCATCTGTTGCAAAAAGAAGGTTCTTTGATGAGAGGTGCATGGTATACTTGTTTACAAATTTAAGGATCCATATGATAGGAAATTTCATTTGTCCAGAGACATGATAGAGATAGGGTTCCCTCTAGGAGCTGTGACCTCTTCAGCCATGTATGTTTGGTTATAATTACAATGCCACCCCTGAGTTCACTCCCATTGAGAGGGCTTTAAGAAAGCTGTTGATTAACCCCAGAGAACAGTGCCACTACTTCACCAATAGAGGTAATTTGTTGTGCCAGCCATTATGGTTATTAGGCTTTAGGACCGGGTTGGACCATTGATTGATTTTTCTCCCTTAGCAGCTTGCAGAGTATCCTCTAGAGCTGTAAGAGATAGCCTTGAGGAAGAAGACTCCCAGGACAGTTCGTGCACCTTTGCTCCAAATCCTTTGTCCAAAGTATGTCCTATCTTGAGCAGTAGGGTCTGACCTTGGAGTTCTGGGAAAAAACCAACAGCTCTGGGAATAGCCTGTGTTATTTTGGGAGACTCTTGGACTACTCTGACCAACCACTCAAAAGGAGGTCTTTCCTGCCTGGCACTGTGCTCCCTGCCATACAGCCCCAAGGTATACATATACATTAATGTTCAGACACTGGATATGTATTTCTCAGGGGGTTCCTGAGCCAACACATTTCCCTCTAGCTTTCCATGCCACCCAAACTCCATTCCATCTTTCCTCTCTCTCCCCCGCATCCAACCTCTTGAAGTGTGTAATTTTTTTTTTTTTTTTGGTCTTTTTGAGACAGGGTCTCCCTGTAGCCCCAGTTGTCCTGGAACTCCCTGTGTAGACCAGGCTGGCCTTGAACTCACAAAGATCCACCTGCCTCTGCCTCCCTAGTGCTGGGATTAAAGGAGCTGTCCTGGAACTCACTATGTAGACCAGACTGGCCTTGAACTCACAGAGATCCACCTGCCTCTGCCTCCCAAGTGCTGGGATTAAAGGTGTGCACCACCACGCCCGGCTAAAGTGTGTAGTTTTTAAAACAGGTGATGCTCTACTATTTTTATAGGTTAAAAGCTCCAGGGATTGAAATTGTATTTAATCATTCCAAGATACAGCTATGGCAAGGAGTTTCTGAATAGGAACTCAGTCTCTCAGGGAATAATGCTAACAATTGACAAATGGGACCCCATTAAATTAAAAATCTCTGTGCAGCAAAGGTAAAAGTTAACTGAGTGAAGAGACAGCCTTTGAGAGAAAACTTTTTGCTAGCTATACATCTGACAGAAGATTAATATGTAGAATATATAAAAAGCCTCCCTAAAAATAAGCAAGAAATCAAACAACTCAGTTAAAGCCTGGGTCTGTAGCTCAGTGGCAGAGTGCTTGCCTTAAATGTATGACACCATAGGTTCAATCCAGTACTGCAGCACTGCCAAAAAAAGAAAATAAATAAAATAAAAATAAGTGGATTAACAAAATAAACCGATCTCTAAAGATGATCCCAGCATTTGGGAGGTAGAGGCAGGTAGATTTCTGAGTTAAAAATCAGCTTGGTGTATATATTGAGTTCCAGGCCAACCAGTGAGACCCTATCTCAATGAACAAACGAACAACAATGACAAAACAGCTCTCTAAAGATAAAATACAAATGACGAATAAACATATGAAAAGACACTCATGCCACTAGCCACCAGCAAAATTCAAATTAAAACTAAGTTGAGATTCTGTCTACCCAGTTAGAAAGGCAGTTATTAAGAAAACATAACAGTAAATGGTGGCAAGGATGGGGGTAAAGAGAACCTTATACAAGATTGGTGAGAATGTAAACAGTCATTTTGTTAATCAGTGTGGAGGTTGCTCAAAAAATTAAAAAGATCTCCCAGGTGATTGATCATATCACTCCTAGGACTCAGAATATCACCCAAAGAATTACAAGTCAACATGCTACAGAGATACCTGCACATCAACATTACAGCACCTAAGCTCTGAAACCATCTTAGGTGTCTATCAACAGAGGCATGGATGATGAAATGTGGTACATATACACAATGGAATTTATTTTAGCCATAAAGAACGAATTTGTGTCATTTGTAGCAAAATGATGAACCTGAAGGCGATCTTTTAAGTATGTTAAGACAAACTCAGACAAATATTACATGATTTCTCTATCGGTTTCTAGATTTTATATAGATACATAAAATCACATTTGTGTATATGACATGAATGTAGAGGGGAAACTGTCTAGGGGAGCAAAGGGAGCTACCAGGAGGGGTGAGAAATGGGAGCGGTACATGCTCAGTGTACAGGGTACACTTGTGCAAAATGTCCTTATGTAATACAGTGCCGTGTATAATGAATGCGCACAATGAGAAAATTTTTAAAACACACAATAATGTGCAGAAATCAATTTCAGACACACATTTTAGGAGACCCTGGAACACAGGAAATTTTACTAGTCTCTAAAATTTTCTTTACAGAAAAACATGGTCGAGACTAATTGCCTGAGTCACTTTAAATGAGGCTGGAACGCATACACAACAGGGATCAATGCTGGGTTGGCAAGGAGATGCTACTAGTCTTTTTAACTCCAGTATCTACGCTGTGTTGGAATATCTGTAGTCTTTTGTGGCCAATAAAACTATGTGATAAAGTTCACTGAAGTGTCAACATTGTCTGTCCATTTGGGGGATTTTGTCCAAGCATGTGACCAAGTCCCAGGGATGCTATTGAGCTGCATAATCTATCACCTAATGAAATTTGTTGGCACTTTAAAGGAATTTGAGCACTTTGCAGCTGTGAAACTCCTCTAAGCAAAACAGTTCTTCCTCTGTGAAAAAAAAGTGCAGAAATTCTTTCATCAAGCTATTTGCAAGTCCCTTGCTTCTCCATGTCAGCTGCCCTTGGCTTAAGATAACCATAAAACATTTACTGCAAAGCCATGAAGAATCCATATGTCCATTTGATGTGTCAGGCCACCAAGAAGCCAGAGCTTGTGGGGTAGCATAAGGATATCTGAAGGTGACACATGCTGTCAGTTGATGAACAGAGATGCAGAAGGGGATTCTGGCAGCCTCTATCTTGGCCTTGACAACTTGTGATGGTGACCAGGTGGGGTGTGTTATCTTAATAGTCTGGAGCTCTTGTGAATTATTTGCTGATAGATGTAAACAGCTGTTATTCTTGGTAATGGAAAGCAATTAGAAACATCTGTACTCTTGGCGATGAGTAATGCCTCCTATCCTCACTGCTCCCAAGTGCCAATTGGAAATAACTACATCATCGGGATGGTGTTGGCAATTCTACACTGCATTATGGGCTGATGATTAGTACTGAGCTGTGAAGAACAAGAGGTGAAGTGTGGGAGAAAGAAGCTTCACCTGGGATTTACAAAACAAGAGGGAAAAGTTAGTGCTTTATCTGTGCAACAAAAAGCATGCACCGTGGCTTTGGAAAAGATACATTCACATCAATTTCAGAGCCATCCCAGTATAAAAAGTTATAGATCCTAAAGGGAACAATGCTGGTGCATTCACTCAACAAGTCCATCACAGCGATTATGTGTGGGCTATAGAGTTGCATAGTACAAGTTTGCATGTTAGTCCCACAAGCTCTGTGATTTTGAGCAAGTTGCTTAACCTCTCAGCTTTAGTGTCTTCATGTGTGAAAAGAATATAATTCCTATTTGATATGATTAATATGAGAAGCTAATGAATTGGTTTATGAAAGGTGCTAAAAGCAGTACATGGCATATATGCACTCAGCTACTGGTATGTTTTTGAACACCCACATATGGTTCACACCACAAAACTCTGGAGACAGACTTGAGCAGAACATTCAAGACAACTTCTCTATATGGTTCACACTTAAGTGTAATATTCAGACGTGTGTCTACATTGTGTAATAGTCAAGTTATTTCATACATCCATAGCTTATCTCCTTTTTTTCTGTTGCTTTCCTAGGTGAGTCATATGTGCTACTCTCTCAGAAACTGAAAATCAAAGCCTATGATGGGCTGTAATTTCTGTTAGGGCCATTTGATTTATGACGTCATATAACTGCAGGATTTTTCTAATTAGTTTTTGTCTGTATGACCTACCTGTTGGTGAAAGTGGGATAATGAAGTTACCCACCACCACTGTGTTGGGGCCAGTCTGTGAATTTAGATGCAGTAGTATTTTTTTTTTTATAAAATTGAGTGCCCCTGCATGTGGTGCATACATGTTTAGGACCGTAATATTCTTTTGGTAGATTTTTTCTTTAATAAGTATGAAACATTCTTCCTTATCTCTTTTGACTAGTTTTATTTTGACATCTATTTTGACAGATATTACAATATCTATGCCTGCTTGTTTCTTAATTCCCATTTGGTTGGAATACCTTTATCCATTCTTTTACCCTAATATTGTGTTGATTGTTGATGGTTAGGTGTGTTTTTTGGAAGCAGCAAATCAATGGATCCTGTTTTCTTTTCTTTCTTTTTTTATATTTTTAAAATTATTTTTATTTTATGTGTATGAGTGCATTGCCTACATGTATGTGAGTGCACCAGTGTCATGCAATGCTGTGGAGGTCAAAAGAGGGCTTCAGATTCCCCTGGAACTGGAGTTAAGGACGATTCGTAGCCACCATGTGGGTGCTGGGAATTGAACTTGGGTCCTCTGCAAGAACAGTCAGTGCTCCTAACCGCTGAGCCATTTCTCCAGCCCCTGGATCCTGTTTTCTAATACAATGTTAGTCTGTGTCCTTTTATTTGAAAACTGAGATGATTAATATTATTATTGACCACTGTTTTATTGATTCCTGTTATGGTGTGGTGGTTTTGTTTTCTTAGGTCTGTTTTGATTAACTGCTCTTGAATCATTTGTTTCTTGTCCCTCTTTGATGGGTTCAATCTTTTTCCAGACAGAAGTATTCCTTCTCGTATCCTCTGTAGAGCTGACTTAGTGGTTATAAATTTCTAACTCTGTTTTGATCATGGAAAGTTTTTCTTTCTCCTTTAATTACAACTGATAGTTTTGCTGGATATAGCATTTGGGCTGTGTTCTTTTATGACTTGTAGGACTTTTATAGTCTTCATTGAGAAGTTAGCTATTATTCTGATAGACCTGCCTTTATATGTGACTTGATCTGTCTCTCTTGCAGCTTTTTATTTTCTTTGTTCCATGCATTTAGTGTTTTGACTATTGTATGACATGGGCTGTTTCTGTCTTGGTCCTATCTACTTGGTGTTCTGTATGACTTTGTACCATGACGAGTATCTTTTTCTTTAGATTTGAGAAATTGCCTTGTATGATTTTGTTAAAAATACTATCTGTGCCTTTGATCCAATCCCCTCCCCTCCTCCTCTTCCTCCTCCTCCAGGTATGATTCATTGGTGATGTTTCTGGTATCGATAGGTGATCTCATCCTTTTGGAGTGGGTGTTTGGATCTCTGTTTGCTGTTTCCCTAACTTGTCAAGTTTGGGCCCAGCTGAGTGGTGCTTGGTGTTCAGTCTTGGAGCCATTCCGTGTTGATGTGCGAGTGGAGTATTAGAACTTCTCAGCTCAGCTAGGCATAGGTGTAGCTTCTGAGCCTGAGGTTCCAGCACAGATTTCACATGGTCCTGGTGCAGCAGGGTGAGTGAGGTGGTTGCTAGGTGAGCAGATCACAGTGATGTCATCTATTGTGGGCCTGTTTGCTATGTCTTCAAATGGTGCAAGACAGAATGGTAAGACAGAATAAACTTACTCCCATAAACTACTTCTGTTTTGGCATTATTCATGAAGACAGAGTCCCCATGACCTAACTCCTTCCCAAAGATTGCATCTCTCAGCACTGCTACAGTAAGGAATATGCTTCTAACACATGCATTTGGGGGCACATTGAACTGCAGCAGTGTGTCCTCAATAAGTATTTGCCCTATAATAGTAAGTTATGATTATTATAATAGATGTTGTTGTAAAGTTGTTCTATGTGTATCTGATTATCTCAGAACCTCACTGCTTTCTGACATGTTGACTGACAATGTCTTAGAGGAAATGAACCAGAACTGTCAGGTAATAAGCTATATACTGGGCCTTCTGCTCTGACACAAATTCCTGGTGCTTTGGAGGTGTAATGAGGATAAGGGTTACTTTTGAAGAAAGGAACAGACATAAAAGATACATTCAGGGAGGTCTGTCTGTTTCCTCCTAGACAATCTGTACTGGCATATACATATGGACATTTTTTGCAAGAAGAATTTCTACAGGCGCACTAATGCTGTTTCATAAGGAAGTTAGTTGCCACTGAGTCAATTTTGGAGGATTTATAATTTTTCCTTTCAAAGATGCAAATTATAATGCAATAAGGTAACTGATAAGTGCTAAATGTCAAGTTTCAATTAATAAATTCCACAGATATTTCTAGAGAAAAGTTGATAGTTAAAATCTGGGGCAGCCTACAGAGGGTCTGGGTGGCCAGGACTGTGCCTTGAAAAGAGGCTGGCAGTTCGTGGAGCCATCTTTCTTCATCTATGTAGAGTGTCAACAAGACCATGAGTCATACTGCCTCCCTCAGCTGAGGAATGAACATGTGGCCCAGGCCAGGTTTGCTAAAAGTCATTTCTCTGTGATTTGACTCTTGAGAGGAACAATGACCAGAATAGAAAGGTGTCAACACTCACTCTTCCTGTCATTAGGACCCAGCCAATGCTACCTTCAATTTCCTATAATGTAAAAACTATCTTGGTTCTTGTCATTTCTGATTCTGTTTTGTTTTTCCTTAAGCTTTTCCTAGGATTCTGTAAAATGTCCCCTATCACTCACACACACACACACACATATCTCACACACATATCACAAACATGTGATATGTGTGTGTATTTTCCCCTAGCCATTACAATATCTTATAACCTGAACCCTGGCTGATATAGAGGCTAAGATTGTGGAACTGGAGGATGGAGGTAGAATTTATCCAGCACAATACCTGGATCTGGCTCTACTAGAGAATTAAGGTTTGCTAAAATAAAACGTGCTGGCTGAGTGATCTGATGGGAAGCATTCACATGATGCAAAGAGGGTAGGTAATGTAAATAAGAAAGTTTGAGAGCTACACTGAAGAACGATTTGAAGGAAAAAATCAAAGTATTAATTCTCTAGGAATTAGGAGTCCTTGAAGACGTTTTGTGCAAGCTTTGATGGTGAGTTGAATGAGGGAGTGATACGGGAAGAACAGTCATTCAGAAAGAATAAATAAATGATCAGGGAAGCAACTAACACATATCCATGATTTTCAGGCCCTGTTCCAAACGTCTACCTTGGATTAATTTAGCAATTCCTCATAAACGCTTAGGAGATAAGCACCATGATCACTCCCATTTTACAGAGGAATAAACAGAAACACAGACTGGCCAAACAATTTACCCAAAGTCAAACAGCTAATAAATGGTCAGCTTGGGATTGAAACCTAAGAAATCTGTTTGAAGAGCCCATGTTTCAGCCACTGCACTGCAATCCTCTGCAGTGAGGGTGTGCAGAGAAGAACGTGTTCTCAAGGAAGCAGTGGAGAACTCAGTCCTAAGAATCTGAGCTAGACTGACCACTGAAGGTATGGGCAGGAATAGATAAATCAGTAGATATCTTATAGTAAGAATTGTAGGGCCTTGCTTTGTCCAGAGGGGGTGAATGGTGAAGAAGAAACAGTTGGTTAATTAACTAATTAATTCTTCAGTAACTTATCATTAACTCTATAAACACTTATTAATCACCTACCAAAGACGATGGACTGCTCTAGCTACTGGGAACTGCATGGAAAACAAGAGAGATAAGATATTTGTTACCACGGAGGACACTTTCTACTAGGAAGAAGCTGAGAATAAGTAAATACACTAAAAACTATCAAGTCACAGTAATTTCTATAATGCAAATGAAAAGGCTAGAGAGATGGCTCAGCAATAAGAGCACTGGTTGTTCTTGTAGAAGACCTGGGTTCAAATTCCAACACCCACATGGCAGCTAACAACCATCCTCTTCTGTCCTTCACTGGTACACTTACACACATGCAGGAAATACACTCATACACATAAAATAAAAATAGATTAGAAAAAAGAAAATGAAAGATAAAAGTGTTAGCCATTGAGGTCTGGTTACATACACTGAATATTCAAGAGAGCCCTTACTAGGGATTTGTCATGTATACAACAAAGAACTTTATTCCACTATCTATCACACGTGCACCCCTCTCCCCACTGCCCTGCTGGCTGCATATACACATAATTACAAATAGAAAAATCTTTTTTTTTTTTTTTTTTTTTTTTTTTTTTTACATTGCTACAAGTACTGTTCTTTCTACAGTAAGCAAGCCCTTATGAGTTTTACCTGGAACTCACTATGTAGATCAGGCTGGCCTCGATCTCATAGAGATCTGCCTGCCTCTGCCTCCCAAGTGCTGGGATGAAATGTGTGTGCCAGCATGCCTGGCAAATAAATCTTTATATTGTTAAACCAGAAATGCTAAAGTAAGAGTTCAAGTCTAGATACTGGAAAAATAATGGATAGGAAGTCAGTGTCTTTCATAACTGTGATGCTTTGTCTCTAAACATAAGAGTTCAATTTGCAGGAATCTAAAGCAACAAGCTCTTAGGAAATCTAACTCAACAACTTTTTTTTTTTCTTTTTGAGAAGGTCTCAGTATGTAACCCAAACTGACCTAGAAACGGAGATCCTTCTGCCCTGGGCTCCTGAGTGGTGTGATTATCTCTGTGCATCAACACAGTGATTCATTTAACTTTTACTCTGGAAAGGCTCCAGAGAAGAATATTGACATTCCTCTGACCTTTTCATACAGTAGTACCCACCAAAGTATATCTTAAATCATGGCTCTTGAGCAATAGAAGGTAATATGATCATTACAGATGAGGCTCCACTGACAAAATGCCCTTCTGTTTGGATCTTAAATAGAATTTTGACTTTCATAGGCTACCTTTTTCCCGTATGACATAAATTTCGATATATCAGGGCAGCCTTGACTGCCTATCAGTCAAGTCTAATTGAAGAGTACCAGGCTTATATGGAAAAAAAAAAGCTGACATTAACCACCATAGGTCTAGATATGGTAGCTTGAAGAATGGTCAGTGCCTCTACAAATGTGCAAACTGAATATTAAATTACTGCGTAGGAGATAAGTGACCATTCCACAAAATTCCCTCATATAGTGAGTTTGCTGGGTTCCATAGAATGCATTTAAAGTCAGACGGCTATTAAACCAATAGCGTTTGCATCTTTGGGCAAAGCCAGTAGATGGTGGTCTTAAGTTGCAAGATGCTTCTGCTGTAACACCTGTCAGCATGGGAAATAACTACAGCATTCCACAAAATGTCAAAATCCACTTTTCAATTTATTGCACGCTGTAAACTAGAAGGAGGCAGCACAGGAGAGCTTTTGAAACTGGTATGTTAATCATTTTTCAAAAGCACATTTTTCTTTAAAATGCTTAAAATTCATCACAGTACTTGGAAATTATGCAATGCCTTCATTAGATCTGATATAAATGAAGTTGTCTCTATCTTTTCTTTCTAGATGAAATCAAATTTTAATTTCTGAATTGGAATGTTGCTTATTGGAATTCTGAAAAACCAGGGCCAACTTTAAGCTACATTTCCCAAATATATCTACCGAATGTTCCTATTGTTAAATGAACTTCAGAGATTCAGTTGCAGTAGTATTACAATGCCTTGTAATTATGCAGATGGACTAGAATTAAAGCCGTTGGAAATTAATTTTGAGTTGAAATATTAAATTAAATAGAATGTTTTATCATAATGGCATAATTTAAAACTAACTAAAAATAGCATTAATAATAATCATGATCACTCTCCTTTTATTAAAAGAATAGATTTAGCAATAAATTATTAAATGACCAAATTTACGGTACCCAAGTTAGTAAAGATTTTGTAGTAGTGTAAATCATATGACATGATTTCTGTCCAGTGACTATAGCAAATTAGTCACTATAGTAAATTTTAAAAGGCGTTAATAATATAAACACTTCAGTGTATGAAACTCAGAGTGATATTGTGTGCATTCTTGGACAATCAAATATTACTTTTTCTCTCCCAGCCATGTAACAGTCATGGACAGAATCAGCGATGGACAATTATACCTTGGACAACAGAAATGGGTAGATCTTTTATTTTTATAAGCCTATGATTTATGAGAAGTGATGTCTGATTCCCAATATTAACCTCCATTTGCTTTCTATTCAACAGTCTTTTGATTTTGCTCTGAAATTTTCTGTATTCTAAACAGAACACATGTCCTCTTTTGTAAATTTCTAGATCCATTCACCTTAAGAAAATTTTACAAATGGAAAGACCAAGGAAGTCTTGAACTTGTTTAAAAAGTCATATATCGGTAGATATGATTTTTTATTTTATTAAAATTTTTTTTACATCAAGTGTGCTTTATTTCCTCCACAGGTACTCTGTTAAATAAAGCACCATTTACATACTGCCAGGCCACAGCTAAAGAGGATTCTTTACAGAATCAAATTTCTTGTGGTTGTTCCATATACAAGTAAACTTAATTTTGATAATAAGAACCACAGTGATTGGAGGCAATCTGCCTCTTATTTTAAGGTACAAAACTGGCACAGAAGACACCATATTATACACAGTAAAAATGCTGTAAGTTTAAATTACATTGTACAGGGCCAGAGAACCCTGTTTTTTCCAGAAAGCCATATTAAATGAAAGCCACTACAGTGAACTTTTAATTATATAAAACATATCCATTATCTGATTGCCCTTTAGAAAGTATACAGAAGATGCAAGGGTTTTTTTTTTTTTTTTTTCCAATCTGGAGTTCTGCCTGACCAAGAATTAGCCTATAAATCTACCTTGCCATTCAAGTAGAGAGCACTGGACAAACTGAAGCACAAAAACAAATAAGCAAAACTTATACAAATGGCATTGGGGAGGAGCACTTAAAAGTAGATATGCTCCATCTAATGTCAAGAAGCAGCCTGTTTCCTTTGCCAGATATCCTTGTGACCACATGGATTGTAGACTCAATGGTCCTACATAGGGTATCTAAAATGTCATGTTACTGCATGTGACTAAAGAGGCCTCTGGAATGGCCACAACTGAGTGACAAAGCAGCCTTAGCGTCCTCGGAGGGCAAAGCTTGACCATCACAGCTTCTCAAATCTTCTAGGTCAGACAGAACTGCAGAGATAGAAGTAGAAAGAAACGTATTCTTCAGCTAGGATAGAATCCTTAGAGCAGTGGAGGTCTTCACAGTCATCCAATCTGCCACTGCTGGACTGTTCTTCTGCATGCTATGACCTGGCATTTGACATGTCTTCTGAAAATGAAGATGGAACTTCCATTCGATATTCTTTAACAGAACTATTTTCAGGGGAAGGACGATCTTTCTTGGTCCCTGAATCAATATTTTGATAGTTTCATATATGACTACGGTATTTACATTAGTCTCACTCCTCCCAGTCCCCCTCCAACACCTCCCAAGATCTCCCCAGTCCCTTATGATTTCTTCTACTTTTCTTTATTATTGTTACATACACATACATTTATAAATATATATTTGCATATTTATTAATTGATTGCACTGAGTCCATTTAGTAATGCTTGTGTGTACCTATGTTTTTAGGGCGGCTCACTTAGGATTACCTTACAGGGAGCTGTCCCTTTACAAAACTGATTCTCCCTCCCTCAGCATCTATTGTTTGCCTGTAGCTCTTCAATGTTAGGTGGGACCTTGTGAAATTTCCCCCATCCACTTTGTCACATCTACTGCTTTTGTCATTATGCAGATCTTGACGGACCACCATACTGTGGAGATTTCACTGGTGCAGTTTTCATATTATGTCTAGAATGCATTAACTAGCGGCAACTGTCTTGTCCCTCTCACTTTTATAATTTCCCCCTCTCCCTTCTTCTGAAATCTTCCCTGAGCCTTAGGTATAGAGGCTGCCTTGTAGATGTATCACTTAGCCTTGGGCAACTTATAGTTACTTATTCTCTGCATTTTGACTCATTGTGGAACTTTGTAATTGTCTCCATCTGTTGCAAGAAGAAGCTTCTTTGATGAGTGGTGTGAGAACAACTTTTGTCTGTGAATATAAGGATACATATTTAGAATACAGTAAAAATTACATTGGTCTAGGAAAGTGACAGTAGTAGATTCTTCTCTAGAGTCTATGACCTATCAAACCATGTGTACTTGGCTATGTTTATAGTACTATGCATGGATTCTTTCCTACTGAGCAAGTCTTAAGTGCAAATTGACAGCTGTTGATTACCCATAAGATAAAAGTGCCACTACTGAACCACTAGAGAGGATTTTCTGGGCCAGTCATTATTGAAATTCATAGGTTTTTTTTATTTTAATTAAAAGAAGCATTTCATTACAACAGCATTAACCTATTCAATAACGTTTTTCTGAGCTAGGATACATCTCTTTCAAAATTGGCTGTACATTTCTAGGTTTACAGATGAATTATTACGCTTATATAATCTTTTACTCATTATAAACTCTATAAGACATAAAATTAAATGAGGTTCCAACGTTTAAAAAAGATCTCCACTGCATCGTCAAAACACACAGTTTCATACAGAAAAATTCATTTCAGGGCTCTTGACATTGAGACGTTTTCACATGCATTTCTAATCTCTATATACATGACTATCACACCCTGCACAAAAGTCAATTCCAAATGGCTCAAAGACCTCAATGTAAAGCCTGAAATTCATAGGTTTTAGAGGTGGGTAGGACTGTTGCTTAGTTTTTTCCCTTGGGAGCTTGCATAATACCTTCTGATACTGTGAGAGTTGGTGTTCAGAAAGGAGGCATCCAGGTAAGTTCCAGCTCCTTATCTCCAAGTCCTGTATGTAAGTATGTGGTGTCTTCAACAATAGAGTCTTCCCTTCAAGATCTAGGAGGCAATCAAGAGCTTTGCCAATAGCTTGCATTATTTTGGGAGTTGCTTAGACTACTCTGACCAACAATTAAAAGGAAGATTTCCCTTGTCTGGCACTGTGGTTTTTGTTGTACAGCCATCAGCTATACACATATACAAATATATTTTCAGTAGGCTTATGAAATAATACATTTTCCTTTGGCTTTTACACCACCTAAGCATTATTTATCAACTTTCTTGTCTCTCTCCCCCTATATAGACTTTTCTCTTCCCTCCCCATTTAAATTATTCCCAATTCTCCCCATTTCCCCTTGATAACAACTACTCCACCCCCTTTTTGAGCTCCTTTGTGTCCTCTGTTCCACAGATTTCTTTCCATCTTCTTGGCTCCTGTGGTTACATAAGGATATATACTCATATGTAAGGATTTTGAGCTAGGATTCACAAATGAAAGAGAGCATGCATCATTAGTTTTTCTGAGTCTGACTTACCTCACATTGTATAACTGTTTTAAGTTCCATCTATTTACCTGCAAATTTCATAAGTTCGTTCTTCTAGCCTGCCTTTATTGAGCTGAACTTTGCTTCTGTGTTTATTGTTGTAGCTTTGTTGATTTCTGATCAGGTGTGAATAGTTAGTTGGTTTTTTCTTCAGGTTCTCACTTTTGATTTGTATTGGAGGGACAGGAATGATTTCAGGCTGGTCCAGCTCTGTAGTGTGCAATCACAGCTAGGACTTAAAGTGTGGAAATGGCAGCAGGGTGGACCAGTTCTCACTAACTCACCATGGAAGTTCAGGTCTAAGCAGGCTGTTGTGGGCCTAGTCCCAGAGAAGGAAGATGGCAACAAACTGGGTATGATACTTACTAACTCACCAGGATGGTCAGAGAAGCACATTCTGGGCCTAGTCCCAGAGGGGGAAGACAGTGATGAAATGGGCAGGTTTCTAACTAGCTTAGCAGGCTCAAGATTCTTTTTTCATAACTGAATTAGCTGTATGCTACCTGATATAGAACACTGAAGGTGATATTGGTGTTAGGGGGAAGAGGAATTAACTTTTCGCATCCCATGTTTCTTAAGGAAAGTTTTTAAATTAAATAGACATTTTTTTTCTGGTCTTTTTGAGACAGGGTCTCCCTGTAGCCCCAGCTGTCCTGGAACTCACTATGTAGACCAGGCTGGCCTTGAACTCACAGCAATCCACCTGCCTCTGCCTCTCGAATGCTGGGATTAAAGGCGTGTGCCACCACGCCTGGCTTAAATAGACATTTTAATGTATACATGTGCTATAGTCTTGAGTTTAATGCCTTTGAATGTGTCATTCTATAAAGTTGGTTTTTAGTAGCTGATTCCTATTTTATAAAGTTATCAGAACTGAAACTATCTAGAGTTACATGAGGTATCAGTGGCTTGAGACGTGTTAAATGTGTAATTTAACTCAAATCACCTTTCAAAATTCTAATATTTTCCTAGTCCAAGTTTTAATGTTTATAAGGGTGTTAAACTACAAAGGATATGTGTTATATATATATGTTAATACATAATGGAAACTTCAAAAAATGTGAGAATACATGTCACCTCACCAGGTTTATCATTAGCAATAAATAACAGATTTTAGAATGATTTGAATCAACAAAGTTGGTTTAGGATAAACCATCCATTTGTTATTTTTGTCTTACTAATACTTTGACTATGAGTTTACTCCTTTTTTTTTAAACATAACTTCAAAGTCACTTTGGCAGAAGGGAATATGTATTGCTGTAGACCATTCATAAAATTGTAGGGATTGTGGCTATGACTCACTAGTAGAGCCACTAGCATACATGAAGCTTTGAGTTCAATACCAGCACCACACACACACACACACACACACACACACACACACACACACACTCCCCACTCCCCAAACACACACAATTCATATTAAAAGTGGTGTGGTGTAAAACCCAGGTAGTTTATTCTCCTTCACAGAACTGTGGGTTGTCATCTACAAAGTGCCAGTTTTAGCATGCTCAAAAAATGTATTCAGTACTGAGAATGAAATAACACAATCCATGTATCTGTAGTCTCAAACTATACCTACAGATAATTTTGTATATTTTGGTGAAACATTCATTCAAGGGCCAAGATAGCCATTAAACATCCTCATGTCATTCTGAGACACTTATCTAAACTAGGGAGTCAAACAGACATCTAGAAGCATCTACAGACTCATTAAGATTGTCTCAGTAACTCCTTTGGCTTTTATGTAACTCAGGAAATAGGAAATCATAACATCGTAAATAGTATTAATCTGAATTCATCGATGAAGCCAGAGCAATTTTAAGCCAATCATTTCTCATTAGGCTAATGCTAGCAAAGTTTCTTATTCAGAGAAGTGTTTTTTTCCTTTCATTTTTCTTCTTTTGACTAGTCAGTGGCCAATGAGGTGTAATAAGTTTGAGCAAATTGGGGCTGAGGTCTCTTAGGTTAGCTTTATTCTTTGCTGTAAATTATAGCAGCTTTATAACTGTTTAACACAGCTCTTGAATCAAAAATGTCACACCTGATTTTTTCTGTTCAGGCTGAATGACTGGCATTAAAGGGAGAGAGAGAGAAGAGCAGGAGAATCAGAGCGAGCAGAGACACAGCCTCCTACAATTCAAGATTAAAGCTGTTCTCTCAGATTGTCAGGCTGATTTATATTTTAACTATTGAGCACCTGAAGTGGTCATTGAACAGAATCCTAATAAGCTAGTGTCTTCTCATAATGTTTTTCATTACAAATTATAAATTGGCAACTTTTTAAAAGAACTTTTGGAATTCTGTTTCATATACTGTCTTTTGTTGACACTGAATTGGATTTTGGATTTTATTTTGTTTTTCAGGCTCCAACAATCAGGTGTGGCTAGAATTGCTTGCTTCTCAAATTTCACATCTGTTCCTTTACCCATAGGAAAGCTGGTGATTGTTATGAGAAGGCATCTCACTTTCTAAGTGCTGACCCTATGTAATCAGACGGTGTCACTCCAAAGGATACTGGCATGGAAGGATGACCACCCTGAGCAGGCTTCAGTGGGTCGACAAATGTGAGTCATCTGCTGTTTTCCTGCATTCTTCATTGACATTTCATCCCAGAATGAGGGGGGCTTTAATTTTTAGACTGGATTAGCAAAAATCAGTAATTAATACATGAAGTACCAAATATGAAATATTACTCTACACAGAGGCATTTCACACTTCATTGATTTCATGAGCGGGCCAGAGGTGCCAGAACAATAATTAATATGTTTTAAGGGAAAGATTATTATGCAAGGTCAGCAGAATCTGAAGGATTAACAAAGAAGAGATTAAAATATATTCTGAAACTATTTCTTAAATATGGGTTTTAATTGAGTTTTAATTGATATTTGAAAAAAGACACAGATTTTCTATGATAATTTAGTAACAATTCTTTATCTGTCAGTGAAACATGCTATACATGCAAACATAATGTATACCAATGTACTGGCCTTTTAGGAACAATATCAAAAGAAAATGTTGCTGTGTATGTGCTCATCTATTCTTGGGTATATGACATACTTATTTACATTTCTGAATTTTCACTGTAATAGTAAAATTTAAAGCCCTAGCAAAATCACTTAGTATTATCTCAAAATTTACCAGCCAATATGTATTTTTCAAAAAAGAGTTTGAGTTCTCCAGGCTTGGGTCTAGGTCATGGTGACATGGCTAAATGAACCAGGAAGGTGGGACTGTAAGTAAATATAGGATGGCTGTGGAGCCTCCGTCCGGAAACTGGTGAAGAAGACTGAAACCAGTCAGCATGCCAAGAATACGTGCTCCTTCTGTAGCAAGACCAAGGTGAAAAGATGGGCAGTTGGCATCTGGCACTGTGGTTCCTGCATGAAAATGGTGGCTGGTGGAGCCTGACCTACCACACCACCTCTGCTGACATGGTCAAGTCTGCCCTCAGAAGACTGAAAGAACTGAAGGACCAGTAGAAGCACTGCCATCTGGGACATCCCTAGCCCACAGTGACTGGGTTAATTTATGTAACAATAACAACAAAATAATAATAAAGAAATAAATAAAAAAGAATTTGAATTTCAGAGAATCAAAAACAGAACTATTAAAATGAAACCATCCACAGACTCAGTGTGCTGATGCAAAGGTATATTTTGGTATATCTACTTTTGGTATTTTTTTCCTCTATGAAATATTATGCAATATATTTTTCAGTGTGGCTTTTACTTATTATTTATTTATGCTATTCATTTGTTTTGTAGTGTTGGAAACTGAAGACAGAGCATTCAGTATTTTCCTGCGTTATTTTTAATGCCTGCATAATGCTCCTCTGTGTATTTCCCAAGCATCTATGCAACCTTATGTGGAAGACCATTTCTAAAAGTTAACCGACTGTAATGAACATCACTAGAGCTATTCTGGTGATGCTCTTTGGAATCATCAGTAGAAATGAAATTCTGATTACTTTGACAGATATTACTAGAAGGTCTTCTGTAAAGGTCATCTCAGTTTATTCCTAACATAGTGTCTGTTTCACATTTACTCCGAGTTGTGATTAAAAAGCTGTTTTCATATAGTGTTAATTGAAGGTGATTGAAAGAAAAATCTCTTGAGAGAATGTCAAAGGTAAAATAGTTCTAGTTATTTTAAGCCTTAAATAATCAGGATCATTCTGCCACATATTTTACCACAAGTTAAAAGCATTAGCTGTTATTTACTGAGTGTTAATCATTATCCATGGTAGCTTTGCAATGGTTCTGTGTGTTTGACATCAATTATTTTATTTTTTTAATCCTTAAAATTACCTGACTCAATAAACTTTTATCCTCCTTTTTAAAGATGAGAAATCTGTAATTCAGATAGTTTATTAATAAATTGCTCAGAGTTACACAAATAGTTGGTAGGGAGGTGGTATTTGAATCCTATATAGTCTAATTCAGATGATCATAGTACAGGGACCTAAAACCTGAATCCCAAATCTCTTGAGCAAATATCGTATTTGCTTATATGTTCATAACAACCATTTATTCCAATGTGTTGTTTGGTATTATTACTGACGGTATCTTCTTGGATAAGCTGTGAGTTTTGCCACCTGGTCCTGGTATGGTAAACAGTTGGTGTCTCATTCCTCAAACAAGGTAGCAGGAAGGCCGCTGCTGGGTGGGTGGGTGGGGGGTAGGCTCCTATGCTTTCTCAGTGCAAGGCTCTTTGAGGTAGACATGCCAAAGGCTCTTCCTCTCTCTTTACAAACCAGTCTGTGAGACCGTTGCCTTTCTCAGTACCTTCATTTTGGGTGTGGAATTTGAGTTCTGTAAACACAACTAGCTCTTCTTGAGGTGGTTTCTTTAGCCCAAGGGCTTTATGTTGAGAAATTGGGCCAAAGGGGACGGCATGTTTCTTTGGTGACGAGTTGTGGGGAAGGTTGGGATGGAGTCATGGGCACAAGATCTACTGTGGACAATATTCAGACAGACAAAGGGCAAGGGTACACTATCACGACATGGAGCTCCGAAGCATGCGCTGAGTAGGGCCACAAATGGTCCTGCATTGGTGTGGTGATCAGAAGCGTACTGAGCCCTGGTCCTGCTCATTTGAAGCTCTACCTTCTCTCCTCTGTTCCCTTGCTCATCAGCAGGCTAAAGAGAGGATCCATCTCCCACTTGAGCTTGGGGCTTTTTGGCACAAAGCTTGATTGTCTCAGTTTCCTCTTGGCAGATTTAAATTGTTAGAGAAATGGAACTCGTTTGAAAACAGTAGGCCCTGGCAGGCGCTGTCCCCAGCCTTGCCCAGGACTCCAGGAACAGTTGTCGATTGGCGGCATGGCATTTGTCTAGGTTAGGTTTGATCTTAGTCTCAGATCCCATATGGTCAAAAGTAGTTCAGCTTTAAAGTTTTATACACTTCTGAATGTGAGGAAGGAGTGCTCGCTGCATACGGAGTCAGCAGATTTTTATTGTGGAATTAAGACTTAAGGGAGATAGGCCATTAAGAATAAACGTTCTCCAAACAGTAATAGAGGACATGAAGTGTGTGTGTGTGTGTGTGTGTGTGTGTGTGTGTGTGTGTATGGGGGGGAGTGTCGGGTGGGAGCAGAGAAGGAGAGGGGGTTTGAATATGATCAGAATAAGTTATATGAAATTCTCACATCAATAAAAATATTAAAAAGAATAAACGTTCTCATATTTACATGATAATAGGGTGAACCCAGAAGGGACAAAACACTTTATCATAAATGGAGAAGAAAATCACTATTTCTAATAGAATTAGTTCCAATATAATGAAGCTATCTGTGTTTTTTGGTTTACTTCACAGGAGTACCTTAGTAGATATGTAATACTGTAATATACTTAGTGGCTCTGGCCAGATCTGATCTTTAAACAGATCAGAATAATAGCAAAAAAGCTTAGAGCTTACCCTGTTTACAAATATTTTTGTTAGTATTAATTTCTAGTTAAACCATACTGCTATTTGATTATATAATTAAAAACTTCATCTTTCCTAACACCATGTGAAAAGAGAAGAACGTTTATCAGCAGGATTTCTGAACACAGAATAGATTTCAGAGCCATAAAGGGTCTACCTACTCCAAAATATTTTTAAGAACAGAAATAGCAAGCTTTCATCTGCTCAGCCTCATTTAAATGCCCTCTGTTTTCTTTGGCTCCACCACTCATTAACATTTCGCTGATATCAATCTTTTTTCATTTCAGAACCTCCAAGAAATAAATTCCAGGTCTTTTCATGGATTTAGTTTAATAAAGACTATTATAGCCAATGATCCATGGAGAATTAATGAAAACTTTTTGGTGGCTCAACGAAGTTAAATTCTCTTATCCTGACTTGTGACCTGAGTTTATTCCTGTCAGACAAGACTATCTACTTCAACTAGCCCAGCTTCAGCAGAAGCTAAAGCAGAGTAGAGAAAGCTAGGGGGAGAGGAGCGATTCGATTAAATATAACAATTTGTACATCTGTGCCTGAGTTTCCTCACTTCTTACAATTGTGTATAAAGAACCTGCTGTTCAATGGGGATTAAGCCCATTCCAATTACTGATGCTTTTAAACTTTACAGATGTCAAAGGCATTCCTTCAAACCTGTTCGTTTCCAAAGCAAGGTTTTTCCAGATGGGAATTAGAAAGCAAGATTTGACAAAATCTGCTACCCTATTACTCAGTACAAAAAGATATTACAGAAACTGTCTCATTTCTGCTAATCCACTCATTTCAGGTTTGATTTACCTTTTTGGTCTTGATCTAAAAATCTCCATGGCTTTATAGAATTATATGTTGCTATATTCAGGTTTTGAATGAATCACACTGTATATGCATTTTAATATGATCTCTCAGATTCCAAAGCCAGGATTAACCTGTTGTTTTTGATTAAAAAGACTATCTTTTAGATTTTAAAGGAGTTGTCTTAAATTTCTTTAGCTGTCTATTGATAATTATGTTTGTTGGCTATATTAAGGGAATAAGGGAAAGCAATGTTGCACAGTTTTTAAAAATACAAGCACTCAGTACGCACTGGTGTACAAGAGTGGACGTTTCTGTAGCATCAAGTTTGTATTCCTACCACTGGCATCTTAAGCAATTGAGACTGTGAATACAGAGCTCATTTGAACCAGAGTAAGGAAGAGTTTGGTACTGGTTAGGTCATAGAAACTGGGATAGAAAAGAAACCCATTTCCTTATTGCTTATAAATCAAAGAGAAAGTTCAGTTAGTAGACGGCTTCATAGCACGCACACAGCCCTGAGGTCAACCCTCAGCACCACATCAAACTGATTGGTGGAGTCCAACCTCAAACCCAGTGTTTAGGAGAAATAGGCAGAATCTCAAGGCCATCCTCAGCTATATAGAAAGTTTGAGGCCAACCTGAGATACTTGAAATGCTGTCTCAAAAACAAACAAAATCAAGCTGAGAGACTTTGCTTGTCCCTCTTGTGCTGGTTTTTCTTGGCTTTGCTGAGATGGTATGGGAAGTCAAAAAATTTTTTTTTTGCCAGGGGAGTCAAAATTTTTAAGAAGGGATCCTGATATTTTAAGTAATAACAGAAATAATAATAACACCTTGAAATGCTTAGGTGGAGACAGGCGTTCTAAATACATATATCAATTCAGCTAATTCTCTCAACACCCTCACAAAGCTGATGCCATTATTTCTTCATATAGATGAAGAAACAAAGACGCAAAGAGGTGAAGAAAACTGCTCAAGCTTAAAGGCAAAACTAGGTCCAAACTTGAGGACCACAGTTTTAAGTATTATGCTGATCACAGTTGGGCAGTTAGTCACTAGCCACCCCCAAATTACATGGAACAAAATAAAAGTCACTCTAATGAGAATGTGGTAAAAAGCAAAGAAGAGGGCTGGAGAGATGGCTCATTGGTTAAGAACACTGGCTGCTCTTGCAGAAGACCCAGATTTGAATCCCAGCACCCACATGGCAGCTAACAACTATCCATAACTCCAGTTCCAGGGTATTTGATGCTCTCTTCTGACCTTTGTGAGAATTGCATGACATAGGTGCACCTACCTACATGCAAGAAAAGCACTCATACAAATAAAATAAAAATAATAAAATATTTTTTAAAAGAGCAAAGAATAAAATAGAAACAACTTTATTCTCTAGCATTCCTTTTCATTTAATGTATTTTTAAAAATTTATTAATGTGTGTGTATGTATGAGAGAGCAAGAGCAAGCACGAGAGTGAGAGCAAGAATGAGAGAGAGAGAGAGAGAGAGAGAGAGAGAGAGAGAGAGAGACACATGTGGAGGTCAGAGAAACTTGTATGAGTCAATTTTCTCCTTCCCCCATATGGGTTCCAGGGATCAAACTCAAGTTACCAGGTTTGATGGCAGATGCCCTTGCCTAAGAAGTCATCTAGATGGCCCTAGGCTACTGTTTGAAAAGGGAGAAAGTTCAGATATGGGCTGCCCTGCTTGCCCCATGTCTACACTTTAAGCAGAGCTCATCTGTCAGACTGCTAGGATTTGAGTCTTTCTAACATAAACCTTTCAGACTCACTACCAAGCAGTCTCTCTTTTGTCCCACCCTGTTCTTGAAGTGCAAAGAAGAATCAAATTATGAAAACTAGATCAGTGTTTGTAGAGGATAGAGTTTCCTAAAGTAATGACTGGGACATAAAGTGAGAATGGAGACAAAGCACAATGGAGCTGAACTGGGGCATGTAAAAGTGGGAGTGGTTATAAACAAGTCCAAATGCGAACTAGTAACTATCATTTTATCGAAATAAATTCCTTTGTAATTTTCATTACATTTATTTATTTAGTGTATGTTTGCATGTAGGTGTGTGTATGTCCCAGGCGTATCTGTGGAGGTCAGAGGGTGTCAGTTCTCTTCTACCATGTGGGTCTTAGGGATCAAACTCAGGTCGTCAAACTTGATTGCAAGCACCTTTACCAGCTGAGCTATCTCATCGCCACCCAATATCAATTTCTTTTCATATTTGAAAGTTTTCATATTTATTAGGAGAGATTCCTGTCTTTTGTTTTTAATCTGGTGGCTTTGTTCAAATCACTAATATTCTTGTACCTATTTCTTTAAAAAAAAAATTAAACATTACTCTGGATCCCTAACGACAGTCTTAAATTCAAATATCTAGAATAACCACAAATGTTTCAGTTTCTCTGAAAATAAAAATGAAACTGAAAGTGAAAAATTATGATCCATATTGTTCTCAGAATAAAATCTGTAGGTTCTTGGTTGCACTTTCAACTAGATTCTGACCTCAAAAAGAACGACAGCATGGATTGCTGTGTAGATCCTCCTTTACCGCCCTTCCCTCCATACCGATGATTCAGCAACTGGATACACAAGGAGCATTCAGTCAATATTTGCTATGTGCATAAAGTGTTTTCTGTTACTAAGGCTACTTTTAGAATTTTTTTTTTTAAATAAGGGAACTCAGAAAGAGCGTAATAGACAAACTTTGAAAGAAGTTTGAATGTAAATCAAGCATCAACATCTAGGTCTCTGATTTTGACACCACTCAGTGCTGACCACTTTTAAAAAATGAAAAGTCATGTGAGTGCCTCTCCTGTTAAGGCTCAAAAAGGTGTAACAGGAAAGGAGAGGGGAGCTGGAACTCGCTTTCTGGCTCTGGCTTTGCATTCCAAGCACTGACTGAGCTGCAGCATAAGGTGTGAAATTAGGACAAATGTTCCAAATCCTAGAGAATGAATGTTTTAACTCCATCATGCACAGGAAATCTGCTTCAGGGAGACAGGCTTTCTCAGGTTAGTAAATAGAAAATAGTACGCTCAATGATCTCTCACAACAAAAGCCTATGTAGATGCTGAACCACAAAAGCAGCTCTGACATGACAGTATTCCAGAGTTTAGTTTCCACAATAAGGAGGGTTTTCCAGGTAAGAAAATGTAAACTGAAGGTCTCAGAAAAAAGGCTACATCTATGTTGAAGATTCTGCAAAGCTTATGGACTGATTCCGACTTTGTGATTGTAGAAAACTGGAATGTTGCAGATCCACTGCCAAATTATCTTGGGCCATCTTTAGTCCCTTTAATAATTCATTGCCTGTTGGGGAGCCCTGCTGTTAAGGCCACAATGGCATTTGGAGCTAGATGGAGGACCCCCTTTCTCAGCAGGGGCTTCTTACTCTCTGCCTGACCTTATTTGGTTAGTGTCTCCAAGCACAGATGCCTGGCCTTATTTGGAACATGACCTTTGGCATAGTTACCTGCAAGAGCTGCCCTCTTGGTTTTTTCCTGTATGATAATTAGGCATTGCACTACAGCCAGGCAATTCCACCTTCCCGCTCTGCCTGATAGGGTCCTCCTGCCACATTCAAATAAAGCATACTATGAATACCTATCGGGTGAAGCTTTGGCTGCCATTCTCACCCTACTTTTTTCCCCAACCCCCCTGAATAAACTGAGCTGTCTCACTGAAGCTGACTCCTGGAAGGTTTTTCTGTCTTCCTTCCTACTCACAGGACGTCCTGACCCTGCTGGCCACCTCTGCTCCCTTTGTTCTCGGGGATCGGTGGCCAAGGACCCGCGAGGGAAGGGAGAGACCCACAATTGCCCATCTCTAATATCCTTCTGACTATCATGTTAAATCTTTGTATGTATTAACTTAGATTGCTAGCTTCTACCAACCCTAAAGCTTAGAGTGTCATCACATAGCCTCTAAAACCTATAGTTTTCTCTGATACCTACCCAATATTCCCACCACTGTATTTGGTAAATGCTTTGATTTATGAATTCTTTTTGTTCTGTGACCATGAAAAGATCATGAAACAGCTTTCATGTTAGAACATGTTATTCAGGGCACCCTGAATCTGTGTTTCTGTCATGGTCACTTGTATTTGGATCAAAATTACCTCCTAGTCCCTGTGAGGTGAGAGCATGTTCTGCATTAACATAAAGCACTTAGGAAAGAATTGATTGACCCAAACAGAGTATCCTAATATTAAAAATG
The DNA here is from genome assembly GCF_000622305.1 of Nannospalax galili. Taxonomy (NCBI): domain Eukaryota; kingdom Metazoa; phylum Chordata; class Mammalia; order Rodentia; family Spalacidae; genus Nannospalax; species Nannospalax galili. The sequence goes on from NW_008347189.1 coordinate 1,877,468, forward strand.
GGAGTTTGTTTTATTCCAGTTTTTGAGGTTTGAGGGATCAGCTCAAAGTTTTTAAGGATTTGGAAAAAGGCATCAGAGTCAAAGATGTGGGGGAAAAAGCAAGGGAGAAAATGTTTGAAATGCTAGACATTCTTTGAATAGCATGCATTATCTTCAGTGAGAAAGAAACTTTCCAATTTAACCAAAAAAGAAAATAGCCATGGATACATCTCCTAACAATTTATTTCCCCATCATTGATAAAGTAATTTAGAACAAACTGAATTGTTAAAACTGTTAACTCCTGTTGATTTAACATAATGCATAATATGTTTTGTTTTCTTGCTCTGAGAGTTCTCTTCTCTGAGAAATAATGTTTCCTTAAAGTGCTGGCCTGTATGAGGCCTCTAGCTGTTCATATTCAGGCCAGAGCTGAACTAATATTAAGTGATAGACGCTCAAAACCTTCATTAAAAAGGAGTTCCATTTGTTTTTTGTTGTTTTGTTTCATTTTGTTTTGATATTTGAAATGTCTTTCCTTTACCTAACTAGAATTTCTTTACTTTTTTGTGTGTGCACAAACTGTGTGTGTCTATGTGTTCATGTGTGTGTGCAGATGTACATGTGACTGAACATAAGGAGGCCCAAGGTGGATGTCTGGTGTCTTAGTCACACTCCACATTATTTTTAGAGACAGGGTCCCTCACTGAACTCGGGACTCACTAATTCATCTACAGTGAGCATGTTAACAAGGCCCCAGTATCCTCTGTCTCCGCCCCCTGGCTCTGGGATGGCAGATGTCAGCAGCTGTGCTGTCCAAACTCAGTCCCTCAGGCTTGAATTTTAAGCACTTAATCACTTGAGCCAACTCTTGAGCCCTACAAATTTCTCCTTCTGAAATTAAGCCACTTTGTGTAGTTCCATGTAGAAGCAGCTAACCTGTACAGGACTCTGCCATGTGCCAAGAGCTCTTCTGAGCATCATGCAGCAACACGTTCCATCTTCACGATACCGATCTGAAGAATGTTTCCAATTGTATTCATTAAAAATGAGGAAACTGGAAGAAGGCTGATGGTGGCCCAGAGGCACCTGGCACCTCCCAGATCTACTTTGTTCTTCCTATTTGTTTAATTTTGCAATGTTTAATTTAGTTCTGTATTTTTTTTCCCTTCACTGTTGTTTATCGTTTCTTCATCTCACATTCTTTTTCTTGCTTTTTAATTTCCCTTTTCTGTTTCCTGTCCACCTTTTTCATTTATTATCAGTTCTTCTATAGTAATTTTTACTTTCTCGGTTTATCCCATATTACCTTAGCTCCTTTCTTTCTTATCCTTTTTGGGGGTATGAGGTTGCTGTCTCCAATTCTGTTTTTTAAACTATATTTAAATATTTAAGTATCTGGCTTGTTTTGGGTGGCTGCTTCTGCAGCCTTCTTTCTCCCTGTTACTGGTAGTGGGGATTTAAAAGGTGGGTCACTGGTAAGACTTCCACACAGATCAGAAGTAGTGTCAGTCCCAGCAGAAGGAAAACTTCAGTGCAGAAACACAACAAATACAAGAAGGCAACATGGTTCCTCCCAAAGGTTGTAACTTTTCAAAAATCAAACTCAAAGACATAGACAAAAAAGTTCATGCTTAATTTTTTTTTTTTTTTTTTTTTTTTTTTTTTTTTTTTCTTTTTGAGACAGGGTCTCCCTGTAGCCCTAGCTGTCCTGGAACTCACTATGTAGGCCAGGCTGGTCTTGAACTCACAGGGATCCACCTGCCTCTGCCTCCCAAGTGCTGGGATTAAAGGCGTGCACCACCACGCCCAGCTACATGCTTAATTTTTAAAATGGTTAATGACTTCTAAGAATGCACAAATCACTGGATCAATGAAGACAAGCATTTGCTTACATAGGAAAATTCATTAGAGGGCTGGAGAGCTGGCTCAGCAGTTAAGAGCTCTTACTGTTCTGGCAGAGGATCTGGGTTTGGTTCTCAGCACCCACAGTAGGCAGCTAACAACTGCCTATAACTTGAGTTTTAGGGGATCCAGTGCCCTCTTCTGGCCTCTGCAGGTACCTGTGTGCAGGTGGTGCACTTAAACTCATGGAGGCACACATATGTTATACATAAAAATATAGAATAAATTAACTAGAGGCAGATTCTGTAAGAAAAGGAAATGTTGGGAATACAAAGCTCAATACATCATATAAAAATTTATGGAAAGCATCACCAATAGACTACATCAGGCACAAGAAAGACCCTCAGGGACTGGCCGTTCTCTCTACTGTTGCTCAATACAGTGTTTGAGATTTTAGCAAGAGAAATAAATGAAGAAAGAGAAAGAAATAGGAGCTATAAATAGAAAGGGAAGATTGGCTCTTAAGACGCTAAAGATTGTGCTAGAAGACTCTTAGACTTGATAAAAATTTCAGCACGATATCAGTTTACAAAATCAGTATACAAAAGTCAGTAGCTTTTCTATACACCAATCATAAATTCACTGAAAAAAGAAATCAGGAATAGAATCCCGGTTACATTAGCCTCAGGAGCAGAGGCAACCACTGCTGCCAATGAGCCACAGCGTCAGCTTGGTTCCCTCTGCCACTCTCAGACCATCCTGTAACATACTCAGCCGCACCACTGGTGACTATGTTTCAGGTCTTATTGATGGTCAGAGGTAGAAATGTTCCTGGGCACTGGAAAAGCAAAACTGTTTTGAGCAGTTGTGGAAGGACATGGTGTGATGGGGAGGACTATGTTTTGTGAAGGATGGAGGCAGATGCCGTTTCAAATTCATTGCTTGTATGAGAAGTTGAATTCATATTTGTGTATGGGAAGAGGGACTCGCTACACAGAGAGTATTACAATGAAACTTGGTTTTATGCCTTGCTATATGTATCAGCACATTTCAACCTGAAGAGCATTTTGCTAGCTTCCAGTTAAAGTTAATATTTCTCATATTGATGTTCAGGGTGTCTCTGCAGCTGGGCTAACTTACCACACTCCTCTGTCACTTCTTCCCTTTATATCTCACCTGCTCAAATTACTTTTAAAATTTTTGTTAAATGTTCACTGCATGCTTAGGATTTTCCTAGGAACCACTGTAAAAAGGAAGGGAAGGCACTGCTTCTATCTTTAAGTCATTGGGAATCTACAGGAAAGGTAAGTACATAAATTAATCTGACACCAATCTGTTGCTATAGCAAAATACTTGAGACTGGTAACTTATAAAGAAGGTTATTTTGACTCTGTAGCCTGAAAACTCAGAGGTCCTCATGTTCTACTAACGGTGGGAAACAGAAGGGAAAGCAGGTGTGTGTGTGTGTGTGTGAAAGTGATGAACATGAGGTACTCCCTTGCTGGATAACAGGCCACTCCCATGGTAACTAATCCAATTCCTAGATAACTCAAGAAAGGCTTTAATCCACACATGAGGAGGGCTCCACCCCACAACCCTAATAACCTCTTACTCAGCACCAAGTCCAAACTCTGCCACAGTGGGGAATTAAATGAGCTTTTTGTTAGGCACATTCAAGCCACAGCAGATATAAATGAGACACAGCAATGAAGAGGTCAAAGTTGTTAAAAGTAAATTGATCAGTAACAAAAATAGATGTACAAGTATCAATACAGAAGGATGGACCCTTTAAGAGTTCTTTTTCCACAGTGATTGCATGAGTTTGCATTCATACCAGCAGTGAATGAGCATTTCCCTTTCTCCACATCCTCACCAGCATTGGTGTCTTTTTTAGCCAGTCTGACTAAAATCAAGATGCAATATATATATTTGGTCTTTTTGAGACAGAATCTCCCTGTAGTCTCAGCTGGCCTGGAACTCACTATATAGACCAGGCTGGACTTGATCTCACAGAGATCTGGCTCCTCTGCCTCCCAAGTGCTGGGATTAAAGGCATGTGCCACCATGCCTGGCTAAGATAAAATCTTAAACTGGTTTTATTTGCACTTACCTGATTACTAAGGATGTTGAAGACTTTTTAAGGTATTTCTTAGCCATTTTTGTTTCTTTGTTTGAGAACTTTCTGTTCAGGTCCTTAGCCTATCTTTTTATTGGGTCATTTGTTTTCTTGTTTCTTTGTTTTTTGATTTCTTTTAATATTCTGGATATAATGTGTAGCTGGTGAAGATGTTCTCACACATTGGTCACACATAAAGAATAAGCATCTGAGAGATGCTCAGCCCTAAGTGACATATCTACAATGGAACCACTGCACCTAAGGTTCATGGAGCATAGCAGAGCAAGGGGTAGAGAGAATACTAATGCATTTCTCAACTCTCATCACGCAACAGAGTGCAATGCACACAGAAGGCCATAACTGGCCAAAGTGTAGCGATTAAGAGACTGCAGAGTCTATGTCCCTGGACACCACTCCTGTATTACACCTCACCCATGCATGGCTCAAGGACCTTTGTGGGAGAGTGCAGAAAGATTGTAAAAGCTAGGGTTAATGCATGATCATAAGAAAACAGTCTTCCAGCCCCCTGGGAACTTGCTCATGTGAACTTATAGCAATGATGTCAGCATGTACAAGAACCATTCAAACTCAATTAGATAAGAACCCAGCATAGAATGGAGAAATAGGCAGCAGGCCCCAACCTTAGTTGAGGAACTATTGGTAACTGATTATTGCTGGGTGAGAGAGAGCTGATTGTCTGTAAAGGAGTGACTCTACATAGGCTGACTAGACTTCAGTGGATGAACTTGTACAGAGGGACATCTGGGTACATAAACTTGACTCGATAGGCCTTAACATATATGACAGAATGCATGAAATCTGGCTTGGGGGGCTAAGGGTATATGTGGATGGGGAAGGGGGTATAAATATGATTAACATGTATGTAATGCATAAAAATTTAATAAAAATATATATTCAAAAAAAGGAAATTGAGGTTTTGTAAGGGAAAGTGTTTGGGTATCTGTATATATACATTTAATTTGGAAGTCTCCAAAAGGTTTTGAGATATATATATATATATATATTTTTTTTTTTTGAGACATGTTATATAGCCCAGGATGTCCTAACTCACAATCTTCTTGCATCAGCCTCCCAAGTATGAGATTACAGGTGTGAACCATCCTACCCAGCATCCAATAGGTTTTGAATAAGGAATGAATGATCAGAACATGGGTAGAAATTATGAAGAATAAAGTGGAGAGACATAGAAAGTCCTATATCAAGCAAATTATTAGTTTATGTATATTGGACATGATAAGGGTCTTTTCCATTAGAAGTGAGATGAAAAGATGAATGAATTCCACTAGCGTCACAATAACAAATATATTACATTGCTAATTGCGTGAATTCGAGAGTCAGGCATGAGTTTGCATCCTGCTCTGTCACTTACCTGGCTTTGTCACGTTAAAGGAAGTAATAATAAAAAAGTAACAATGCGTCAGGATCCTCAGCTATGAAGTAGGGTTATCTTGGCACCCAGTTCATATGAAATAATCCCTAAAAGTTTCCTGACACACAGTAAATACTCAATGAATATTTATTATTATTGTACATGAATATTAAAGAGAATAGTGGAAGAATTTGAACAGAATATTGCCCATTTTTAAAACATTCTTGTTTCTCTACCTTATTGAGTAAGCATTAAAAAAAAACTTGTTTCTCTGTCTTAATGAAGTATGACTGCTTTTATTTCATTTCACTTTGAAGATCTCTTTGAATAGTCCTGCTCTGAGTTACTAAAATACTGATTATTCTATTTTCCATTTTTGTTTCTTTCAATTAATTAATATGTTCTAGGAAGTCTGTGCTGTCTCTTATTTTGCTTTGTGTTCTTTGCAGCACCTACTCTATCAGCATTAAAAAAAAAAAAAAAGTAGATGTAGACTAACCAGAGGAGGCAATTTTAGTTTTGACTTTCTTCTAGCTCTTTAGTTCCAGGTCTTCAAGAGAATAATTAAGCATATTAAAGACTCCCTTGCATGGGTGCTGGCAATGCTGACCCCAGTGGAAAGGCAGGAGCCCATGGGAACTGTTGAACACCTGGGTTCTAGCTAGCTCACTGCCAGAGTGAGGCTGCATTCTATGAAAATTCAGAGGAAATGCTTGAATTTGATTTAGAGTTGTAAAGCAGAGATATTTTTTCAAAAGCATTTGATTTTCATTCCACAATTTACTGCATTCTTAAGAATGCTCAACATTATTTTATCTAGAATAAGAGGCAACATTACTTGAGGGAATCTCTAGTGTCTTTGAAAAATGGCAAATGTTTAAAATGATTCTGTAGCAGAACTGGGAACAAATAAAAGACTGGCTGAAATAATTTCATTTTATTGAGTTAGTTTATTTGGCCTTGTATTAGTGAAGCTGCATATGTAGTTTTATAAAACAACATATGGATGTGTTGAGAGTATGAATGTGCTTGTGGCCACAGGGCATCAGAGGAATCCTGCTTTGAAATATGTACTTTTAATATAGATTGAGAACCTTTATACAATAGGATGTCTAGAAATTATACCATGTATGTCTGTTTTTAATAACTTTGATTGTGAATTTTCATAAAAGATCTAACTCCTTTTCTTTTTAAAAAATATTTTATTTCTTAATTTTATTTAATGTGTATGAATGTATTACCTGCATGTGTGTAAGTGGACCCATGTCATGCAGTGCCTGCAGAGGTCAGAAGAGGGTGTCAGACTCCCTTGGAACTGAAGTTATGGATGGTTGTTAGCCGCCATGTAGGTGGTGGGAATTGAACTCAGGTCCTCTGCAAGAGGAGCTAGTGCTCTTAACCACTGAGCCATCTCTCCAGCCCCTAAATCCTTCTTTTCTAAAGTTGTAATTTTATCTCCTCTTCCTCTTCATCTCATTTATTGAAAAGTATTGATTTCCTACTATGTGAAAGATGCTATGTCCCTAGATAATAAAAATTTATTAAAAGAAAATGCCTTAATTCTGGGTCCTTTGCATGAGCAGCCGGTGCTCTAACTGCCCGGCTATCTCTCCAGCCCTAAATATTTTTTTAAAGCGTGCTAAAACATCCCAAATTGGGAATAAAGTAAAGCAAGAAGTAAATTTGTAAGTTTTTTTTTTTTTACTGCTAGTATGGATTATAGGACAAACACTGCGAAGTCATTCTCTTTTCTAAGACTTTATTGTCAGATGTGAATCTGGTCACTTCTGGCTCTGTGGGGAAGGAGGCAGGAGGCAAACTGTTCTAACTCTACCTGCAGCAGGAGTAAAGTGAGGGGACCTGAAACCATGTCAAAGCAGGATTCCCTGGCGTTGAAGCAGAAAAGAATTTTAGGATGAGCTGGTGTGAGCCAGAGTTGTGGTTTCATAAAGACTTTAAGCACCAGGGTTATGAGAAAGAAGCTCAGAAGAAAGACTGGACACACCTGAGATCTTGGGTGTGGGGTTCTCACAGAATTACAGTCTGTTGTTTTTATAGTAGTTAGATTTTTAAAAAAATATTTTATTATTTTTAATGTGTATGTGTGTATTGCCCGCATGTAGGTAAGTGCACCCATGTCATGCAATGCCCACGCAGGACAGAGGAGGCTGTCAGATCCCCTGGAACTGGAGTTACAGACAATTGTTAGCTGCCATGTGGGTGCTGGGATTTGAACCCGGGTCTTCTGTAAGAACAACCAGTGTTCTTAACTGCTGAGACATCTCTCCAGCCCCTATAGTAGTTAGATATTTTGATGGGGTTTAAAGTAGTTCGCCTTAAAGGGTTGTTAAGAAACCTAAATGATATTGCTGTATGGTTCCTGAGGAGCACCTGACAGGATTGCAACTGAAAAGGCAAATGTCCAGATCAGGAATTCAGGAAGGTGGGATATCTTCACTGCAAACAAAGTAACAGTTTTGTTTGAGAGTCCTAGGAAAATGCCTGGGGAGAGGAATCAGGTCCCACCCAAGATCAGATATATTCAGGCCTTAAGCCTTCTTCATTGCTGATTTATTTATTTATTCATTCGTTTGTTTATTTATTTGTATTATTTTTATTTTATGTGTATTAATGTAAAGCCAACATGTAGGTAGATGTACCTGAGTCGGGCAGTGCCCTTGGAGGTCAGAAGAGTGCATTAGATCTTCTGGAACTGGAGTTAGGAGGGTTGTTAGCTGCCATGTGGGTGCTGGGAACTGAGCCTGGGTCCTCTGCAAGAGCAGTCAGTACTCTTAACCACTGAGAAATCACTCCAGTCCCTTCACTGCTATTTTAAAGTAAAATATCTCTGTATAAAGGAATATTATTTTTAGTTAGCAGCCTTCACAAAAAGTGTTGTGTTGGAATTCTTGCCTCTCACCTGGTCAGAGGTTTCAGTCAGACTCCAGGGTGGGGCTTCTTTCCATTCTCATGTCCCCATTATTCATCTAAGGACTTGTCTAAGAAATCTTGGAAAACAAGGTCTTTGTTACTATGCAGATTTTTGACCTACATTCTGTTTTCCAACATAATTACAATGGTTATGGCCATATGGTCATCAGTTCACTTTAGGTGTTCTGAAATCTATAAGAAACATGGTTTTCATCTAATGGTTTGATATGCTTAAACTTTTTCAAGTCATTAACATCATTTGTTCTAGAAAAAAGAGCATGTATCTTATGAACAGAGCCCTCTTCTTGCACTATGCATCTGAAATACTTTTTTTTCTAATTGAGCTTTTGTACAATTCATGGAACAGTTCTTGATCAAATTTGGACCCTCTTCTCCCATCCATTTCCCCCGCCCCCATCTCCACTGGACCTCATGTATTCCACTATACATGCTAAGTCCTATCCAGTCAAGCATTTGTACCCATATGTCCTCGATGCAAACTCATCCACTGGGATCTAGTCAGTCTATCTAGAGATTGTTGATATGATGCACTCTCCCTGACCCAGCAGTGATCAGTTTCCATCAGTTTTCAGACTAGGGATGACCCAACACCCATTTCTCTCTTTCCACTTTGGGCCCTTGTCTGATTGAGTTGGCATGGGTCCTGTGCTCAATGCTACCATAGCCATAAGTTCATATGTGCAAGCTTCCAGTGGCCTGAAAGCCTCCGCTTCCCTCTGTTCATGGACCAACCCTGACTCTTACCATCTTTCAGCTCCATCTTCCGCAATGGTTCCTGGGCCATGGGTGGGAGAGGTTTGATATAGGAATCCTATCCAGGGACACACACTTTACAGTCTCTTATTATTTAAAAAGTGGTCAGTTGTAGCTTTTTCTGTGAATCACCCTGGTGAGAGTTGAGAGATGCACTAGTTTTCTCTCTGCCCTCCCCGCTGCCCCCATTCCACTACGGTCATGAGTCTTAGGTGTAGAGGTTCCACTGTAGATATGTCACCTAGGACTGGGCATCTCTAGGATGTGTATTCTCTGTGTCTAGCCAGTCGTGGGGTTCTTCAGTAGCCTCCATCTATTGCAAACGGAAGTTTCTTTGTTGAGTGGTGTGTGGTATACTTGTCTGTAAATAAAAGAATTCATATTTAGCACACAGTGAGGAACTTCATTTGCCTAGAGATATGAGAGATAGAGTTTTCTCTATGACCTCTCCAGCCATGTATATGTGGCTGTATTTACAGTGCCACCTGTGAGTTCGTTACCATTGGGAAGACTTTAAGTTCAAATAGATTGCTGCTGATTACTCCCCAGATAACAGTGTCACTACAGCACCAGTAGAAGTAGTTTGCTCTGCTGACCTTATGGTTATTAGGCTTTAGGACTGGGTTGGACCATTGATTGAGTTTCTCTTTTAGCAACTTGCATAGTATCCTCTAGAATTATGGGAGTTAAACCTCAGGTAAAAGGCTTCCAGGTGAGTTCTAGCTCCATTGCTCTAAGTCCTGTGTCCTGTCTTCAGCAGTAGGGTCTTACCTTCCAGTTCTCAGAGATAATCAAGAGCTCTGGGAATAACCTGTATTGTTTTGGGAGCCTTTTGAAAGTCTGACTAACAACTCAAAGGGAGGTCTCTCCTGTCTGGCACTGGGTTCCTTGCCATACAGCCCTCAGGTATACATATGGACTAATGTTCAATCACTGTATGTACATTTCTCAGGGGATTTCGGAGGCAATACATTTCTCGAAATACTTCTTTGATGAATGAGGTCTTGATCCTTGATGGTTTTAGTTCAGTTCCCGCTATCATTTGATACGAAGCCGTTCGATAAGGAATCAAGGAGATATGGCGATGTAATCCTATCATTTATAGACTTATAAGGACACAAAGGAATAGACTGGAAAAATTTCTCACATCTTTAAGAGGGTCTCCCCTGCCATATTTTCTAGGAGTATTAAAAGAATTTGAAGTTGCATAACCTAGTAATCCTTTCCATTCTTTCTGTCATTTGCACATTTCTCTTTTTTTACTCTCTCTCTCTGTCTCTCTGTATATGTGCATACATACATGTTCATGTGTGTGAGCTCAACTTTATTTGTTCCTAGACGTTTGGTGCATGTGTGGGGGGGTCAGAGGACAACCTTAGGTATTGGTCCTCAGCTTGTCTGAGACAAGATTTCTTGCTGTTCACTACTGCATAGGACATACTAGCTGGCCCAAGAACTTCTGAGGATTCTCCTTTCTTTACCTCCTGTCTTGGCAAATGAATGCTGGAATAACAGACATCCCCTACCAGATCCTGCTCTCACATGGGTTCTAAGGATCCAAACTCAGCATTCTTTCCAGGCTAGCATTTCCTCAATAAACACTCTCCCAACTGCATATTTTCCTTCTTGATGCCCCCTTTTGAGAAAACCAATTAGTAGATATTCCTTATGCATCGACTTGTTCAGAATCAACCCATTTGTAAAAACAGATGTTCCTAAGGGTAATATGCTTTCTTGCTTGCTTTATGTAGCTCTGCCAACCCCTTTTCCAACAAACTATTTGACATTTCACTCTTCTTCACAGAGAAGCTGTGATGGGAAAATACAGCCAAAGTTAAAGCTATTAAGCGAACAATGTTGTTCATATAGTGTGCCTGAAAAGCTGGATGTTTATTATATGTCAGAATGTTGTCTGGGTGAGGTAAAGATGACATAACTTTGGGCGTTCAATGTTCATTTTCTTATCTGCTGACAAGCAAGTACATTCCTTGTATAAGTTTTTGGTTCTGTGGCTGAAATAGGAGACATCTAGTCTCACCCAGTTCTGATGCTAGAAGTCTGAGATCAAAACTCTGCACAAATGGTTTTCAAAGGCCCTGTCCTTGGCTTGCAAGAAGGCATCCTTTCTTCCCATTGTATCTTCACATGGCCTTTCCTTTCCTCTCTACTCATCAGTACCTCTGTTTTAATTTCCTCTTTTTGTATGGATGCTGGTAAGATCTGATTGGAGCTCATCCTAATGTCCTCCTTTTTATTGTTTTTTAATTGAATTTTTGTGCATTTCATACAATACGTATTTAGGTATCCTCTCCTATCTACACTCCTCCCCATAACCGCCCCACTGGATTTCACACATTCTGTCATATATGTCAAAGTCCATTGAGTCGTTTGTGTACCTAGATGTTCTTCATTGTGAATTCATCCTCTGGAGCCTGGTCAACCTATCTAGCATCACTCCCTTGAAGAAGATCAACTCTTCCTCACCTAGCAGTAATCAGTTGCCAGTAGTTCCTCAGCCACCATTGGGACCAATGTTCTCATCTTAAATTAGTTGCCGTTTCAAATTCACATTCTGAGATAATGGGGTTAGAATAGCAATGGGGTGGATGTCATTTGTGAGCTATGCCTTGTTGCTTTTATTTTTCAATAACTACTTTAAAAATGTTATTACTTCTATTTCCTATACTTTAAAAGTAACAGAACCTGTTTGAAACCATAGAACATCTACATATATAAGTGTAAATCTTGTTGGCATTTTAATTTTCTCTCTGGAAGTCGTGTTTCTCGTGCAAGTGCTGAAGGCTCCTGGAGACTGTCTTATTATTGCTCTCTTATGAAAGCAGCTGTTCAATGAACACAGCATATTTTGTTAGTTCATCAAGAAGCAGAGGAAGATTATGCTGTGATCAGCTTTTGTCTGGCTGTAGTCAGTGCTTCTCTGATTGAGCTCAATGATTGATTTAATAGGTCTACCCCAAAGCAGTTACTCATCTCTGATATTTGTCCAACGCAAACTCCATGTTATTTATGTAAACGATGTTTTATACGCCTTCTGTGCAGATAAATCCAAGTTGACAGAACTGTTTAAGGGATGAGTGTGCTCCCAATTGGGATTAGGGACTCGGTATTTATCTATATCAACTTTCATGCTACCTCATTGGCAAATAGGGAGCTTTGTGGGATAAGAAGATATGATTGGGAAAATCTACTTCCTACTTTGAAGGCAGTGTCTTGACATTTCAGAGGCCTGTGTATCAGGGAAGACATCAGAACACAAAGGAAGCAGACTTTGGAACAGATGATTTGTCTTTAAGGAAATGAAAACACTCCTAAATCATGGAGAAAACCTTAATCAGAGTCACTCAGAAAGATTCAAAGCGTGGAATATGTTTTTATGTGCAACAATTTCTGTACTTGTAGCTCTGAGTGCATTTCTCCTTTAAATTTGTGGAGCATGAGGCCTGTTTGCACTTCTTTTCTCTCCCACCATTTTATTAATGCATAATAATTTTGCTTTATTATGGAATACTTTATGTGTGTGGTTATTAGATCAAAAGATTTCTGGTTTGAAAACTGCTATGACTTTCCCTATTTTTTTTTTCTTCTTCTTCTTTTTTTTTTTTTTTTCAAGAGAACACTCAAAATCCAAGAAAGAATGAGAAAAAAGTAATGTGAACTTGATCTCTGGTAGAAGCAGTACACACATTAAACAACAGCAAAATAGGAAAGGAGTTTATTGCTTCTATGGCTTATTTAAGAAAGAATAAAGAATAATTTTTCCAAAAATTCCATTTTACTTGAGGCAACAGTAATCTATAAAAGATATTCTCCTTCACTGATATAGTTATAACATGTTCAACTTAGCAGCATTTTATTCTTTTTATAACATGAAAGGTATCTCCATCTCTATTTGAAATGTGCTAGTCAAATTTCCTCATGTCCAAATAAATAATCACTATGTTCTAGTTTGATAACTTTGCCCTCATGTAACCCCAAGGACGTGAAATTATATATGGAAATCAAGATAATTATTTTATGATGGGAAACTAGTGCTCTTCCATGCCCTATAGCCTTTAAAAAGATAAAAAAAATTAAAAAAAAGAAGGGTGGCGGGGGGGGAACCTCATTAATGTATGCTTGGGAAACAATTGCAGTCATTTTCCCAGCTCAAGACTAAATTATTGTGCATTATAGTGTGCCTGCCTATGATAAGTAGATTATTACAGATCATTCTAAGAGGGGGTAGGGGGGAAAATTGCACTAACATTAGCTTCTCTGGTATTTTCAGGCTGTAAATTTCATTAAATGATAGATGTAAAGATGGAAGACAGATGGATAGAGGAAAAGACAAAATCAGATAGTGGATGAATTAGTGCTGCAGCCTATGCCTCAGGACTGTCTTATTACCACAGGCTAGCAAGCATCAACATCCCCCATGCCCTCCCCCTGAAATGTACCGATTTGTATGAAAATTAAGATTACAAATTAAAGCCTGGCTATCCTGGAGTTTTCTAGTTCATCAGCCATCCAATAAAAATGATGTCAAGCCTGTACGCATAATTCCCAGAAGATTACTTTGTCCTTACAGCTAAGCCCTGTCGCTGATATGAAAGATCTCTATCCACTTTTATTGAAATAAAGAACATCATAATCCCAATATGGAGGTATAATCTTCATTATCTCCTGACCCTCTTGAGGTTCTCCCAACCTCTATTACTTCAGATTTGGTTTATTTGTAATCCTTATGTATTTACTTTATTGAGATAGGATTAAAAACTTTTTTAAAAAGCTTCAAAAATCCTTCTGATCTCATGATTTTCAATTCACCAACAATCAACTAATGTAGTAGGATGAGTTTTTTATAAAGTGGTTCTTATGGTTATATAGTCCAAGCTTGAAAAGGAATTAATTGGTCCCTTGAGCATCTCCATTTCATCACATGAATTATTTCTATTTCAATTTGGTGTGTGAAATGACGGCATCATCCTGTTTATTAAAAATGATTTGAGGTGGAGGTGGGGTGGATAGTATATAAATTCAAACATTGAAACAGAATCATCCAGAGTTAATTTTTATCTCTGTTCTTAGCAAGTTTTAATTCAAACCTACAGTTAATTAATTCAAACCTATAGTTAATTACCAGTAAATCAGAATCCCAACCTCCCCTTCCCCTAAGAGCCTTAATGGCCTCTAGCTTTGCCTCAGGCTGTGAACTACCACACCAGTCATTGATGCTGGTCAAAATGATCTCTTGGAGATTATCACTCATCGATTTTTATAATGGACAAAGCAGATTCTTCCCTGCACTGACAATAAAATGGCATTTTAGCCAAAAACATAGAGAAACACCTACCGGAACCATATTGCATGGAAGGACTTCCAAAACAATGTCACATATTATTTTCATTGTATTTCCAAAGTGGAAAGAGTGTGTAAAGCTCACTATTTCATGGGTCTCACAATATGGTCTTATTTTAGTATTTAGAGAAACACATCTTAAGAGATTTGGTTTGTTCTTTATTTGTACATGTCTCTTATTTTTACCTTATATTCAAGGACATGTAAGGAAACTATTTGGCTTTTTGCTTTGGAAATGTGATGTGGAAATAGAGATGTTTTACTGCTGGCTGAAAACTGCAGGATGGTGTTTTCTCTTGAAAACACTACTTATTGTTTGCAAAGAATTCTTGTACTACCATTATTTATGTAAGTAGGGTTGAGGATCGTTTTTTGCTGGCTGTATTATTCTTTAGCTTCAAGACCCATTTTTCATTCTCCCAGCTTTTACCTCTGTGGCTGCTATTGCCTCAGGACAATAAGACAACTTAGAAAAGTGGAAACTGGGTGTGACCGCTGAGTCACCTTTGTGCCTTAACTGATACCCAAATGTAACTCTCTGTTGTAATGAGACTTGTTGAAATACTTAAGATATAAAATATCACCCAAAACACAGGATATGGTTAGACCAGTATTTTCTTATTTAACTTTTGGAATGACTCCTTATGGAAATACTGCAATTATTACTATTTTGTGCATGTGGAAATTGAGACTTTAAATTTGTGGAAGATACATGAGAAGAAAGTTTCAGGGACCAGAGAGAGGGCTCAGCTGTTAAGAGTGCTAGCTGCACTTTCAGAGGACACAGTTCAGTTCCTAGCACCCATATCAAGTGGCTCATAAGAGCCTGCAACTTCAGCTTCAGGGGACCTAAAGCCCCTTGGTCACTATGTGCACCCACACACATGTGGAAAACTCTCTCTCTCTCTCTCTCTCTCTCTCTCTCTCTCTCACACACACACACACACACACACACACAGAAAAAAATTTTAAAAGAAAGTTTCAGGATTTCAAACAGCAGCACTAGCACTACTTAGGACTCTGCTCCTTCACTGGCTCATAGGTAGGAAATGCCTTCTTTTCTTCTGAAAAGTAGACCCCAAGGTGGCAAGAATGCTTCTTGGAGTTCCAGTTCAAGTCTTTCAATAGGAGGGATAATAATGGTTTTGATGATGAAGGCTTATCCTAATAAAAACTCAAGTTATATTTCAAAGGCACTCCTAAAATATTCTTTTTAAAACAATATTTTTATTAGTTCTTTGAGAATTTTGTACAGTAGTTGTACAGTTGTACAGTAGTTACTAATGATTTAGCATGAATTTTCATAACATTTTAACGTCTTATGACATGGATTTAGTTAAACTGATTAACATTATCCTGTGAAGGAAGAACAAAAAGGAAAGAAGGAAAAGAGGTGTGGAGTGCAGTCCAATGGGAAGGTTTCTAATCTCAGCCAGAGGTGTACAATGGAAACCAGAGCAGAGGGATAGAATGATGGTATCAGAGATGAAGGAAGAGTTCACTTGTGCTCTTGGCTTAGCCTAGCTCTGTCTGATAGGAGAGCACATATCATGCTATAGGAAAGATTTGCCATTTTTAAGGCTTTGAATTCTCAGGGATAAGCCAGAATAACAGTGTGACTTAAAAAATATTACACTGCAATATAAGCCACTAATATACTTTTTCTTCTTTCTAGATAGGAACTTCTATTTGGTAACATTGACCCAAGTGTTTTCTGATGAGAAGTGTACTAGCATATCAAAACGCAAACTATAAAACCTTTCTCTTTTATTCTGGATGCCCAGTTATTCTTAAAGCTGCTTCCTTTTGTTACATAAATAAAATTCCAGTTAATAATAAAAAAGATATAACGGGGCATGTTGGCACATTCCTGTAATCCCAACACTTGGAGGGTAGAGGATGGAGGATCAGAAGTTCAAAGCCAGCCTGGGCTACATGAGAACTTATTCTGAAACTAAAAAAACAAAACAAAGCACTATACTTTGTTTAGATTGATAGAATATATGAATTGCAGAATAGCCACAAGCCTCATTTCATTACAGAAAGCCATAAATCCCTTGAAGTGTCTAAGTGGCCCAAAATTGGCAGCCTGGTCTTGCTCGAGCTTGGTTTTGCTCAAGCCTTATCAACTGGTCACTCCCTGGACTGAGAGAGACTATTTATGGAGCCCACCTGTCTCCTTTGGTGCTATAGATAACTCACCCGCCTGCCTGAGAAAATAATCCTGGGAGAAGAAACTCTCAAGGACACCAGACCCTAGCATGGAATTAACGCTTACAGTTGTGTGCAGCAGAGTTACTGTATAAGTCCATACTGCTCCCCCTTTAGATTGCAGCTACTCATTTCTCTCAGAAGAGCTTATCAGCCTTTGCTGGGTTCCTTGAATTCAGGGAACCCATTCTTTGCCTGTTCCAGGTCTGGATCTGACTCTTATTTCTAAACTTTAAACTCCTTCCTTTTTCTGCCCTCCTAAATCTAACATAGATTTGGTCAGAGAACCCAACACAGATTTCATAAACAATCTTTGACCTTCTATCAGCTGAAATTTTTCTCTATTGTTTCCTCTCTTCTAATGTGATTTTCTAACTCTGAATTCAGATTCCTGTCATCTACTTAGATGTACTGCTTCAGATTTCATTGTGCTTTTAGCCTACAAAAGTTATTTCTAAAAAAATTATTTTATTACTACTACTATCATCATTTGTGTACAATGTATGTGTATGGTGGGGGGACGCATGGCAATTCATGGCACATGGACAGAGGTCAGAGGATGACTTTCCAGTGTTGGTTCTCTCCTTTCACAGTGGGTTTCCAGGATTAAGTTCAGACTTTTGAAACAAAAGCTTTTAGCTACTGAGCCATCTTGCTCATCCCCCAATTTTATTATTAAATTATTTATTTATTTATTTATTCGTTATTATACGTGTATGGCATGTGAGTATGGGCACACATGTGCCATGGTGCATATGTAGTAAGAGGCCAACTTTCAGGAGTTGGTTCTCTTCTCCTACTGTGGGTTCCTAGGATCATCTTAGGTCATCAGGCAATTGCTTTTATCCACCAAGTCCCAAAGGCTATTTTTGACAGTTGGCACTGTCAAAGCAGAGTATCTCTAAGCCTTTGAATATTCCCAAAGTAGATGCCTCAGTGTATAACTCTAGGTAGAACTCAAAGTGAATGAGTTTAGACATTCATAATCCATCAGCAATGCAGATGTGGATAAAGATGCTGGTCTTGGGCACAAAATCTGGGATGCTTCAGCTCTAGATACTATAAATGCTTACATTTATAAATCAATCTACTTCCTAACACCCAAACAGTAGGAAGAGAATAAAACTAATGAGCATATATGGAATGTTTAAAAACATAGAGTGTTGCAATTAAGAGGTACACACAGGTCCAAGCGATTTTAGGGAACAGAAATTCTACATCAAGTTTATTAGTAGACTTTCCTAAATGATTCAGCTAAGAGCACTTCATGATTGTTTTTTCTCACATTTATTTACTTACTTTTTAAAATCAATTAATTAATTAATTAATTAATTAATTAATTAACTTATTGTTTTTAGACACAGTCTCATGTAGCCCAAGCTGGTTTCTAATACTCCAGGTAGCCAAGGCTGACCTTGCATTTCTGATCCTTCTGCCTCCAACTTCCAAATGTTAGGGTTCAGACATGGACAATTATACTCTCTTACCTTTTCCTTTACACTAATCTTTCTGCCATTTCATAAAGGAAAAGCAAACTGATCACTCACAGGGAAACCTAAGGTATGCTGTTCCAGTGATGAGAAAAGTTAACCTAATATGGAATGAGTGAACTGTGACCTCAGCACAACTTTGTTCTCTAAAGTAGATGAAGAGTACTAACAAATGTATTTGACAAAAATTTTCTGTACTCCTAAGAGTATGTATGCTTGTTAATATATGAAAAGTATCAGTTAGAACTCTGGAAGCTTCTACTTGCACTCAAATCATAAAGGCTACTCTGAGCTCAGTCTCAGGTCAAGATAAACCAAGGCAGACAACCACAAAAAACAAAAAGAAAAACAAAAAAACCGGCAGTCTGTGAGCACCTTGGAAAATGCTGCCTCTTGCAGTGGTCTTTCAGGAAGCACCTGCTACCATGTGTCTTGTTAAAATAGCTAAGACTATACTGGCATCAGCATCTTACTGGGAAGTTACCCGATACTCGCTTACCCCACGCTTTACTGCTTCTTTGTAAAATGCTGTTTAAATCTCCTAAGATAACCTAAGGGGCACATATAATTCTGTGTTGGAAGTCTCAAATCCACCAACATAATTACTACCAAGGGATGATGTGAAAAGTCCTATAAAAAACCTGTATATATTTCTGGTCCAGACCTGTTTCTTTGGAGTGGGTTTTGCCCAATTTGAGGTCTTCACATAATAAACTTCCTTCTCAAAGGGCCAGGTCAGCCTATGTTTATTTCCTGAAACACCAGAGCGCAAAAATGTCCAAGATACAAAAGGAATATTAAATAATTGTTTCCTAGAAGCTTCCTACATAATTTTAAAAAGTTTTGCATTATATATATATATATTATTAGAGTCAACCTTAAACCTTTTGTCTTCAGGAAGAGACACTAGACTATGAGACTTAACACTGCTTAGAGTTCTCATGATGTTTTCATGTTGCATGACCCTGTTCCTGGGGAGACATGAACAAATGTTTGCTCATCATAGATGACAGACCAAAATAAGGATACCACCAAATTCCAACTTGATGGACCAATGAGTTTTATAAGAATATGGGTGAAGGGTTAGTTATAGGAGCAGAAATGACTCTAAGACAGCTGCATCACCAAAGCGCACGCCTGCATGGGTCACAGCTCATGAGGGCAGGAAACCTAGAGTACACTGCCTAACCTGTGAGCAGCTCAACAGGCTGGAGAGAGTTCTTTCCAAGTAGCTCAGTTGGTCTTTGCCCCTTCAGGCCTTGGCTTCATCCAGGCAGCTGAGCTGGCCTCTGTGTGTCTCAAAGCAGTACTCTGGGCTCATATACATTTGAGGAAGGAGGGACATAGTGAATATGATCGGCTTCAGGGACTTCCTGAAGCTGTTAATTACTTACTTCCTGAACTTAAGGAGCTTCCCTGAAGGATGAACTGTTTCACCTCCCCTTAGAACATCCTCCTGTTTACCTCACCTTTAATATCCTGCTTCTTAACAAGTTTCAAGATGGAAGGTCTTATCTCTGAGGAAATTGCTACACAACATTGCCCAAATGTCTCGTTATAAAAAATTCTGTGTGAAAACTTTTATCTTGTGTATCTCTTTTACTCAAAACCATGTAAATGGGAGATTGAGCACAAATTCATCAGCATGAATTTGCATATCATAGCATGTTAATACTTAGATTATAGATTAAACAACTTTTACCAAGGCACCTTGTCTTTTTAAATAGATGTAGAGTTGATATTCTACAATTATAAGAATTCACTTCCTTCTTCATATTCCATCTCTTAAAATATCCACACATGTGCAACATTTGCAGTCTCAACAATAATGTTATGTGATAAATTTCCTGAAACACTGATTATTTTTTCTGTATTGATAGACAGGAAAAAGCAAATTACTTTAAAAAAAAATCAGTTTAGATTTGAGGATAAAGAATCTCTAAAACTAAAACTATTAGCATTAACATTTACATGTCCATTAACACACAGTGAAATTTCCTCAGACTAGCTCATCACATGAAAAGTCTAGGGGACACGAGCTATATTTTATTTCTACTTTGTAAATTGAAGTGCCAGAGGCTATCCAGGTGGTGATAAGCCCAACTAGGACTAAAATTTAAGCAATGGAACTCTGAGGCCTGACTTTCCACTTTATTAAACCATCTCTTGTGTAAAGTACTCAACTTACAAAAGGCTGTTCTCTAGGTATGCTTATAATATTCAGTTGAGGTGATGATCCTATTCCAAAGGTGGTAAATCTATCTTAATTTTGGTCAGGAAAGTAATATATGAATGATTCATTAGTGACAGGAGTTTTCTTCAGGACTTCACAAAATGTAATTTCCATGCATGCCCACATAAAGAAACACGGTGTTTAAATAGCCCTTCATGTGCTCCAGAGGGAAATGATCTGTGTCATTCGAGATTTCAAAGAAGAGTTCATGTCTAGGAAAAAGTATAAAGAAGGGTCGTGACAAGTCACTTGGTCTGTTTCACAGCATCTTGGTTAGGTACTGTTAATTTAAGCTCAAATAGAGAGCACCCAGATGGCAGTGAACACAAAGAGCAGGAGACAGGAGTGGAAGAGCATGTGCTTCCAGACCTGCCAGATGTCTGGCTTCTAGTATGACTATGCAGAATTCGAATTTTTTGTTCTGGAGATAAATTGGGAAAACTTCAAGTGCTATTTGTGAACGCGCTCCCTTTTCAGGCTTGTGCTGTATACAACCAAGGCCAACTTGCAGTTATTATTTGCTTGAAAAGTAAAGGAGGGGTAGGGGCAGAACGTAATGCCAAAGTCCTAAAAAGAACATGAGAGACAATCACATTGTATAAAACATGTGCAACTGTTTATGTGCATCAAATGGTCACGTATGCAAAATCTTAATTAAAAACTTTAGGTTTACAGAGAATGAGCAAAAAGTGGAGTTCCTAGACTCTTTTCACTTCGATATTAAAGAAAAATTTGTGGTATTGGCTGAGTCTCTGGCCTCTTTTCAAATGTGTAATTTTAAATCTGGAGAAGGTTGTTAATGGAAGAAGTGTCTTTTAAATTATCTTTATAAAGATGTTGTGTTGCACTAATCAATGACTTTCAGATGATGCTGGGCAAAACATTTCCTAGCAGTGTGTTCAGATCACAAGGCCCTGACCTCCTAAAGCTGAACCGAAGTTAAAGAAAGTACTAAAGACATTTTAGCAGTGTAGCTGTGTGATTTTGATGCAATAGATTCATCAACTATAGTTGAGAAATATTGGGCTAGAAATTCTCCTTGAATGGGTGGAGGGAGAGACTTAATTGTCCTTTTCGAATTTCCTGTAAAATGTTAGAATGAAACACAATTTTAATATCTGGAATAAAATTTGTCACCAATGAACACAATTAATTAGAGTGAGACCCGGAAATGAAATTTTTAGAGACTGCCCTTTAGCACCTGGGACCAAAATGGAGGAAAGAGAGCACCGATCCCCTGCAACTTGTCCTCTGACCTCCACACACCATGTGTGCCCAGCCATAGAAAATGAAGGTAAAAAACTTTTAAGTTAAAAGATTAAAAATCTCATATACCATTCCTATGTTTAAAGATAAAAATGAGGAAAAATTAATATCTCCTACATTCTAATACAAGATATAACGTTGGTGGTAAGTGCATATCATATATTATACATAAACATTTTTATTATACACATTTTGGTATGTTTTGAACTTATTATTGAAATTATTTGGTCATCAACCTCTTAACAGAATATCACAAAAATAGCATTTATGTGAATGAATGAGATTCTGAATTATTTAGGGTTGAATTCAAACCAACCTGACAATTGGTACCAGGTGTCTTAGATTGTAATGTCAAGGTTTGAAGTGAGTTTTGATGGCCCTTACTAGTCAATATCAACATTATGTAGAACTAATGAGAAATCATTTTTATTTCTTGATCCTTTCAAAGCTTGCCAGCCACAGTCCAGTTCCCAGCACTGCTCCCCATTCTCCCACTCACCCCTACGCTGTTATTTTACATCTTATCACCTTTTGCTTCTTGCTCTTATCTCCAAAGGGAAACTACAGATGTTTAACTAGGAAACTCGAAGGCTTCAATCACAAGTTTCTCTTACAACTAAAGAAAACTCTGCATCCATCTGAGTACTAACTTTGAACAATTTACTAACAGACCAGGGCCCACTCGGTAGTTTCTTTAAAGCCACACATGAAGGAAGGGCTGAGGGCTCTGGGTCATTCCTTACAGCCAGCACAATGGTATTCACATTACTAGCCCACATTTGTGGTTTGGCCTCTTTAGGATTAGAGTTTAAAAAGCAAGCAGTCTATCCATGGGAAAAAAAAAATAATTTGTTCTGTGTAAAAAGAGCAATGTTATTACCAGAAACAGTGCCAGTGGATCCCACACTTCCTGTGTTTTGAAACCACTGCTGCTGTTACATCATTCTTATTCATTCCCAAGGAATCACTTGGGGACATGCTAATTTATGCCCAGAACAATGCTAGTGTTACTGTTTATTTTAACTTTTATTATCTAAACAGGCATAACCCAAACTAGGTAGGCTGCTGTAATTCTGTTTTTTCCTGGTAACAAAGAAAAGCAGTCAACTATTCTAGTCAAAAGCACTGCAAAGTCCGGGTAGCCTTTCTTATTTTCCAGTTGCTCCAACGATTAACATCAAGTAACTAGAGACATTCAATGTGCCGATGCTGGAGGAATCACTCAGGTAAGCTATGGCTGCTCCTTCTGTTTCTCCATCTGCTGAGCTGTTAACACGAAAACATATTGACAAGGGTTCAAGGAAAACATGGAATATTTCATCAGTAAGATTATACTGCCCCAGAGACAGATGTTAAAAAGCTGTAATATTTTAAATAAAGAGATAAGCCACATGCTTGAGGAGAAAAAAATAAAAGCTTCAAAGGCAAAGGAGAAAATTAAAAAAAATCATGGAAAGACAGATTAGAGGTCTGTGTTGACGCACAAAATGGAAAATCCTTCTTATGGAGAAAAGGAAAGAAAGTTCTCAGTTCTCTCTCTGCCTCAGGCAATCCTTTACCATTAGACAGACAGTCCAGGAGTAAACTGGGGTATATTTGTAAGAAGTACTTAGTGGGGATGATTATGATTACAGGGAACAGAATTATCTCTTGCCATCAGATGGTTAATGTCAGGGCTTAGACTTAAATCCATATACTCCGGTTTTCATTACAATTTAAACATGAACCTGCTGGACACGTAGGTCATTAACATTCCGTGAACATGAAAACACTATTGAGCAATGATAAGTCCATCTATCTGTGATGTTTTCTGCACAAGTCAAAGCACTTACTCTTTACTTCCTTTTACTTAGAAAGAACACTGAAGGTTACATAAATATTTACAGTTGGCATGTAGTTGTCACATATTAGGTCAACACTGAACATTTTATACAGCAGATTCTCCTTTTTGTTGAAGTTTTAACACTTTTGCAGATTAAATGCAAAGAGTAGCAATAGGGGAGAAAGAACGTGAGCTTTGAATTGGAGTAGATCTGTTTGCTGATTTTCTGTACTGCTTTAGTTTTCTCACCTGTAAAACAAAGATACTAATGCCTATCTACAAGTTTGCCCACAGAGGACCTCAGTCTGCAAGACCAGCACCTACCTAACAGCTAATAACCATCCACAACTCCAGGTCCAGGGGATCTGATGCCCTCTTCTGGCATCTGCAGGCATTGCACACATATGGTGCCCTTTTATACATTCAGGCAAAATATTCATACACATAAAATAAAGACCTCAAAAATTACATGGTAAATATATATATAAAACAAAAGTATATATATATATATATATATATCACAGAAGAAACCCTATGGGAATGGAAGAAAGCCCTACCAGAAGTCATATGGTTATTAAATGAAAATCCCAGTGCCAGAAGTGGGTTGCCCCTGTATAAGCTGTTTGTTAATTACAGGGGCCCTAGAAGTCTCCAAAACAATAAAGGCCATTGCCAATAATGCTGGTTGCACGCTGGAAGTGGACAGTAAAACCCTATTGCTGAAGACACTGTATGATGTGAGTACAGGAGAGAGAGAAATCAAGCTTGGACTAAGCTGGAAACTCCCTGCCACTGGATGGGTGGCTTTCATACTGCCAGAAGGTGACATGCAGATGGCTGGGGGAGAACTATTCTGCTCAATGACAGATCCTGCGTGCTCCATTATCAACACACCAAACAAGATGTTCCAGCTGGTGCAATAGTGGCATGTCTAGTGTATGAACAACCAGCAAACGTTTGATTGGATATAATGCCCACTCTTACAAGTGGAACACACACTGGTACTGTAGACCAGGCCATCCCCTGTGGCAGAGGAGGATATAGGCCCCAGTGGGGAAGCCACTGCAAATGTTTTGTTAGATGAATGTGATGTACCTGCTGAAGTACCATCCAAGCATTTGTGTTTATACCTGTAGTTAAGTTATTATAGCAGCCACTTTTTAGATGTTCTTGCTTCTTGTTGTTTGTGTTTTGATACTAGATGGAATCCCACTGAAATGGGCCAACAGCCCATGAAAAACAGATGATGCAGAGACCCAAAAGTTCAGTGCCTTGCCACAATGGGAGGAAAATCATCCCACACCTATCACCCTCTCCAAGGCTCAGGGACTTTTGCTGAAGAGGTCAGTGGAAAGAATGTAAGAGCCAGAGGAAGGGGTGGAACATTACCTATGCAGACAAGCTATAGCCAATCATACCTCCTTCTCATGCTCATCAAGAAGTCAAGGGTGGTGTCAGTTACTCCTCCCACCCAATCAGTTGACCTTAGCTGCATGTGGGGAAGGGGCTAAGGACATATAAGCCAAGAGCATCATGAAGCACCTCTCTTGCCATTTTGTGCAGCTGTCAGGAAGTCACAGGATCTATATTTGAGTGTGGATTTTCCAGCACAGCTGTAAATGGGGTGGGGTGCCCACCCTTCTGTAAGTAAACCCCTACCCTATGCCCTGTTAGTAAGCCCAATAAACTCGTTAAGTTTTTGACCCCTTGGCAAATCTTTTGGTCTTTGATTTCTTATTCCTATCCCCTTCCCCCTTAAATTTCATTGTATATATATTTTTATGTAACCTGCTTCAAGTTATTTCTGGAAAAATGTGTTAAAAAATTGCCTCTCTTTGGAATAATTAAAAGAAGAATTGAAAGTAAAAAGCTAAATAACATTATAACAAGGGAGTTTGCCTAGCAATGTAGATACTTTTGATAAAAATATTCTTCAAGGGGCTGGAGAGATGGCTCAGTGTTTAAGATCACTGGTTGTTCTTGCAGAAGACCTGGGTTCGAATCCCAGCACCCACATGGCAGCTAACAACTGTCCATAACTCCAGTCCCAGGGGATCTGACAGCCCCTTCTGACCCCTGCAGGCATTGCACAACATGGGTGCACTTACCTACATGCAGGCAATACTCACATACACATAAAATAAAAACAATAAATTAAAAAATTAAAAACAAAAAAAATTTCTTCAAAAGCCCTGATTTCATAGCATATTAAGTTTAAATTTTTATATTACAAGGTTTTATTTTTTAAAAAGATTTTCGTTTTAATAATGTACATATATGTATGTCTGTATGGGCATATGCATGTGAGTGCAGATGCCTCTAACAGCCAGAAGAGGGAATGGATCCCTGGGTCTGGAGTTTACAAGCAGCTGAGCTACCTGACATGGGTGCTGGGAACTGAGCTCATACTCTGCGAGGGCAGCCGATGCTCTTAACTGCTGAGTGGTCTCTCCAACTCTACATTACCAGGCTTTCTTAATAGCAGGGCATAGAAGTCTGAGACATACATGTTCATTGTTAATAGGACCTTATGAACACAGAAGCAAATTTTATGGCTTTACTACTAAAGTAACAACCATGATGTTCTAAAGATATTAATCTATAAGTTGACACCGTAGAATATTTTCAAAAAGATTTATACTCTGACTTTTTAAATCACTATCCATTTACAGAAATTTTTATACATTATTTTTCTTACCTCCTCTACCATAAAGCACATTAGACTTTATATACTAAAGCATAGAGAGTACACAGAGAGAGGTTTAGGAGAGAAACAATCTCTGCTTTA
Organism: Nannospalax galili; assembly: GCF_000622305.1. Taxonomy (NCBI): domain Eukaryota; kingdom Metazoa; phylum Chordata; class Mammalia; order Rodentia; family Spalacidae; genus Nannospalax; species Nannospalax galili. Next base: position 1,903,669 of record NW_008347189.1, read on the forward strand.
TGTGTTACCTCTGACAAAGTATTTCAGTCATGCCACGTGTACATCACCTACTGATTGAAAGGTGACACTGTTAGAGATTATAAATAATTCAACAAATCTCTCTGATCAGCGTTTCAAAACAATATTTTATCTCTTCTCAGAGCCCTCTTATCTTCATAGTGTGCAGCTGCATTTGAAATCGATGGTTGCTGGCATATCTGGGGTAAGGTTACACTAGGAGTTTACCAGGCTGTCAGTCTCCAACTTCCTTCCATACTTCACCACATCATTCTGGTTATAATTAGTTGTCTGGTAAAATTAAGAACAGCCTATTTTAGCGAATGCTTATGTGAGCATTTAACAACTTTTTGCTAGAATGACAGCTTAGTGGCAAGAAGAATAAACCAGAAAGAAAGAGTCACAGGAGTAACCTTAGTTAACTAGGTAGTCCCAGCTCAACTGATGATGGTAAGACTGTGTTTCCTTCCTTTTTGTTATTAATCATCAGGCAGTATTTCTTGTCAGGAGACAAGCAGCAGTTTGATGGCATTCTTGCCTCAACCAGCATGTTTTGAACTGACCTGTCTTCATTGCTATGGCTCCCTAGAAACTTTGCTGCTGCTGAGCATTGATTCAGCTGAATGCTTTGACATTCAGCTTGTCAGTGAAAGCTATTTTAATCCTTAACTGCATCTCTCTTCCAAGTCTGCAAACTGTTGCTGCTCATACACAACATTCTACCATTTGATTATTACGAGGGGAGGAATCTGAATAGCTGCTATCACCAGCTCACACTAAGGGAAAAACCAACAGAATCGCCACGTGAGGGGCTGTGCTTAGCAACTTATAGGACTAATTTAGTCTTCCCATCTACGGAGTCTGAGTAGTGAGATCAGCCTCTCTGCTCTCCACTTGCTGTCTGTGTAGTTGCAGAGCTCTCTGTGATGCTAATCCCTTATCTAAAATAGAGCATTCGTCCTGTCTATCTTCTAGGGATAGCGTGAAGACCAAAGAAGACACTCACAGTCTTTAGACTAAGAAGTGGCAGTGCTGTTCTACAGGCATGCTAATAATTTTTACTATTATTTTAAGATGAGAAAACCCAGTTCCCCTTCACCACCCATCCTACTCGCTTCTGTCTCTGTTTCTTTGCCTAAAGTAGAAATAAGAATAAAAAAGTAAAAGCACTCCCTATTCGGGCATTTTTCTGTACATATCTGAACTTTTGCCCCACAGGAGAGAGCACCACAATTGTGGCCATATAGTAATACTTCTGCAGTGTGAATGCTTATTTTTTCCCCAGTTCTTTCTTTCCTCCACATTGCCTTTTCCCTTTCAGACAGCTATACTTATGAACGGGCAACTCTGTTGAATGTCACAGAAGTAACATTTCAGATGCTATGGGGGATTTCAGAGTAAAGGGATCATTTCTTTCAGAGTTTAAAGACAGCAATGTTGGCGGAAAGGTGGTAGAATCTCAGTTTCCTTGACCATGTTTGTGCAAGAGCAGAATAAGTGTATTTTATATATTCATGCAAAAAAACCCAAGAAACCAAAAAACCAAAAAACCCCCAACAACCCCCCCCCCCAAATCCTAGGCAGCCTCACAGAGTTCCCTGTGGCATGGCATGGAAGGGGAGCAAGAGATAGGGATCCCCTGATGCTAGTGGAGCATGAAGTAGAGCTTCCCACAGTGCACAGCATAACTAGAATGTGGAAGAAACTGCAGGGCTGTCCCACTTCCTCCCTTTCCTTCTGAGGACAAAGCTAAGCCATAGTGCTCACCCCCCTTAATTAATGGGAAAACATATGGGAGTTAGTGAATCAGGAACTGGAACTCTGCATTTCTTTCAATTAGGGCTGTACACACCAATACATAGTACTACTTGTAACATTTCTGACTTTGCTACAAATAGAAATATTATGTTCAAATCATATCACAACTACTGTGGGCCTCTCAAATGTAATTTATACTCTGAAATAATGATGATCAGTAGACCTAGACTGTTTTATTTCATATGCTAATAAAGCATACATATCACTAAAATAAAGTCATTTTAAAAGCTTGATTACCATATCTCAATAAAACTATTTTCTTTTAGAATACCGTATGGTCGTTATGCCTTCAGAAAAACTTCTCTTTCCTCCTCAGGGTCTCACTGTGTAGCCATGGCTACCCTGGAACTCACAATGATTCACCTGCCTCTGCCTCCAGAGCCTTCTGCATGCTAGGCAAGTGTGTATTTACAACTGCCCAGCAAGGGTTTAAATTTGATGACATTTCTCTGAAATTATTTAGTTTTGCTTAATTTCACCTTCGTTTTAAAAATTCTTTTGCTGCTTTATTTTAACCTTGGATCAGATGAATCAGGTTAAAGTTTTAAAACTGCCAGTAGCTCACTGACCTTCAAGACTTATGGCATAATTGTTTGTCAGAAGAAATTTGGTATTATTACAACTGATAAGATATTGTAAGATAATAGTTTTTAATAGCAACTTGTCAACAGCTCCTTAAAATATTTAATTCATTTATTTTTGTGTATGTATATGTGGGTGCATGTGTGGCAGTCAGAAACTTGTAGGAGTCAGTTCTCGCTTTCCACCATACAAATCTTGGGGACTGAACTCAGGTCTGTCAGGCTTGAAGGCAAGCGCCCTAACCTGCTGAGCCTTCTTGCCAGCCCAGCTTTTTATTTTTAAAACATGTTTGGCTGGCCTCAAAGTCAAGAGCCTCCTGCATCCCAAGAACTGGGATTACAGACATCTATTGCTATGCCTGGCATTAGTGGCTTCTTAGAATGTTTTAGGAAGTATAATAATTACTTTTCCATGCTAATTTTTACAAATTCAAGAGTGGAAATAATAGCATAAGGAACTCCTAAGTACCTATTTCTCACCTTCAATGGTAATTATTACATGTTGCCATTTTCACTTTATCTTTTAATTATATATATATTTTTGCATTGCTTAAGATCAAACCCAGGGCTTTCCAAAGGTTAGGCAAGCACTGTACCATTAAACCAAGTTCTAGCCCCCATTTCTATCCCCTATCCCTACCCTTTTTAAGCTATTCTTATTTCATACCACCAACTTTTTTTCTTTATTTTCACTGGAGTATTTTAAAACAAATTCTAGGTCTTATGTTAATTCAACAATAAATACTTCAGTATTTGTAGCTAAAAGATATTTTGCAGCGTAATATACTACTACAGCTAACAAACTTATTAACAAGTTCTTAACGGAATGTAGTCCATATTCAAATTTTGCCTGGTTGTCTTAAAAGTATCTTATACTTGGTTTGTTTAATTAAGAGCAAAACAGTGTTCCTAATAGCTGAGTTTGGTAGATAATATCTTTAAGGTTTGTCTTCATAGAAAATCCCCTTCTTTTTTATTGGTGGTAATGAGTACTGAATCCAGGGCTCTGTGCAAGCACTCTACCAATCCTTAGTCTAACCCCCCCCCCCAAATGCTTTTTATTTGAAGAAGCAAGGCTACTGATGACCCTTGGCTGAAATTCTGAAAAGATGGAATTTCTTTCTTCAAATAAAAAAAAAGGTTACCCTGAAATACAACTCACACCAAAGTAGCTGGATAAATGTGTCTTTTTCTGAATTTAATCTACTTTCAGCATTTGAGTACTTGTGCATTACTAATTTCCAGCAGTGAGCCTGAGTCTCCCCACACCCACAAGCCACTGGTGCACTGGTCCCCAAAGTCTCCAGGTTGCTCCCACTGAAACCTAGCAAGAATAGAGCAGGTGTGATAGAATGAATTTAGTAGGTCAGATATGAAGCAAAGATTCAAGGTAGGGTGGGACGCCAGGGAAAGGACATACCTCAAGCAGGCTCTAAGAGGTAGAATCCAGGTCCTCTGAACTATCTTGGGCATCCGTGCTGTCCCTGCTGTCCCCGCCACTACCTTCTCCAGAGGGGTGCTCTGGCAGGGAGGCCTCTTCAGAACCAGGAAGGGTGCTGTCCGGGGTCTCCTGGCTCTCCCTGGAGCCCAGAACCACATACCTGCCCTTCTTCAGCATCAGCTGTCACAGTCTCAGCTCCTCTGCCATCTGGGTGAGATCCCGCTTCATAGCATAAGCGTCCTCCCCATCTGCATAGTATTTGGGTTCCACCTCACTAACCTGGAAGTTGAGGGTGTTGGAATAAAGGTGCAAGGCTGCCCGATTGCTCTTCTGGACGTTCAGGCACACTGAAGTCCTCGATCATGGCCCGTGAGGCCTGGTCCATCAGCTTCTGGGCCAGGCCTAGACGGCGGTGTGAGCGCTTCACGGCCAGCGAGGTGATATGTCCATGCAGGACATCATCAGGATCCTCCTCCATTTTGGCCAGGACATAGCCCACAATCTTGCCGTCCTCGTCCTCAGCGAGGTAGGAGAGCTGGGGCCAGGACAGGCCGTGGTAGAAGTAGTACTTCATCTGGTAGTTCTCAGACAGGCAGAGGAAGTTGCAGTGCTGCATGTTCATCAGGTCAGCAGGCCGAGCATTGCAGATTTCATCTTGGCAGCTGGCTGGCCCACTTAGGCTGTGGCAGGAAGGGAAGGCAGAATGACCCAGAGGTGGAAGGGGCGGGTCTAAGACGCTTTTCCGCTTCTAGAGGGTCCCAGTCCTCCATTTTACGGTCTTACGCCCCCGCCCCTGTGTGCACATGCGGAGGGAGTGTGTGGCCAGAGCTCACAAGAACTCCTGGGTTTAAATACTGTTTGGGTGTGTTTGTTTTCACTTTAACTTTTAGAAATGTTTTCTTTTACGTGTGTGTGTGTGTGTGTGTGTGTGTGTGTGTGTGTGTGTGTGTGTACATGCCATGGTGGTTGTATGGAAATTGGAGGACAACTTGTGTCAGTTTTCTCCTTTTACCATGTGGATCCTGGGGATGAACTGAACGAAGTCCTGAAGCTTGGCGAATGCCTTTACCCGCTGAGCCATCTCTCCAGCCCCAATTTTAGCTCTTTTAATTTGAATGTATCTGAACAACTCTGTACAACTAGAACTTAGATCAAGAACCAGAATGCTGCCGGCATCCCAGGGAGCCTGCCCTGCTGTATGTATCCCCACCCCAAGAGTCCCAAGAATAACCTTGACTTCTAACAGATTTTATATAAATAGAATCATACTGTACATATTCATTATGTCTCTTATGTTCCGCTAATTGTGCAGTTCAGCCATCCTGTGTACAACTGATGCTTCTCTATACTTTTTCTTGTTTGATATTCGCTGCCTAGCTATATCACAATTCATTCCTTCATTCTGCCGTTTATGGCTATTTGTGATATCTCCAGATAAGGAATAATATGACTAACATGGCTGAATATATTGTTGAATATATCTGATTGATAAATACATATACCGACTTGGATCAGAGAATATAATGATGGCCAAATTTTATAAATGTTGCAAAGCAATTTTAAAATGATTACTCCACCTTCTCCTCAACATTATTTCTCCAGCTTTTTCATTTTATTCATTCTTGTGTAGGGGGGAGGTATTGCACTGCAATTTATTTCACTTTTCTCTGGTGACAAGTGAAACTGAGCACCTAGCTATTTTCTGTCTTTTAAGAAGTGGCTGCTCAAGGCTTTGCTCATTTTTCTATTGGGGGACGTCTTAAAGTCATTGTTTTCAAGAAGTGAATATTCAGGATTGAATCCTTTGCTAGGCACAGATGTGAGGATACTTAAAATGATCACCTTTTCTATTGGTTGATTGTTTTTCCTCTTCTAATGCTGGTAACCCACCTCTCCTCCAACAACTGCAAAATGAACCTAGAGCCTCCTGCCTACCAGAATAGTGCTGTATTTCCAGCCCTCCTAATGGAAACTTTTAAGATTTACTTATTTTTATGTATATGTGTGTGTACTTGAGAGTATTTATGTGCAACATGCATGTGCAGGTGCCCTTGGGGGTCAGAAGAGCGTATAGCATCCCCTGGAATTGGAGTTACAGGCAACTACAAGCCACCCCATATGTGTGCTGGGTACCGAACCTGGGTCCCCTGCAAGAGCAGTTAAGTGCTCTTAACTGCTGAGCTATCTCCCCAGCACCCTAACGGTAACTTTTACAGTAAACAAGAATTATTTGGATTTTAAGTTTTATGAGTAGTTTTGTGTACTGTTTAGGAATTCTTTGCCTACTTTATAGTCAAAGTTTTATGTTTTCTACTTAAAGAAAATATTTTATGGGGCTGGAGAGATGGCTCAGCGGTTAAGAGCACTGACTGCTCTTGCAGAGGACCGGAGTTCGATTCCCAGCACCCACATGGCAGCTATGAACTGTCCTTAACTCCAGATCCAGGGGAATCCAAAGCCCTCTTCTGACCTCTGCAGCATTGCATGACACAGGTGCACTCACATACATGCAGGTGATATACACATAATATAAAAATAATAAAAATTTAAAAAATCTTTACTTATTTTTTAAATGTGTACGAGTGTATTGCCTGTATGTAGCTAGGTGCATCTGTGTCATGCAATACCCTAGAAAATCAGAAGAGGACATCAGATCCCCTGGAACTGGAATTATGGATGGGTGTTAGCTGTCATGTGGGTGCTGAGACTCAAACCCGGGTCCTCTGCAAGAGCAGCTGGTGTTCTTAACCACTGAACCACGTCTCCAATCCCTTATGTTTTCTTCTGAAACCCTTATTGTTATTGTTTTAAGTTTTATATTTCTGTTTGCTTCCCTTTGAAATTTATTTTTGGGAATGGTGTGAGATAACAGTTTGGCTAATTTTTTCTCTATGTGGATATTATAATTCATTTAACACTTTTAAGCAGATCATCATCTTCTGTGCACTACACTACAGTGTTACCTTTGTTGTAAACACTAAGTTCCATTGCTAGGAACATTAAAGAAATATGCTATCTTTTAATAAAGCAAATTGTTGGGGGGTGCTTCTTTAATAGTGCAAGAGAATCACATTTTATTAACATTGCTTACACATAAGCTGACTGTAAACCCTAGAATTATTTATATGTATTTTATAATCTTTTTTTTTTTTTTGTCTTTTTGAGACAGGGTCTCCCTGTAGCCCCAGCTGTCCTGGAACTCACTATGTAGATCAGGCTGGCCTTGAACTCACAAAGATCTGGCTGCCTCTGCCTCCCAAGTGCTGGGATTAAAGGTGTGTGCCACCACACCCAGCTATAATCTTTCTTTTTAGTTTCCTAGAAGACCTAGGAACTTAAACATAAAAATTTATCCAGGTATGATTATATCATTACCCTGCTCCTGGTTACCTTCATTCATGTAGAATATGTGTTATCATTCTTACCAGTGAGGGTGCATACTCCTTTAATAGTTAGAACCATGTGATTTATGAGATATAGCTTATTGAATAGCCACTATATTTTTGCAGATAAAATATGACAATTAGGGGCTGGAGAGATGGCTCATCAGTTAGGAGTATTTGCTGCTCTTGCAGAGAATCTGGGCTCAGTTCTCAGCATCTACATGATGGCTAACAACCATTTGTGCCTTCAGTTCTGGGGGCTCCAACACCCTCTTCTGACCTCCTTGGGTGCTATATGCTTGTGGTGTACTTATATACATATAGGCAAAAATACACACAAAATAAAAATAAGTAAATATAAAAACATGACAATAATAGTCTGACCTAGAAATGACCATGTAGCTCATGCTGGCCTTGGTCTTGTGATCCTTCTGCCCCAGCGTGTGGAGTAGCTGGTATTACAGACTTGCACCACCAGGCATAACTTTTTTCTTTTCCTTCTTGTTTTTTATCAGAAAAGGTTTAAATATGTAGCCCAGAATGACCTCAAATACATAGTAATTCCCTTGTCTCAGCCTTACAAGTGCTGGAATTATATACATATGCAACTGTGATGACTAATATTGGTTGTCAGTGTGATAGATACACTTGGGAAGTTGAAGAATTTCCTCCATCAGATTGGCCTGTGGGCATGTCTGTGCGGTATTTTCCTGATTTCTAATTTGTACAATGAATATGAATCAATATTTTTATCTAAAAAACATATAAGACCAACAAGGTGATTCAGGGGTGATTCAAGGTATTTGCCTCAAGCTTGATAATCTGAATGTGATCTTTGGGACCCACATGGTAGGAGAAACCTGACTGTTGTTAAGTTGTCCTCTGCTTTCCATGTGCATGCTGTTGCATCAATGAATGCATCCCCCCCAAATAAACAAATGAATAAACAAGTAAGTAAATAAATGTAATTAGATTTTTTAAAAGAAAACAAAAATTGCTGGGTATAGTGGCTCATGTCTATAACACCAACTTTACTTCCGAATGAGTTACAGGCCGGCCTGACAACAGCATGAAACCCTGCTTCAGAAAAATCGTTTACAAAGGCATCAGAGCCTCCTTAGTAAGCAAGTTTTTACTTGATTGATTTATATAAGGTGGGTATTCAAATCATTTTTCTGCCTTCCAGTGGAACTAAAGGTGCTGAAGTTGAACGAGAGAGCTAGCTAGTAATTAACGTTCCTTCCTGGCCTCTGCTTCAGTTTCTGCCTCCAGGTTCTTGCCTTGAGCTCCTGACCTGGCTTCCCTAACCAGAGGGTGAATACTTAAGGAATTTGTGTGGGCCTTGGGACCTGAAGTTTTTATTCTGGAAGAGGGCCTCACTCTGTCAGTGTAGGTACACAGTTTTTGAAAGTGAGACCTGGAGGTAGGCATAATCACACATTTTGGTGTCTTTGTAAATAGTATAGAAATTCATAAAGGAAATAAGATTTTCAGAGTCAGATCTGGTGGTGTATTTCTATAAGAAGTAGACAAGAGGATAAGAAGTTCAAGGTGATCATTTGCTACAAAGGGAGTTCAAGGCCAACCTGGGATACTTGAAATCCTGTCTCATAAATAAAGTATTTTTAGTAAGGGAGCTTCGAATAGAAATTCATCAATGTAGATGACAGGGTTTCTAGCAAACAAATAGTACCTAAATCACGTTTCCAAATTTGGGAGAACAAAGAAGGCCTTCCACTGTAACAAAAATTCTTTCATTACAGATTCATAGAATTTGAATCAATGTGAACTGGAGGTCTGTCTTTGGTTCTTAGTTTTCTTTTTGTGAGTGTTGTATGTTAGTATACTTATGTGCAGGTGCCCATACAAGCCTATGGAGACCAGAAGTAGATGGGTTTGGTTCCCAACACCCACATGGCACCTGACAACCATCTATAACTTCAGTTCCAGGGTATCTGATGTCCTCTTATGACGTCTGTGGGCATTGCACAACATGGGTGCACTTACATACATGCAGGCAATATATTCATACACATAAAATAAAATAAATAAGATACTAAAAAATAACCCATTTCTAGTTCCCTGGTTTTCACATGTACTTTAGATTAAATACATGAAACAAAAGATTTCCACGCCTTGTATTTTGATTTTCATTTAATAACCCATGCTTTCTGGGAATAACATTGCCCATCAGTGTATGTAGGATAATTCAATTTGAACTTTTTTTTTTCAAGCTGTATTTCAAAGTTAGCTTATTAACTAGTGGGTTTTACAGAAGGCTTTTTTGTAGACCCTTAGTTTTGGTTAACTGATCCACTAACTCTTCTTCTCCTCATCTCCCCAACACTCCCCTATCCCACCAAAGCTCAGGGAACATCACAGAAGAGAGGGAAATGGAGGATAGGTATGATCATATTTCATTGTCTACCATATGAAATTCTCAAGAATAAATAAAAAAAATGTAAAAGATTTGAAGCTAGGACCCACATATCCACATTAAAAAGAAGATGCGGCCTTTGTCTTTTGGGACCTGGATGACCTCACTCAGTGTCAATTTTTTTTCAGTTCCATTCATTTACCAGAAAAATCTCATGATTTCCTTTTTCTTGTCAATTGAGTAAAACTCACAGAATGGGGAAAAATCTTTGCAAGAAATCTTTTAATTTTGCAAAATAAAAATTATTTATTTTTATTTTTTATGTGGCATAGGGTTAGTGACTAGAATATATGAAGAACTAAAAAATTAAACATGAAGAAGACAACCAACCCAATTAAAAAACTGACTATGCAACTAAACAGAAGGTTCCCTAAGAAATAGAAATGTGTAGTAAATAGTTAAAAAAATATTCAACATCCTTAGGAAAATCCATATTGAAACTTCTTTAAGTTCCATCTCAATTCAGTCAGAATGGTCATCATCAGGAATACAAAAATACAACAAATACTGATATGTATGTGGGAAGAGGGAACTCTGATAAATTTCTGGTGGAAATGTAGATTGTTGCAGCCACTTTGGAAATTGGTGTGGAGGTTTCTCAGGAAATTCAAAATAGAATTGCTATATGACCCAGCTTTGCCCCTCCCGAGCACATACTCAAAGAACTTTTTGTTTTACTACAAAAATACTTTCACATCCATATTCATTGTTGTTCTAATTCACAAGAGCTAGAAAATAAAATAAACCTAGATGTCCATCAACTGACAAATGGATAATGAAAATGTGCTACATAAACGGACGTGTTTTGTTTTTTAATTTCTAATACAGGAAGTGCTATCATTCGTAGGCAGGTGCCACTGAATAAACTCTTTGTTGTTTATTTAAAAATTATTTTTATTTTTTATTCTTTGAGAATTTCGAATGTGTATACAATGAAATATGATCACATCTATCCCCCCATTCTCCTCTCCTAACTCCCCCAGATCTCTAGCCACGTGTCTACCTCCCAACCTCATGTTCTCTTTATTTTTCCTTTTACAACCCACAAAGACCTTTTAGGGCTGCTCTTATGTGCATCAGGATAGGGCTATCCACCAAAGCCTGGGCAAGCCCCCAAAGAATGACCCCCTCCTCCCAACAACCATCAATTGCCAATAGTTCCTCAGTTAGTGGCCACCTGAGTTCATCCCATATCTGTGTCAGAACGTTGACTGTCTTGATCTTGGGCACGCTATCAGAGCTGCTGTGCCTGAGTGCAATACTCATGTCAAGTCCAGAAGACAGCATCTCAAAGCTCTTCTCCGATCCTTCGGCTCTTATAGTCTTTCTGCCTTCTCTTCTCCGATGTTCTCTGAGCCTTGGCAGGAGGGTTAATAAAGGTACCCCATTTAGGGATGAGTGTTCACAGTCACTCACTCTCAGCACTTTGACTAGTTAGGAGTCTCCACATTGATTGCTGCCCACTACAAAATGAAACTTCTTTAACAAGGATGAGAGCAGCCCAGGTTTACAGGTATAACCATGTATATTTAGAAAGCAGTTTCACAACATGAACATTTAGCAAAGTAACAATACTAGGTTCCACTCTAGGCTTATGACCTCCCCAGCCATGGACTTTTGACCAGGTTTACAGTACCAGGCTGAATTACTGTGGATCAGGCCTCAAAACCAATCAGAAAAGTGGTTATTTACCCCATGATAGTCATGTCACTATTGTATGAATGGGCACATCTTGTTTGTCTGGTAGATAGTGCGGCATGCAGGATGCAGTGCACTGATGTCTTCTCTCACCAAGCTGCCTGCACGGTACCTTCAGCACTATGAAAGCTAGCCAGTAGGGAGGACATTTCTAGGTCTGAGATTGATTTCTTTATGTTCTTCAGTCCGTGTGTGGAGTTTTCAGCAATAGGGTCGTAACATATAGTCATAATGGACAACCAAGAGCAATGACAATAGTCTACATTGTTTTGGGTGCGTCTGGGGTCTCCCTGACCAGTAACTCGGGGAGGTATCCAATGCCTGGCACTGGATCTCTCCTATCTAGGCTAGAACTCTATGTAGTAATAAAACTGTTACTTTGTTTTGTTTTGAGAATGAAAAAAAGTACTGTGCATGATAGCTTCATATAATGGAAAATTATCAGCTTTCTTTTTCAGACTCATCCTGAAACCCTGAAGATGCTGACTCTTTTTGTTATTTATTTGTTTTGGACTTTTTGAGACAGTGTCTCCTTGAAGCCCCAGCTGGCCTGGAACTCACTATGTAGACCCACTGGCCTCATAGAGGCCTTACAGATATCTGCCTGCCTCTGTTGCCCCAGTGCTGGGATTAAAGATGGGTACCCCCATGCCTGGCTTTGATTGACATTCTTGAAAAGAAAAAAAAATTGGACAAAGAAAAGACAATACAGCAGGTACAGAAGGCAGGAATTATGAGTGGGACTTTAAGAAGTTAGATTAGGGAAACCAGTACTGGGATGCCAAAGGGCTGAATCAACACAAATCTCTGTTTGAAAGGACCCAAAGGGAAAAAAAATGTGCGTATATTTCACATTCTCCCACCTAAGCCTTAAAATGTCCATTGTCAATTGTAGCACCAGGTTTTTGTATTGTATTCCATAGTTCCCTTAGAGCCCGAGGTAGAACAAATACCCTTATCTATTTTATGAACTGGGAAATGGACTGAATCAGAGAATTAAAAACAAATTGAGAAATTAGTCATGGAGTTTTGGAGTTTCTAATGTGCCAGGCGCCTACATACATTGCCTTTGATTTCCTGGTATACAGATGATTGCCATTATCTATAAGTGCTGTTTTTGATCATCTTCGTTCTGTGTGGTCTTGAAGACTTTGATGTTGACTTAACTGCTTTTTTGTGCATGCCAGACTTCAGTTGCTTAAAAAGTGACTTTTTCCCCTTCAAATCCAGGGAGCTAATAAACATTTCCAGTGATTGTCTAAAGAGAAAATCCAGGGTTTTGTGGCCTTTTCAAAGAGAAATTTACTTTAGCAATTATGTACAGCCTATTATAGATTGAACAACATTATATCCTGCATCTTGCTTAGGTCTAAAATTCCATATTAGTCTAACACAATTTTGCTTTTTGGTTGGTGTACTGGTGGGATTTGGAATGGAGGTGTGTGGGGTAGCGATTCAATATTAAGTTAGAATTCATCGAGTGATTAATTTCCACTAATCCAACAGCAAATAGTTATACAAAATTTCACATTTAAAGATAAATTGGTGAATTCTCTTTTCCACTATATTAATGATAATCTATCTTATTTTAAACATGTTTTTATTTTATTTTTCATTGGCATGTATTAATTGTACACATTCATTTAGTTCAATGTGATATTTCTCTAAAACAAACCACTTGCTAGTCTTTTCAAGCCATAGCTAAGAGTTATATAGTTCCCTGTTTGTATTTTTTCTTTTTTTTAAAAAAAAGTAATTTATTGAGAATTTCATACATGTATATAAGGTGTTTTGCTCAAATCCATGCCTACTCCCTCCCCTCCAACTCCTCCCATATCTCCCCATCACTTTTTTCCAATAGCTTCTGTACTCTTTCTTCTTTTTTTTAATGGGGCTTTGGCTACTCTAACATTCGCCCCTCTGAAGAGGTAACCCTAGAGTCTTTTAAGGATTAAAGTTCCCAAATACTTTGGACATTTTTGGCTTTTGGAACAGAGTATGTTGCTAAGAGGCCCAAGGACATTGTGAGTTTTAGCCAAGAAATGGCTACTTTTCTTTGGGGTCTTTTTATCCTAATTGCCTCACTTATTCCTACCTCCTATTCTTTTTTAATTTATTTTATTTTATGTGTATGAGTGTTATGCTTGCATGTAAGTAAGTGCACCTGTGTTGTGCAATGTCCATGGAGGACAGAAGAGGCAGTCGGATCCCCTGGAACTGGAGCTACAGACAGGTGTTAGCTGCCATGTGGGTGCTTGGATTTGAACCCAGGTCTTATGCAAGAACAGTCAGTGTTCTTAACTGCTGAGCTATCTCTCCAGCTCCCCTACCTCCTATTCTTATCACATCATCATCTGAAGAGGTGACCCAACTTGTGGATAGGGAATCTGGATGCAGACTGCAATGGCTTCTTCCATGCTGAACAGGGGTACCTCTTCAGTGGGTCTATCTAAAAGACTCCCAAATTGCATAACTTATATGTAGGGGGAAAAGAAAGTCCTTGACTAGTGAATATGAGATGGAAAGAGAAGTAAAGTCAAGAGTAATTAGCATTACAAGTTCTAGACAGGGAACTAGAAAATGTCAGAACAGGACAATATTCAAATATTCATCTGAGAGTCCACTGGAATTTTTTAACAAGGGCTTCCAAAAGCGTCCTTCTATTGGGTTCCTCCTCGTTTTTCTTTTGCCTGCCAAGGCTGTACTCAAGAGTGATGAATTCAGGATTTGCTTTCAGGCATTTTAATAGCTGTTGGAGTGGTTGGGATCAGTGTCAGTTCACTCTCAAAGGCTTCTAGATGGGGGGAGGAAACAAATTTATCCATCATTTTAGAACAATAGCAGGTTGTCTCCCTCAGCTTAGGTGGGCTATACAGTATTGCAGGCCAAAATTTGAAGTCTTACATCTGAGTGGCACTTTCTGACTAGGAGCAAAATCATCAATGAGAAATAATTGTCTAACTAGCTTTTTATATAGACTTAAGCCTAATGTCTGGGAAGTGTAATCCCTTGAACCCTTAAAGAAATATATTGATGACATTACTCTTTAGTTATACTCTCCTTTTGGGTGTTTAAGACCACACAGTTGACCCAAATAAATCTATCTATTTTTATAATTAAGGTCATTTGAGGGATCACATGGGCTAGGGAGGAGCCCCTAGCTCCTTTCTTTCACTAGTTCCATTTATGTGAAGATAAATCAAAGGTCCTGCTCGACCATGGCTGGCTTCACTTGGAAGCACAGAGGAGATGTTTCCTCTGAGTTGACCCTCCTCTTTGTAGACTAGACACTGGTTCAAGTCCATCTTGTGGGGTCTCCATGGCCTCCCTGAACAAGAGGACAAGTGACTTACCATAGTTGCAGGACATTTTGAAAGATGTTCCATAGTCCCCTTGAACTTAGTCGACCTTGGAGGGCAAGGGGCAAAAACTGTCATTTAAGTCCCTCTGGCCACATTAGTATAAACCTCAAACTATGGCTGTTAAACATTCAATAAGGTTAGTTCCACCAGTCTGGTACTTTTAATTACCATGTTCTATGTAGATAAAGCTTGGGTGAAAAACCAAATGTTCTTGGGTAAACCTTGATTAGATGTATATTTTGTTCCTTAACCTGGTTGACTAAACTATGACCTTAGAAATTTTAAAATTATGTGTATATTATTTTTGCCTCATCTTTTATATATCATAACAAATCTAGACAGATCTTCATCACTTGCTTAGGCGTTCTCATTTTTTCTCTATTTTGGAAATATCTCCATTCCCATATCCTTTTGACATCTTTTACATTCTTATTTTCTTTCTTTTTAAAAAATAATTATGAGACATAATAGGATCAACAAATAAATTTTCCATCTGTGGTGAGTGTTCTTTTCCTGGGGATACTAAGCAATGCTTATTCCCTTTTAAGGTTCTAGTGTCAAGCCAATGTTTGATTAAAGTTTTACTGGGGAACCAATGAATTTACTGAGCTTACTTACCGAGATAACTGAGGGGTTGCTGAGGTGTATGTATGACCTGAGGGTATGAACACTGGAAAGCCTTTACCCAGCCTGTGTCATGCCTTCTCTTCCTAGCCTTCCCCAGATTGTATACTTTCGACCTCCCCAAATCCAGGAGGCCATGTGTGATTAGGACCAAATTATATAGAATTGGCTGGAGAGAGAGGCTGGACACTCTGGCAAGGGTTTAATGAGACTGCTTGCCCCTCCTTTAATGAAGGAGCACAACCAACAACAAGCCCAATTGTGAAGATGTTTAGCAATCAGGCACTGCTGAAGTCATGATGATGGTAGTTATTTCATGCAGAAGAAACTGATGTACAGCATCTTATTAAAATAACATGGAATTTAAAAGGATTTGGTGCTAGGATCCACATATGAGGGAGAACATATGTCGTTTGTTTTTCTGAGATTGTGTTACTTCACTTAGTATAACAGATTCTAGTTCCATCCATTTACCTGCAAATTTCATGATTTCATCTTTCTTTACTGCTGAGTAAAACTCCATT